>NW_017617100.1:1522868-1873106 GCF_001879475.1 Ipomoea nil | reverse complement strand
GGGGATCTACAAATACAAATTTGGCATATCAAAACCATTACACTTTATTCCTAACAATTTCCCCCCTTTTGATAATGCCAAAACCTATACTCAGTCATTGGCTTTAAGTCTTTGAAAAATAATCTTTTTGCTCAATTTTATTGACAAAGCCAAGATGAGTTTAACAAATGGTTTTTCTAGACACAATCAAAAGAAAAAAATTGTGAATTAATTTTTAGACAAGCTCTAAACGCATCTTGAATTATTTTTTATTTTGATCATCATCAATTTTTAATTTTGTCGTGCGTTTGACATATTTCTTGTCTTTTAATTCACGAAAGTCTAATTACATTAAACAAATAAAATTAAAGACTCAAAATAGACCATGGGAAATTATTATTGATATATTTCGAATTTATAGAAAAAACGCAACAGAGGTTCGAAAATAGAGAATATCAAGCTTAAGAGAATTTTCAGATTACCTTCTGGGTTTCTTCACACCAAAGTCTTTCTTCAAAATTTCCTTGACATGTTCTCTGAGCTTGAAGAAATCATCTTTGAACTTTGCATTCTGAAATTTCTTTGTAAGCTGTCCGACCATATAATGTCCAAAGCTTCTTTGATATTGTTGCCCGGAAGAACTCCGTTTTCCCACCATAAGACACATTCTTCGAAGCTTCTTTCTTCTCCAAGATTCATGCCCATATTTCCGGTGAAATCTCTTAGTTCATACCACATCTCGGTTCTTTTCCTTTTGCCTTCTTCTTCTTTATTCTTTTCCGAGATCCATTGGGCTTGATCGGCTGCAGGCCATTTCTTGATCATGCTTGGTAAATTTTCCTTGGTCCATATTGTTGTCTGAGTGGCGGTACCCTTAGAGCATTCGAACCAGCCACGCTGTTCAGCAACCTTTGATGTACTCGTACCAAGACTAGGATTCGCGAACTGAGCAAAACCAATCTGAGATGGTCCTTGTGAGGATTGTCCGCGGCTTCGGCCTCTACCTTGAGTAGACATTACTGGCTGTTGTTGACTTCCAAGAATAAATTCTTGTTGTTGCAAAGCCAAGTGACTGAGAATTTCTTCCCCCCTTTTGGCGTTATCAACCAAAAATGCAAGGGTCTTAAAATCTCGGTCTTTGGTTTGCCTTCACAGTTTCAACACTGTTGTGCGTTTCAATGGAAACGTTTGCACGTTGTCAAGCTTGTTTGTTGTAACTGCGAGTTCAGCTTCAAGTTTGTTGATTCGCTTTCTTGATCTTGAATCGCCTTGATTTGTCGCAAGTGACGTTCGTTGTGAATCTTTTCAGCTGCTTCACGCTCCTTCTTCATGAGCTGAATGACTTCAAGTAAGCCTTTCGTCACTTCTCCTTTCAGAATTCTTTCTGCTTTGTCAATCTGAGTCTTCAAAGAATTTTGATGCTCCATTAATTCTTTCAGATTGACTCGGGTATCCGTGTGTTGTTGTTCTAGCATTTGGTTTTGTTCAACCAATTTTTCTCCAATAGTTTGACAAACAACATCACTGGATTCGGCCACCTTGGCAAATAAGGATGAGAATATGTTATCTTCTTGTTCATTCATCTGCACAAAGTTTTGAGGGATCCGAATGGACTTTTATTCGGATCTGTGAGAATAACTGTGTCAATAAGTTGCATCCCTTCTTCTTCAGGTGATTCGGCTTCTTGATTGGGATCACCAATTTCTTCTTCTAAGACCTCTGTTCTCGTGTAGTTGTCTGTAAATAAATCTTCATTTTCTAGAACAGGGTCCATGGTAGGCATGGTAGACTCGGTATGGTGTACCGGCAATACACTGGATAAATCCTCTGTGATTTGCAGTCTATTCTCAGTAGCAACTTCTACTGCAACTTCCACTGGTATATCTCTTCTTCTTTCTTTCTGACACTGTTTTTCATTGGCTCCCACAAGTTGTTCATTGCACTCCAGATTCACATTAATTGATGTGGGGGTTAAATCAGATATCAATAAAGAAGCATCATGGACTTTCACAGGTATGTCCATATGATTTTCAGTGCTTATGATTGGTACATCAATGAGTGCCGTCCCTTCAGTTCTTTCATCAAAAACTTCATTATCCACAAGAGATGTGTTACCTGGATAATGATGTGTGTCATATACTGACCTTTGTAGAGCTAACTGAAGTGAAATTTCATTCTGTCTCTCTTGTTTCGGCTAACCGGTCTTGAGCCGTACTGCCTCTTTTTATTGGTGCTTTTCCTTTTTGTCTGGCTGCCTTTCGTGTAGCTTCATGTGATACACTTGATTTAAATCCATGTTAAGTGCATCTAGCATCACGTTCGTTCCACACCATTCCAAGGAAAAATCTTTCACTCCGTATCAAATCTGGGGTGATTTTTGACATGAAAGAATGATATCTTTCAAGTTCCATTCTCTCCAAGTTTGCACCATTATCAATTCTTTCAACAGCTCCGGATCATCTTGAATGAGTGCTGAGTCAAAAACTAAAGGTCCTGCACTTCCTTCGGCTGCAGATTGACTTGAGAGTCTTCTTTGTAGATCATTTGAAATTTGCACATCAACTCCTGCAAATTCCATTCTTGTAGTATCATCAACTCCTTCGGCCAACACGTTTGGTTCGGCATATTTGATCGGAACAACTGCCATAGCCGTATTGATGGCTTCTTGATCTCTTCCTGATCTATTGCTTGATCCCATTTGATTACTTGAGGTTGAGATTGCTTTGCTGTTTCTCGGTCTGGAACTTTGAGGTGTTTTTGAACTTGTAGAACTCCCACCTTCTTGTCCTCTTCTCTGGCTTGACCTTTTTCCAAAGTTAGGACTGAATTTTCTGAAGAGAGCTCTGTAAATTCCAATATTTTTGTGTTTTCTCATTGGAATTGTCTTCTTCCTTAGCAGTTCTCCAATGATGAGACCATATCCAACATTTTGATAGAATCGGTCCACTACAGCAGGTTTCTTCATTGGTTTGGCAGCATGAACAAAAATAACCATTTTCCTGTAGATAAATTTTGCCCATTTGAATTTTATTCCTTTCATGATTCCGTCCATCAGGCACACTGTTGACGCGGTCAAATCTTCAGTACTTACCAGTTTGTGTTCAAGAATCTTGTAAATCATGTCCACCAACATCTCATATTCAAACTTCAATACATTCTTATGAGCGGATAAATCAGAGAAAATTGGAGCCGTAGGATCGCGAATCTCATTCCAAAAATTTTGAACAACATAGCTATGAGATTCTGGCATTATCTGAGATTCAGGAAAGTTGAAGCACTTGTGTATGTCATCTTCAGTGATCGAAACTTCTGATCCTCCAACTCTAGATTTTATCGAGTCCTTTTCAACGACTGCATGTAGATAAAATTCGGCTACATCTTCTTCAAAGGTTCCAAAGTAGTTGTAGGTGAAGAAATCAAACAGTCCACAGTCTTTTAAAGCTTGAAGAATTTTCTCGGTCGTGTCCTTGTTGGTAGAACGTAGTCTGAAAAACTCAGGATTGAGAACCATCCCATTCGTCACTTGTTGCAAGAGGGCAGAAATAGGATTAATTTGCTTTCTTCCAGATTGGGCCATGATGATCAGATCGATTGATCGAGGAGAGATGATTTGAGAGAGAGTTTTCTGATATTCTGAAGGTCTTGAAAGAGTTTTTGAGATAAAAGTGAGGGGTTTATATGAGGAAGATGACTCGAAGGGATTTTCGAATTTAAGAGAAAAAGATGAGACTTCTCAATTGTACCCTTTGGTTGAGGTGTGTCGATTGGGTGAGTTTAGGGTAGATGAGTCATCTGATAGAGGGTGTTACGAGGAAAGAGAAAATGTCATCATGAGCAGACAAGAGCATTTAATGCTCACACCTCTTTAGAAGTACCCAATGCACGTAAGGTGTAGAGGGTGGAGATTTGAAGAGACACTTAGGAAGGATTTGGGTTCTGATCTTCTTGAGATTTGTTTGTGGGGATCGATTAAGAGAGTGGATTTCTGACAGGCGAGATGAGGGTGTCGATTTGAGAAAGAGAGGGTAAATCTGTTTGGAAAGATTTGATTTAGGAGAGGATTATGGGGGGAGGTTTAGGTTGGGTGGAGGTTTAGAAAGGATAGGAGTTTATGGGTGGAGGTTTGATGCCCAATTAAACTCTAATTTTCCTCCTTTATCTCCTGATTTCCTTCTCAAATTCGTGTACCACAAACATAATATCACTCAAACATCTCGTTAGTAGCAAAAATTACTCCACAAATAATTAATCACACATACCAAAATATTAAACACATATACACGGCATTCCTAATTAAAATACATATAATTTGGAAATAAACACAATTAACACACATATTCCTAATTTACAATTAGAAACAACTTTATATAAAACATATTAGTCAGATTCCAAAATATTTTAGAAACTAACAAAAAATACTAATTTCTAGATTTCTGAAACATTTTATAGCAATTTATATCACATATACTGCATATATACGAAACACACATACAAATAACAAATTAAATCACATTTTGCACATAGCACATATATATTGACAAATAATCACGGTAAATCATTTTTAGAGCAAATTGTTCATGCAAACAAGTTAGTTAATTTACAGAAACATGAACACATACTCAAAAACTGATTAACACTTTAAAACATGCAATTTTATACAAATTATCAAATAAATCACGAATTGCACATTTTATCAAATTAATTTGCATGGCATATGATCTCACGTTAAATAACACATGCAAACGCACAAATAAATTCCTAACACATATTGCAATTTTATCACATAAATATTTCGAATAAAAACATGCATAGAAACACATAAAACAATTTATCCACGTAAACAATTAATTTTGAGCACAAGTATCAATTTAAATTGAGAGATTAAGTTCAGTGATACTTAGCTCATTTCGATCATTCCCAACTCGTGCCTTAAGGTAGAAAATCTCGTTTCGCATAAAGGCTTCGTGAGAATATCAGCAACTTGGTTTTCCGTAGGGATATATTCGATCTTCAGATTTTTCTTTTCAACGTGATCCCTTATAAAATGATGTCGAATGTCGATGTGTTTGGTTCTTGAGTGAAGCACCGGATTGTGAGTGATAGCGATTGCACTAGTATTATCACAATAAATACTAACGTCATCACAATTAACTCCATAATCCTTCAATTGTTGCTTCATCCACAAAATTTGCGCACAACAACTTCCTGCAGCAATATATTCGGCCTCGGCGGTACTAGTTGCGATGGAATTTTACTTTTTGCTGAACCAAGAAACAAGCCTTCCCCCAAGAACTGGCATGTCCCGGAAGTGCTTTTTCTGTCTATTTTGCAACCTGCAAAATCCGCATCTGAAAAACCTGTTAGAGTAAAATCTGTACCTTTTGGATACCACAATCCAACATTGATTGTGCCTTTCAGATATCGTATGATCTTCTTTGTTGCGGTGAGGTAGCTTTCTTTTGGATTTGCTTGGAATCTTGCACACACTCCCACAGCATAAGAAATGTCCGGCCTGCTTGCAGTAAGATATAAAAGTGAACCAATCATTCCTCTATATTTTGTTTGATCGACATCTTTTCCATCTTCATCTTTGTCTAGCCTTGTTGATGTGCTCATTGGTATTTTGATCGATGATTTTCCATCAAGGCCAAACTTCTTTATCAAGTCGCGGGTGTACTTTGCTTGATTGATGAATACTCCTTCTTTCAGTTGTTTGACTTGTAAGCCCAAGAAGTAATTCAATTCACCCATCATGCTCATTTCGAATTTATTCTGCATAAGCTTCGAAAATTTCTCACACAAAGAATTGTTAGTGCTTCCAAAAATAATATCATCAACATATATTTGCACTAATAAAATATGATCACCATCTTGAATTCTAAATAAAGTTTTGTCAACAAGGCCATTGGTGAATCCACAGCTTATCAAGAACATTGACAAAGTATCATACCAAGCTCGAGGTGCTTGTTTCATCCCATACAATGCCTTTTTAAGTTTGTAGACTTTATCACCTTCGCCTTTTACCTCAAAACCTGGGCGTTGTTCGACATAAACTTCTTCTTCGAGTAGACCATTCAAGAATGCGCTTTTCACGTCCATTTGATAAACAGTGAAATCTTTGTGTGCGGCGTAGGCTAGGAAAATTCTGATTGCTTCAAGTCGAGCCACCGGTGCAAAAGTTTCATCAAAATCAATTCCTTCTTCTTGAGAGTATCCTTTTGCTACGAGCCTTGCTTTATTCCTAACAATCACGCCTTCTTCGTTTGCTTTGTTCCGGAAGACCCATTTGGTTCCTACAACATTGTGGTTCGCCGGTCTTGGAACAAGTTCCCAAACATCATTTCTTTTGAATTGATCGAGCTCCTCTTGCATAGCATTTATCCAATCCGGATCATTGAGAGCTTCGTCAATTTCTTTTGGTTCAATCTGAGATAGATAACACGTGAACAATGCTTCCATGGTAGATGATCTTGTTTTCACGCCTTCATGAATATTCCCAATAATTAATTCTGGAGGGTGATTTTTGAGCCATCTTAAATCTGGTTGAAATGGGTGCATGGTACTGGGTGGATCCATTTGTTGTGAATTTGCAGTGTTGGTTCGAATTTCATCAATTAAATTGTCTTGAAATTGATTACCAACATCACATGCAATTTGATCATTAATTGGATCACCAACTTGTACTGCATTTCCATTCCCACGTGAGGCATCACTCCCAAAATTATTATTTAAAGAATTTCCAACTTCTTCTAGGTGAGGGATGGGATTTTCTAGAGAATTAATTTCCAACTCATCCATTCCCACGTGTATGGATTCTTCAACCACCATTGATCTTTTATTCAGAACTCTGTACGCCTTGCTGGTAGCTGAATATCCTAGAAAAATTCCTTCATCTGCACGCTCATCAAAAGCTTTTAGATGCAATTTATCATTAATATGAATAAAACATTTGCATCCAAAAATATGAAAATAACCAATATTTGGTTTTCTCCCTTTATATAGCTCATATGGCGTCTTCTTGTGCTGCTTATGGATCATGCTTCGATTTTGCGTGTAACAAGCAGTGTTGATAGCTTCCGCCCAATAGCGTTTCGGGAGACCGGCAGCACTAATCATCACTCGTGCGGCTTCTTTGAGCGTCCGGTTTCTTCTTTCGGCAACACCGTTTTGTTGCGGTGTTCTTGCGGCAGATAATTGATGAGAAATTCCATGTGAATTGCAAAAAGCTTGTATAACTCCATTCACGAACTCGGTTCCGCGATCCGTTCATATTTTTGATATTTGCAATTCTTTCTCATTTTGTAGTTGCTTCAACAGCTTCGGTAGAACTTGCTCAACTTCATTTTTCTTCTTGAGAAACACGGTCCAAGTGTACCTGGAAAAATCATCAACAACAACGAGAGTATATTTCTTACCACTTACACTTATTGGATCAACCGGTCCAAATAAGTCCATATGTAGTAAGCTTAGCGGTCTTGACGTTGACTCGTGCGTCTTTGATTTGAATGATGATTTGATTTGCTTTCCGCGTTGGCATGCATCACACACTTGGTCCTTCTTGAAGATAATATCTGGCAAGCCTTCTACTAGATTCTTCTTTGCAAGCTGATTGATGGTCTTGAAGTTTAAGTGGTTGAGCTTTCTGTGCCATTCCCAATTAGCTTCATTTGAATTTCTGGTCATTAAGCACACTGAATCTTTGCTAGTGCTCCAATCCACAATATACATATTCTTTCGCCGTTTTCCAGATAAAATAATCTCATTTGTGAGCTCATTTTTGATTAGGCAATTATCTTTAGAAAATTCTACAAGATAGCCTTTATCACAAAATTGACTAGTGCTCAATAAATTAAATTTTAATCCTTCAACGAAAGAAACATCTTCAATCTTCAAACCATTTTTCTTGATCGTGCCAACTCCTTTTGTAATTCCATAATTTTGATTTCCTCCGAATATAACTTTTGGTCCATCGATTTCTTTGAAATTAACTAGATATGATTTATTTCTTGTCATGTGGCGTGAGCAACCACTATCGATGTACCAAACATCCTGCAAAAAAGATTAATTAACTTTAGGTACCCATACTTGCTTGGGTCCTTTACTGTTAGTAATTTTTGGTAACCAAACCCACCTTGATCTTATTGAATTAAGATGAGGCAATTTGTAACCATTTGAGACACGATAATCATAACTCACTTTAGAAAATATTTTTGGCGCCGGGTTTTGAAAATTATTTTTATATATTTGGCACCTGGGAAGAGAATGGTTGCTTTGGTCTATAAAAAGTATTACATCTATTGCACAACCAATCTTTTTGAGTGGGATAAAATTTCCCAACTTTATTTCTAGAAAAGCTTCCCTCTTTTCTATGAAATCTTTTTGCACTTGACTCTTTGGCATATCTTTGCTTGTAGAATTTTTGTTGCTTTGCCGTAGTATAAACTTGTTTCGGCCTTTCAACATTCAACTTTGCGTTTGATTGATAGCCAAGTCCTTGTCTCATCGTGCTATTCTGACTTTTAACAAATTTTACCACTTGAACTTTATTATTTAAAGTAGTAGTAGAATTAGTCAGATTTTGAGGGGTTTGAGAACATGTGGAGTCATAACCAATTCCGGTTCTATCTCCTGATGGCTTTTGCATGCTCACCATTTTATCTATAATTTTAGACGAATTAGTGAACGTAGCAATAGTAGCTCTAAGATTATGTTCTCTAACCTCTCTTGCTTTACACTCTTCTTGAAGATGAATATTTTCATTCTTCAATTTACTCACTTCAAGTAAAGCATCTTGCAATTTTTTATTCATTTCTTCTTTTTCAAGAATTAGAATATTATTGCGCTCCTTGAGTTGAGGATGAGTGAGCATAATCTCTTGACATTCTCACATTAGATTGTCAATAGATTCACGAGAAAAAGAGGAATTAACAGAATTGAAAGAATTAGAACTTACCTCTTCTTCCTTGCTTCAAGAGCCATAAGACAATCTTCACTTGTACTCAACTCAGTTGACTTGCATATTAGCGCCGTATCATCATCCGAATATGAGCTTTCATCGCTTGATGATGAATCCTCCGAATCATCATTTTCGTTTGGTTCGTTGCCAACGAGAGCTTTTCTTTTGTCGCGCTTGAACCTTTTGCTTTCGGATTTGTTCGGCGTAGATTCAACATTTTTGTCTTGATACTTGCTAACGATCGGATACGGACAATTTATTTTAAAATGTCCGGGTTTGCGGCAATTGTAGCACAAATCCTTATTTTCTTCGACTTTTTCTTCTTGTGTTATGCGAGAGATGAATTTTCCACGAGCAGAATTTTTGTTGTCTCCTTTTCGCATAATCCTTCTAAACTTTTTGACAAAAAGAGCAAATTGTTCGTCAGTCATAAAATCAACATTATTTTCTACTGACCTGGAGGTTGACGGTTGTTCGGCCATTAGAGCAGCATTTCGAGCTTCATGAACATCATCATCTTTGGCCTTCATTTCGAACTCATATGCTTTTAGATCACTAAATAATTTGTCTGTTGACAACATTTTTAGATCTCGGTGATCGCGCATAGCCGTAACCTTCATATCTCATGCAGATGGTAAGCCTCGTAGAATTTTGAGATTAATTTCTTTTTGGCTAATATTTTTGCCAAGATCACTAATCTCTCCAAGAACTTTGATCATTCGAGCTTCCATGTCTGCAACACTTTCATTTGAGAGCATTTTGAAATCTTCGAACTTCTTCATGGCGATTGTGAGCTTATTGTCCTTTTCTTGTTCATCTCCTTCGCCAATCTTGATGAGAGTTTCCCATATTTCTTTGGCAGTGGCACACTTTCGGATCTTCGGAAATATTGTATCATCAACGGCTTTGAATAGAATATCCTTGGCAATATTGTCAAGATTATTCCGCGTTCTATCGTCCGATGTCCATTCCGGTTTTGGCTTTTGTACGTACTGTGGAGCATCCGAGGATATAACAAACGCCATATTGACTTTTAATATTTCTATAGGGCCAGTGGAAATAACTTCCCACATTTCATCGTGTAAGGCCGATAAGTGTACCTGCATACGAACTTTCCAATCATCAAATTTATCAAGAGAGAATAATAGATTTTGAGCTAAATCTTTCTTCATCATCATCACGTGAGATATGAAAGATCAATCCAATTCACACACTTTGTAGAATGGATCAGCCTAGCAGTCAAAAACAGTTAACCCAGTTGGGCAACGTGTTTAAATACCAAAGGTTGGTACAAACTGACTCAAATAGGCTACAGGCTCTGATACCAATTGTTGGTATCAGTTAGAGACAAATTCTGACTCGGATAGGCACCCGCTCTGATACCAATTGTTGGTCCCAAAAGAAGTTAGGTGAAAGTCTAGAGGGGGGGGGGGGGGGGTGAATAGACTTTCAAACTTTTTCGCACAGCACAACAATTGCTAAGACAGAGATAAACCAAAACTCTTAACTAGATTGTTAGAGTATGGTGCACAGCGGAAATGAATAAACATAAAGTGTGTGTGAGATTGTGTGAGCAGTATATCTTCGTGAGAGCGAATATGTAAAGAGCGGTATGTAAAGAAAGCAGTAAAGAACACAAGACAATTATAGTGGTTCGCGAGGTGGTGTAATCCTCCTACTCCACTTGCTCTTTTCTCCAAGAGCCAATTCACTATATCTACCACTCCTTGGTTCCAAGATACAATGAATTTCCGTGATCTAGTACTTTGATCACAAAGCCCGCACTATCACGCCCAGTGACACCACACTGCTGCTTCGGGTTTCACGTCGCCGCGCTACTATCCCAGGATTTCACGACTCCGCGTTACTTTCCCCCCGTCTTCCACACTCCGGTAGAAACGTATCCCGTGATCTGGTGCTTTGATCACCAAGCCCACACCAATCACGCCCAGTGCCTCCGACACTACTGCTTCGGATCTCACAGCTCCGTGTGACAATCCAGGATTTCACAGCTCCGTGCTACTTTCCTCCCTTCTCTTGTTTTGCTCCAAAACTAGTGTTGTCTTGCTTCCAACTTCTGAGACTCTGTAGATGATCTTCAATGATGCGCAGGTCTCTTTGATGAAGATAAACACTCTGAAATGATTTCTCTTGACAGCTCGGAGTGTTTTCTCTCTTTGAATATATCAAGTAAAGCACTTGATATTTTTGCTCTGCTTTGCTCTGTTTAAGAACTCTCAGAATATTTTTCTCTTGAAGCTCTCTGAGTTCTTTTTCTCACACTTGAAGATTTTAGCTCTTAGAATTTTAGCTCTCTGCTCTTTTAAGCTTAATTGCTCTATTCGATCCCTTGATGGATTCGAATTTTCTTCTCTCTTGTTCGTAAGTTCCCCTTTTTCCCTGATCTTCAAGTCTTCACATCTTCATCATTTTATAGCTGGTAATGAGAATCTGTCCGTTGGAAAGAGACGCTCTCATTTTTGAAATCTTGTATCTTTTGTCAGAGATCTTATCTTATCTTCTGCAAAAATGTCAGAAAGAGATAAGCTAGCCGTTGATGGAGTTTCATCTCCATGTAAATGAGCTCCCAAACTTCATCTGATACTCCTCTGGTTTTACCTTGAGTGGAAATATCTGGGTCTCAGTTTTGGTGTAGAATGGCTTCTCTGATCAGCTCTGAAGTGGTCCTTGTATCTTTGGGATTCAAAAATAATCTTTATTTTAATCCCATACTAGTTAGACTAGTATTTTCCTTGTGAGAATATTTTTCACTGTAAGTTCTGCTTCATCTTCTTCATTCTCACGTCTGGGTGTTCTCAGACTTCAAACTGGCTTTGAACTTCCACCCAATTTGAATTTCTTCATTGTAATTGACACCCAATTTCAATTGGCTTGTCTAATTGGCACCCAATTTGAATTTCTCCATTGTAATTGGCTCCCAACACCTCCTGGTGCTCCAATTACTTCTCAATGTTGACTTCGAAATTGGACTTCTCTTTCTCCTGGTGCTCCAATTACTTCTCAATGTTGACTTCGAAATTGGACTTCTCTTTGAATTTCATCTCAATTCAATTGATTCCATTTGAAACTTGCTCCCAATTTCAATTTCTCTGAACTAGCTCCCAATTTCAATTAATCTATTTCTATGAAATCGGCTCCCAATTCCTTTGAATTGGCTCCCAAGTGCAATTGCATCTCAATTGCCACCCAAGTGAAATTGCTTCCCAATTTCCACTTGTAATTGGCGCTCAGATTAATTTAATTTGACTTCTCAAATTTTACCTTGCAAAATTGTTAATGGTGAGTTTTGAACTTGAGCCATTTTGAATTATATATCAAACATCATCCACTTCGTCCGTACAGCTTTTGATTAAATCTCCAATCACATTTGATGTACTTCTTTCTTTCCATAGATGCTTGATCTCCAAGTCAATTTCATGTCATTCTTCCAAAATTAATTTTCTTCACGAAAATTCTTCTGGGATATCTTCTTTGAGTAGTAGACGTGAATATTGTATCATTCATCTTCTTCTTCAATTTGTCATTTTCTCCAGACAAATTCTTGATTTTCGGCTTTATATCTTCTTCTTCTATTTTCATCCATTTTCCTCTGTTTTTCTCTTTTGATAATTCAATAATTTCCCGATCATGGTCTAAGACTCTACTAGACCTATAAATAAAATTGGGGGATCTACAAATACAAATTTGGCATATCAAAACCATTACACTTTATTCCTAACAGTGCTACCGCAAAAGAAATATGGGAAACTCTCATCAAGATTGGCGAAGGAGATGAACAAGAAAAAGACAATAAGCTCACAATCGCCATGAAGAAGTTCAAAGATTTCAAAATGCTCTCAAATGAAAGTGTTGCAGACATGGAAGCTCGAATGATTAAAGTTCTTGGAGAGATTAGTGATCTTGGCAAAAATATTAGCCAAAAAGAAATTAATTTCAAAATCCTACGAGGCTTACCATCTGCATGGGATATGAAGGTTACGGCTATGCGCGATCACCGAGTTCTCAGAAGCATATGAGATCTAAAAGCATATGAGTTCGAAATGAAGGCCAAAGATGATGTTCATGAAGCTCGAAATGCTGCTCTAATGGCCGAACAACCGTCAACCTCCAGGTCAGTAGAAAATAATGTTGATTTTATGACTGACGAACAGTTTGCTCTTTTTTTCAAAAAGTTTAGAAGGTTTATGCGAAAAGGAGACAACAAAAATTCTGCTCGTGGAAAATTCATCTCTCGCATAACACAAGAAGAAAAAGTCGAAGAAAATAAGGATTTGTGCTACAATTGCCGCAAACCCGGACATTTTAAAATAAATTGTCCGTATCCGATCGTTAGCAAGTATCAAGGCAAAAATGTTGAATCTACACCAAACAAATCCGAAAGCAAAAGGTTCAAGCGCGACAAAAGAAAAGCTGTCGTTAGCAACGAACCGAATGAAAATGGTGATTCGGAGGAATCATCATCAAGCGATGAAAGTTCAAGTTCGGATGATGATACGGCGCTAATGTGCAAGTCAATTGAGTTGAGTACAAGTGAAGATTGTCTTATGGCTCTTGACGCAGAGGAAGAAGAGGTAACATCTAATTCTTTCAATTCTGTTAATTCTTCTTTTTCTCGTGAATCTATTGATAATCTAATGCGAGATTGTCAAGAGATTATGCTCACTCATCCTCAACTCAAGGAGCGCAATAATATTCTAATTCTTGAAAAAGGAGAAATGAATAAAAAATTGCAAGATGCTTTACTTGAAGTGAGTAAATTGAAGAATGAAAATATTCATCTTCAAGAAGAGTGTAAAGCAAGAGAGGTTAGAGAACATAATCTTCGGGCAACCATTGCTACGTTCACTAACTCATCCAAAATTATGGATAAAATGGTGAGCATGCAAAAGCCATCAGGAGATAGAACCGGAATTGGTTATGACTCCACATGTTCTCAAACCCCTCAAAATCTGACTAATTCTACTACTACTTTAAATAATAAAGTTCAAGTGGTAAAATTTGTTAAAAGTCAGAATAGCACGATGAGACAAGGACTTGGCTATCAATCAAACGCAAAGTTGAATGTTGAAAGGCCGAAACAAGCAACAAGCTTTTCTAGAAATGATATGCCAAAGCAACAAAAATTCTACAAGCAAAGATATGCCAAAGAGTCAAGTGCAAAAAGATTTCATAGAAAAGAGGGAAGCTTTTCTAGAAATAAAGTTGGGAGATTTCATCCCACTCAAAAAGATTGGTTGTGCAATAGATGTAATACTTTTTATAGATCAAAACAACCATTCTCTTCCCAGGTGCCAAAATATAAAAATAATTTTCAAAACCCGGCGCCAAAAATATTTTCTAATGTGAGTTATGATTATCGTGTCTCTAATGGTTACAAATCGCCTCATCTTAATTCAATAAGATCAAGGTGGGTTTGGTTACCAAAAATCACTAACAGTAAAGGACCCAAGCAAATATGGGTACCTAAAGTTAATTAATCTTTTTTGCAGGATGTTTGGTACATCGATAGTGGTTGCTCACGCCACATGACTAGAAATAAATCATATCTAGTGAATTTCAAAGAAATCGATGGACCAAAAGTTATATTCGGAGGAAATCAAAATTATGGAATTACAAAAGGAGTTGGCACGATCAAGAAAAATGGTTTGAAGATTGAAGATGTTTCTTTCGTTGAAGGATTAAAATTTAATTTGTTGAGCACTAGTTAATTTTGTGATAAAGGCTATCTTGTAGAATTTTCTAAAGATAATTGCCTAATAAAAAATGAGCTCACAAATGAGATTGTTTTATCTGGAAAACGGCGAAAGAACATGTATATTGTGGATTGGAGCACTAGCAAAGATTCAGTGTGCTTAATGGCCAGAAATTCGAATGAAGCTAATTGGGAATGACACAGAAGAATCTAATTGGGAAAGCTCAACCACTTAAACTTCAAGACCATCAATCAGCTTGCAAAGAAGAATCTAGTAGAAGGCTTGCCAGATATTATCTTCAAGAAGGACCAAGTGTGTGATGCATGCCAACGCGGAAAGCAAATCAAATCATCATTCAAATCAAAGACACACGAGTCAACGTCAAGACCGCTAAGCTTACTACATATGGACTTATTTAGACCGGTTGATCCAATAAGTGTAAGTGGTAAGAAATATACTCTCGTTGTTGTTGATGATTTTTCCAGGTACACTTGGACCGTGTTTCTCAAGAAGAAAAATGAAGTTGAGCAAGTTCTACCGAAGCTGTTGAAGCAACTACAAAATGAGAAAGAATTGCAAATATCAAAAATACGAACGGATCGCGGAACCGAGTTCGTGAATGGAGTTATACAAGCTTTTTGCAATTCACATGGAATTTCTCATCAATTATCTGCCGCAAGAACACCGCAACAAAACGGTGTTGCCGAAAGAAGAAACCTGATGCTCAAAGAAGCCGCACGAGTGATGATTAGTGCTGCCGGTCTCCCGAAACGCTATTGGGCGGAAGCTATCAACACTGCTTGCTACACGCAAAATCGAAGCATGATCCATAAGCAGTACAAGAAGACGCCATATGAGCTATATAAAGGGAGAAAACCAAATATTAGTTATTTTCATATTTTTGGATGCAAATGCTTTATTCATATTAATGATAAATTGCATCTAAAAGCTTTTGATGAGCGTGCAGATGAAGGAATTTTTCTAGGATATTCAGCTACCAGCAAGGCGTACAGAGTTCTGAATAAAAGATCAATGGTGGTTGAAGAATCCATACACGTGGTATTTGATGAAAAATCACAAATCAAAAATGGCGCTCTGGACGAAGAAATTGCACAAAATGGTAACAAGTGTCATATTGATTTTTGTGATACTAATGATACGTGTGAAGATGATGTTTTGCAGGGAATGGATGAGTTGGAAATTAATTCTCTAGAAAATCCCATCCCTCACCCAGAAGAAGTTGGAAATTCTTTAAATAATAATTTTGGGAGTGATGCCTCACGTGGGAATGGAGATGCATTACAAGTTGGTGATCCAATTAATGATCAAATTGCATGTGATGTTGGTAATCAATTTCAAGACAATTTAATTGATGAAATTCGAACCAACACTGCAAATTCACAACAAATGGATCCACCCAGTACCATGCACCCATTTCAACCAGATTTAAGATGGCTCAAAAATCACCCTCCAGAATTAATTATTGGGAATATCCATGAAGGCGTGAAAACAAGATCATCTACCATGGAAGCATTGTTCACGTGTTATCTATCTCAGATTGAACCAAAGGAAATTGACGAAGCTCTCAATGATCCGGATTGGATAAATGCTATGCAAGAGGAGCTCGATCAATTCAAAAGAAATGATGTTTGGGAACTTGTTCCAAGACCGGCGAACCACAATGTTGTAGGAACCAAATGGGTCTTCCGGAACAAAGCAAACGAAGAAGGCGTGATTGTTAGGAATAAAGCAAGGCTCGTTGCAAAAGGATACTCTCAAGAAGAAGGAATTGATTTTGATGAAACTTTTGCACCGGTAGCTCGACTTGAAGCAATCAGAATTTTCCTAGCCTACGCCGCACACAAAGATTTCACTGTTTATCAAATGGACGTGAAAAGCGAATTCTTGAATGGTCTACTCGAAGAAGAAGTTTATGTCGAACAACCCCCAGGTTTTGAGGTAAAAGGCGAAGGTGATAAAGTCTACAAACTTAAAAAGGCATTGTATGGGTTGAAACAAGCACCTAGAGCTTGGTATGATACTTTGTCAATGTTCTTGATAAGCTGTGGATTCATCAAAGGCCTTGTTGACAAAACTCTATTTAGAATTCAAGATGGTGATCATATTTTATTAGTGCAAATATATGTTGATGATATTATTTTTGGAAGCACTAACAATTCTTTGTGTGAGAAATTTTCGAAGCTTATGCAGAATAAATTCGAAATGAGCATGATGGGTGAATTGAATTACTTCTTGGGCTTACAAGTCAAACAACTGAAAGAAGGAGTATTCATCAATCAAGCAAAGTACACCCGCGACTTGATAAAGAAGTTTGGCCTTGATGGAAAATCATCGATCAAAATTCCAATGAGCACATCAACAAGGCTAGACAAAGATGAAGATGGAAAAGATGTCGATCAAACAAAATATAGAAGAATGATTGGTTCACTTCTATATCTTACTGCAAACAGGCCGGACATTTCTTATGCTGTGGGAGTGTGTGCAAGATTCCAAGCAAATCCAAAAGAAAGCCACCTCACCGCAACAAAGAAGATCATACGATATTTGAAAGGCACAATCAATGTTGGATTATGGTATCCAAAAGGTACAGATTTTACTCTAACAGGTTTTTCAGATGCGGATTTTGCAGGTTGCAAAATAGACAGAAAAAGCACTTCCGGGACATGCCAGTTCTTGGGGGGGAAGGCTTGTTTCTTGGTTCAGCAAAAAGCAAAATTCCATCGCAACTAGTACCGCCGAGGCCGAATATATTGCTGCAGGAAGTTGTTGTGCGCAAATTTTGTGGATGAAGCAACAATTGAAGGATTACGGAGTAAATTGTGATGACGTCAGTATTTATTGTGATAATACTAGTGCAATCGCTATCACTCACAATCCGGTGCTTCACTCAAGAACCAAACACATCGACATTCGACATCATTTTATAAGGGATCACGTTGAAAAGAAAAATCTGAAGATCGAATATATCCCTACGGAAAACCAAGTTGCTGATATTCTCACGAAGCCTTTATGCGAAACGAGATTTTCTACCTTAAGGCACGAGTTGGGAATGATCGAAATGAGCTAAGTATCACTGATCTTAATCTCTCAATTTAAATTGATACTTGTGCTCAAAATAAATTGTTCTATATGAATAAATTGTTTTACGTATTTGCATGTATGTTTTTATTCGAAATATTTATGTGATAAAATTGCAATATGTGTTAGAAATTTATTTGTGTATTTGCATGTGTTATTTAACGTGAGATCATATGCCATGCAAATTAATTTGATAAAATATGCAATTCTTGATTTATTTGCTAATTTGCTTTAAATTGCATGTTTTAATGTGTTAATCAGTTTTTGAGTATGTGTTCATGTTTCTGTAAATTAACTAACTTGTTTGCATGAACAATTTGCTCTAAAAATGATTTACCATGTTTATTTAATAATATATATGTGCTATGTGCAAAATGTGTTATAATGTGATTTACCGTGTTTGATATGTGTTTCGTGCATATATATGATATAATGTGTTAGAATGCTTTAAGCTAATATTTTTCGTTTCTAAAATTTGTTTTTAGGATGTAAAATTTTATATAAAGTTGTTTCTAATTATAAATTAGGAATATGTGCGTTAATTGTGTTAATTTCCAAATTATATGTATTTTAATTAGGAATGCCGTGTATATGTGTTTAATATTTTGGTATGTGTGATTAATTATTTGTGGAGTAATTTTTGCTACTAACGAGATGTTTGAGTGTTATTATGTTTGTGGTACACGAATTTGAGAAGGAAATCAGGAGATAAAGGAGGAAAATTTAGAGTTTAATTGGGCATCAAACCTCCACCCATAAACTCCTACCCTTTCTAAACCTCCACCCAACCTAAACCTCCCCCCATAATCCTCTCCTAAATCAAATCTTTCCAAACAAGATTTACCCCCTCTCTCAATCGACACCCCCATCTCGCCTGTCAGAAATCTACACTCTTAATCGATCCCCACAAACAAATCTCAAGGAGATCAGAACCCAAATCCTTCCTAAGTGTCTCTTCAAATCTCCACCCTCTACACCTTACGTGCATTGGGTATTTCTAAAGAGGTGTGAGCATTAAATGCTCTTTTCTGCTCATGATGACATTTTCTCTTTCCTTGTAACACTCCCTATCAGATGACTCATCTACCCTAAACTCACCCAATCGACACACCTCAACCAAAGGGTACAATTGAAAAGTCTCATATCTCTCTCTTAAATCCGAAAAACCCCTTCGAGTCATCCTCCTCATATAAACCCCTCTCTTATATCTCAAAAACTCTTTCAAGCCCTTCAGAATATCAAAAAACTCTCTCTCAAATTATCTCTCCTCGATCAATCGATCTGATCATCATGGCCCAATCTGGAAGAAAGCAAATTGATCCTATTTCTGCCCTCTCGCAACAAGTGACGAATGGGATGGTTCTCAATTCTGAGTTTTTCAGACTAGGTTCTACCAACAAGGACACGGCCGAGAAAATTCTTCAAGCTTTAAAAGACTGTGGACTGTTTGATTTCTTCACCTACAACTACTTTGGAACCTTTGAAGAAGATGTAGCCGAATTTTATCTACATGCAGTCGTTGAAAAGGACTCGATAAAATCTAGAGTTGGAGGATCAGAAGTTTCGATCACTGAAGATGACATACACAAGTGCTTCAACTTTCCTAAATCTCAGATAATGCCAGAATCTCACAGCTATGTTGTTCAAAATTTTTGAAATGAGATTCGCGGTCCTATGGCTCCAATTTTCTCTGATGTATCCGCTCATAAGAATGTATTGAAGTTTGAATATGAAATGTTGGTGGACATGATTTACAAGATTCTCGTCACATAATACTTTACAACATAATAATCATTTCAAGACATAATATACTTGTCAACATATAATACTCATTTCATAACATAATATTTTCGATGGTCATATAGGTATAGATAGATATAATCAAGTATGTAAGAATATAATGCAAATATGGAGGAATGTCATAACTTTCACTCGTGAGGACACACATCGAAATCCTCACTAACTAAGGTGAAAGGAACCAAGGGTCTTAGTAAACGAGGCCCTAGTGAACGGTAATCCACTCTACTGAACACTCCGCAAATTTCCCTTTTCGTGGAAAAATGACTAAAACCTTTAGTGTGCACAACCCTAGTGGATTTTCCAAGCCCAAAGGGTAGTAAATAGTCCAAGTAGCCCATGATTTTTCTACCAAGCTACTTCGCAGATAAAGGTATCGAGGATATTTTATACTGGATACAAACTAACCAAACAGGGTCGGAGCTCACAACCACAACTGAGCTGGAGCCCACAATCACACACATCCTCCAAAATATTTTCACTTTTACCCTCCAAAATATAATATATTTTATCCTCCAAAATAACTATATTTTTACTCTCCAAAAATAATACATTTACTCAAACTATAAATATAAACATATATACAACATAGAACTTACATAACAATATTCAAGCATATAATATAATTTCCCAACAATATAATTTGTCTTTAAAATGATAGTTTTTTGCAATATACACAATTCTAAGACACACAAAATACTTTTATATGTATATACCATTAGTAGGTAATCCGGACGGGTGACCAGACTGGGCAGTCGGAGCGTACCCGATTGAGTGTGCGCTCTACAGGCGGTTACAAGTAGATTCTGCGGAGATTCTTTCATTGCGTGACAAACAATTTCCTTTTCTCATTTTAGGCAGTTACCGCGCTAATTATGGCAGCTTCCAAAGCTTGTTTAGTTATTTTTTTTCCCCTCTTTACATTTTACAAGATCTATCTCCTTGTATAAATACCTCCCGGGGTCACCATGTAACGAATCCGAAATTTGAGTTCTTAATGATACACTGCTCTTTTTTCTCCACCTACACTATGTCTCGTTTAACCTAATATTTTACGGTAGTGTTGACACGTTGATCGGTTGCCCTAAGCCGTAAAACCAACACCATTGTTGTAGCTTTTGTTTTTCTATTCACTACATTGTTTATACATTTTTTCACTATTCTTTCTATATCTGAATAATAATGCTCATGTGTTGCTGATTGTAGTATATTTTGAACCAAATAAATACCTGGAGTATCAGGTTATCGATCCACAGGGAAGTGATTGCATTAAGCACTAGCTACTAATTTATTCTATGAAGCTAATCCTAATGATTGACTTGGATGGTTGCATTAAATAAATAAAATAAAGCAATGATTCAGGGTTTTGAAAAGAATAGAGAGAGATTTAGATTCCTGGGATTCAAGTGTTTAATCCCCTAGTGTCTAACCTAAAGTAATATTAAATCTGGGTTTAAACGCGTGTGAGGATGCAAGGTGGTATAGAGTTACTCCCGTAGTCACTAACACTAATGAATATCCACTCTCGTGGTATAAACACCAAAAGCAATAAGATCAAGAACAAACATTCATAAATAATCCCTAACCACTACCATCTCCCGATGTGCAATAATCAAGAATTAAACTCCCTAACAAATATGCCATTTTCCCAAGGTGCAAAAGTTAAGTGCAATTGTGTGAACTCTCAATTATGCCTAACTCCCGTTATGACATAAACAAAGCAATGAAACAAGTAATCCGTGCCCTGAACTACTCGCAATGACAATAATAAACACAATTGCAACACTAATTTAAAACCCAAATAATAATATATTAACGAATCTGAAAGTATAGGCACATAAGTTCATAAACACTTTTTACCCAAGAATCTCTAATGAAATTTAGCCAAGCATGGCTAAATTATACATAGAAAATATAATAAAAGAATTACAAATCATCAAAGAGAGTACAAGATTGAACCAGACAATGTTTCCAAATATCCCTAGTCTTTTTCTTGATTCCCAAGACAACTTGTTGCTCTTGATTTCTCTTCTTCTTGTCTCCAAAGATCTCCGAATGAATATTAAGGTTGAGGAAGGTAGGATTATATAGTTGGAATCAATCCTGATAGAAATAGAAATTTTGTGTGAAATTAGGCTAAAATTGCATCGGGGACCGAAATTGGAATTCTTTTTCTTCTTTTAGAAATTACCACCTTTATATTTCAGCCCCTTTTGACTTAGGAATTATTGCAGCTCCTTTATGAAATTCAACGCCCATTTTCCTTGATTTCTTTAGTAACTTAATGCCGCCCCTTTCTTTTGTAAAATCGGCGCCTCACGACTTCGACGTGTTGAGAGCTAGTCTCAACGCGTCGAACTTAATTATTCTGAAATTAAATGGCGTACTACCAAATTTTGACGCGTCGAGTCTTCTGGGCTCTAACTTATTCTCTTTTGACTCCAAACTCGCCCTAGAACTTTCTTTGCTCATGTACTTGACCTATAATAGTTTCAAAACACTAACAAACACCGTAGAACATTCAAAACGAGTGCGAACCATAACTAAATGATAAAACAAGGGATTAAGCAATTAAATTACTAAAATCATGAACTCAAGCCTAGCAAATATAATCAAACAACTACTAAAAATATGCACAATTAGACTCATATCAACTCCCCGACACTTAAGCCTTTGCTTGTCCTCAAGCAAAACTAAGAAATAAATCACAAGTCAAGCATACAAATACTCATACTCTCTCTTGCACAACCTTTCAAACCACCAACCAACTTGCTACAAAACAACAAGCTTCAAGAATCAAATTAGTTTTGCACATAAGACACATTCTCAAGCCAATAACCAAGCACCTAGAATTATTAAAGTGTGTAAGGATCAAGTGCACACAAATACTCAGTTGAGATTATGCAAATACGGCTCATGAATGAGATCTCATAGGCTTGCCCTTCATACTCCCCTAGATCAAATCTAAGAATGCATGCTAAGATCAACTAGGATTTTATTTAGCTTGTAATGGGGCTACGGGTGATAGCTAACAAAGAAGTGGTATGGAAAAATTAATCAAAAGAGAGAATGTCACAATTATCTAACTTTTCAAAATTTAGAAGAGATGAGACAATCACAATTCAAGGAACAAATTTATTTTAACAGCGCTGCAACTTCTTTGGTGAAGTGGGGGTCCAAACTTAAAAACTTTCAACCTTTCTTTCATTCATTCTTTTCATTTCTTTTCTCTTCTTTTCTTTGGATTTCTTTTGGACTCAGCAAGATAATTTTAATCAAATCAATCAATCAAGATCCCCACACTCGAACAATTCTATCATAAGCTACTTTTGACACAACTCCATAAGAACTCTTCTTACAGGAATAATAAAGATAAAAATTCCATTCTCTCAAGGGTGGAAGGGAAAACATTTGGCCAAGCGCTAAGGGTTATAATAACGAGGGTAACACAAAGAAAAATATTCACAATGAGGGGATAAGTGTTTAGCACTTATTTAAACAAATGAGAGGCACAATGGGGACACAAAGGATAAAAACATATGTAGGGACATGTTTAAAGGCTATGGCTAAACAAATATGGCCTAAATCACTTCAAAACATGCAATACTTAGACTTCACTTAGGCAATAATGAGACAAGTTCTAGCAAAACACCCATGACCGGAATCTCACTTAAGCCTTCACTAGCAATGCATAACACACAAAATCAATAATTAATCCAATTATTAAGTGGTTAACAAAGCTATTGGCAAGGGAATAGATCAATTATGCGTTACACCTCAAATCATCAATCACAAATTGAGATGCAACAAGCACCACTAAAACAAACCACAAACCAACAAGAGAGAGTAATTGCAATTGCATGACGAGACAAGTAACTTATTTACCAAAAATAGCATATGAGTCATCTAAGTAAAAGCAAAAAATTTTGAAAATTATCCCCAAATTATTGACTCCTCTAGTCCTCCCCCACACTAAAAAATTTGTATCGTCCCTGATGCAAAACAAAAGAAAAGAGAGCAAGAGAAAAGAGAAAACTAAAATAAGACGAGACTAGAAAACAATAAAACTAAATAACACGAAACTAGAAAGCAAAAAATAATGCAAAATAAAAGATAACATGGGATGCCTCCATTGAAGCGCTAAGTTTAACGTCGTTAGCTCGACGTTACCTCTCAAGTACTAGCCATCAAAAGATGTGAAATTGAAAATCTCCTTCTTTCCATCAATTTTCTCTACCAAATACTTCTTCAAGTGATGTCCATCTATAAACTCTCTTAAGCTCGAACCCTTCATATCGTCATGTAAGGAACCACATTCGCCTAAGTCAAGAATTATGCCTCCATTCTCAACATTCTCTTGTTCAACAAGTGATGAGAGCCTCGAGTCATCCACATGAACCAACAAGAATTGGGAGTCATTAGATATATAAATAGGCAAATGTGTGTCATCATTCTTAAGAACTCCAATACCTCCCGAATTTAAAATTTCTCTAAAGTTCTCTCCAATGGAAGTGTTCTCCATTAGTGAGACATCCTCATTCAAATCAAGTGCTTCATAAAAAACTTCCTCATCTAGTGGGCAAACTATCCATGTGTTCCTTGCCACCATTACCTTGCAACTCTACACTATCTTCCCAACTTGGTGTCTCCATCTAAATGCATTCATCAATAACCTCATCATCATCATTTTCAAGGTCCTCACCATCCTTCTTATTTCTCTCAACCCCATGACCTTCATTTGGCAAAAGCAACTCTTCTAGAACCTCTCCATTAAATGGGTCTTGAAGTGACTGTTGAATTGTCAAGTCTTGTCATTGATCCATCTCGTGATCCACTTGTGCTTGTATCTCCATTAATTGAGATGCCAATTGCATTAATTCGTTGGTCTCTATGGACTTCATCTCAATTGTTGGGTCAAGTGGTTGATATTCTTGTCGAAACTCTTGGTACGGAGACTTTTGAACTTGCCCTAGATATTTGTAATTGGGATCCAAGATGAAGCAATTTTCCGCATCATAAGGTCCACCACATAAGATACACCATAGGGGTTGTGGAGTCGATGGTGTGCATCCTTGATAAGTGGCTTGACTCATGTTGGCACAAAATCATTGAGAAGGTTGTTGAGGAACATGATTGGTGGGGTTGAATATATAGCAATTTTCTACAAAGTGATTCCCACCACAACATGAGCACCATTGGGGTTGTGATAAGGATGCTTGAGATGCGCTTTCTTGAAAATATCCATGACTTGAGTTGGCAAAATTTGAGAAAGGGAATTGTTGTTCCATTCCTCCATATTCTTGATTCGTATTCCAACTCATCTCATAACCCTGGGAAGGAAGGTAGAACGGTGGCATGGTTCCTTGAAATTAATATTCATCCATAAACTAAAAAATATTGTTAATAAAGGTTAAAAAAATAAATATAAATAAATAAATAAATAAAAATGGATTAGACTCCTAGAATAAAACATTCACTAATGTTAATACTTAACACCACTTCCACGACAACTGCGCCAATTTGATTGTAGTATATTTTGAACCAAATAAATACTTGGAGTATCAGGTTATCGATCCACAGGAAAGTGGTTGTATTAAACACTAGCTACTAATTTATTCTATGAAGCTAATCCTAATGATTGACTTGGATGGTTGCATTAAATAAATAAAATAAAGCAATGATTTAGGGTTTTGAAAACAATAGAGAGAGATTGAGATTCCTGGGATTCAAGTGTTTAATCCCCTAGTGTCTAACCTAAAGTAATATTAAATCTGGGTTTAAACAAGTGTGAGGATGCAGGGTGGTATAGAGCTACTTCCGTAGTCACTAACACTGATGAATATCCATTCCCGTGGTATAAACACCCAATAAGATCAAGAACAAGCATTCATAAATAATCCCTAACCACTACCATCTCCCGATGTGCAATAATCAAGAATTAAACTCCCTAACAAATATGTCATTTCCCAATGTGCAAAAGTTAAGTGCAATTGTGTGAACTCTCAATTATGCCTAACTCTCGTTATGACATAAACAAAGCAATGAAACAAGTAATCAGGCCCTGAACTACTCGCAACGACAATAATAAACACAATTGCAACACTAAATTAAAACCCAAATAATAATATATTAAAGAATCTGAGAGCAATACACATAGGTTCATAAACACTTTTTACCCAAGAATCTCTAATGAAATTTAGCCAAGCATGACTAAATTATACATAGAAAATATAATAAAAGAATTACAAATAATCAAAGAGAGTACAAGATTGAACCAGAAAATTTTCCTAAATCTCCCTAGTCTTCTTCTTGATTCCCAAGACAACTTGTTGCTCTTGATTTCTCTCATTCTTGTCTCTAAAGATCTCCGAATGAATATTAGGGTTGAGGAATGTGGGATTATATAGCTGGATTTAATTGGTGATTTATTCTTTTAATTCCTGAAAATTCTATAGTCGGGGACTAGTAATTGACTAGTAATTCCTAAAAATTCTAAAGCTTTGAGAATAGTTCCCTTGTTCCCTTACACTTCTTCATCTTAGTAAGGGTAATGAAGACATTTCACCTCATGTTTGTATCCAAGCTAACCTAAGGTCATTTCTCATTCTTCTCCTAACACACTCAAAACATAAAACTCTTCCTTCTCTCTAGAATTTAGCTAGCTTTTTCTTCAAGCTAATTTTGGGGCTTCCAAGATCTTCAAAGTTTGTCTCCAAGATTCCACCTTTCCTACTCTTGAACATCTAGGAGGGTAAGATCTATGTTCCTTTTGTGTTTTTAGTGTTTTCTAAGGTATCTTTTTCTAAAGATGAGATCTTTATGGTTTTTTGGTGTGTTCTTGAAGTGGGTGTTGAAGGTGAACCTTGTTAGGAGCTTTGAGAAGTGTTATAAGTGAAGGTTTAGTCTTCAAGAGGTAACCCATGCTCTACAAATCTATTTTCATTACCTATATGATGATTTATTGGATTCTACGTGTGATTTTGCTATGAAATGTGAGTGTTGATGCATTTTCTTGTGAAAATGCATATCTAGAGCTTGTTATTAGGGTTCATGTATGCCATTGCTTGGCTATTCCTTTGATTCAAGTCATTTTGTTGTATTTGGTGAGATTTTGGATGTTTTGGACTTGAATTTGAGCTTGGTGTTGAAAATCCCCGAAGGGATATTTTGTATAGGGTTTGTACCCGCGGGCGGAACGGCGGGTAGGGGTCCACCCGCCGCCCCACCCGCGGGGTAGGTTGGTGTGTGGGAATGGTTCCCGCGGGCGGAACCACGGGTGGGGGTCCACCCGTGGCCCCACCCGCGGGGTACAATGTTGGCTTGTGCGGGGATTTGTTCCCCGTGATTCTTTTGACTCGGTATTTGATGTTTTGACTTCCTGATGTTCTTTTGTGGAACTATTTGAGTGTCTTCTTGATGTTTCGTATGTCTAGAACTATATGGTAGGATTCCATGTAGGTTTTGGTGTCTTGAATCGTGCTAAGTGTTCAACCTTGTGATTCATTGAACCATGATGAGTCTTGTGTGTTCTTCGGAACTATGTTTAGTTTACCCATTTGATAAGCATGCTAGTTCGGTGTTTAAATGCTAACGTGTGTGGTTTGTTCTTTCCTATTGTGGATGATGACTTGTGTTGATCATCGTTGTTGTCGGATAGTGATCCTTTCCTTGTTGAGTATGGTTTCATATCTACGTTGTGATCCGTTGATTGATTCCTATGATGGTGTCGTGTGTGTGGTTGTACCTGGATTGCACGATTAATGGAATGCGACATTAGTCACAAAGGTACGACAATGGTCCTCCTGGTGGTCATGACGCGAATATGGAGTTTGTGACTTGTGTGATGGGTACACTTATTTCTTGGGAGGCATGTGTTTCCATGTGTGTGATCGGTACCCTCGTGTACTATGAATTGGTGGAAATTGTTGGTGGTTTGTTGGTGGATGGGGACGACGGTCCTCGGAGGAATAAGGTTGGATTTGTATGTACAGGGGTCCTGGAGGTAAAGGTTGGACCTAGCTATAAGGTTGGGGGTAGCCATAAGGTTGGAACCGGGCATAAGGAAGGATTATGATTCGTGATGTGTGATGTCACGAAGGCATGTGTTGCCGTTGTGTGTTCCTCTATTCGTGATGAGTGATGTCATGAAGGCATGTGTTGCCAATATGTGTCTTTATTCTCTTGTGTTGAGCATGTCGGGTGGTATTCTACTGAGTGATGGTAGAATACACCTTGAGCCTTACTTATGTTGTCGTTGTTTACTTCTTGTTGTTTTGGGATGTGTTTCCTTATTCTTATTGAGAGTGGTATAGAGTCTTGTGGTTGACTTCTATCCTTGGCTTTGAACTTATATATATAGTATCCCGTTTCAAAAATGATTTTGTATATATTATCTACGTATCATACTTAACATGTATTGGTGGGTTACCAGCATCATTCGCTGACCAGGCGTCGTCCCATTTATTTATGTGCTTTTCAGGTTCCGAGTAGTGGCGAGCGCGATCTAGGGATGGATAGTGTAGATCCCTCAGACTTTATTAGCTTTGTTTTGGGCCTGTGAGCCTTTTATGTCAAACAGTAGATTATTGTTGTTTTAACCTTGTCCCTTGTTAGACTGATTATGTGGATGTTGTTCTCGCCTGTGCGTTCACCTTAACGTGGACGTGGCATAACATTCCTCGTTTTCCAGTTTATATAGTTAGATTTCCGCTGTGTATGCTTATATTGTGGTTAGATTATCTACATAATTAAGTTTAAATTGGCATGGAAATCGGGGGTGTTACAGTTGGTATCAGAGCCTAATTTTGAGCCTAGAATGCTAGAGTCTAGACTTTATAAGAAGGTTAAGTGTGTCTTGAGACCGTAAGCGACCGTAAGAATCTAAGTGTTTAGGACTTAGGACTCTTAGGACGCGCGGTGAGGTTGTGAGTTCTTTTATCGTTTTCTGTTGTGCTTCCTGTGCTTGTTTTCCTGTTAGCTTTGGTTCTCTTTAGTTAAGGCACCAGGTAAGGGTGCGGGTCCTAAGTTTCTTCCCCGTTATCGTGCTGTTTCCGTAGAAGTCAAGGATGGCACCATCGAGACGTCATGCAAGGTATTCAGAAGCGGTCACCAACGAACAGCTAGCTCAAAGCCTTCATCAACTGACACAGATCACCCAGACGCTAAGCAACGCCCTCCTCAACAACCACCCTCTTCATAATGGAAATCGTGACATAGTACGCCAAGTCGCAAGTCTCCGTCTCCCGATCTTCGCCGGTTAAGAAGATCCCGCGGTGCTAGACGAGTGGATCCGGATGTTTGACAAGATCTTCGAAGCTGTGGTTTGCCAGGAGGATCGTCAGGTGGAGCTAGCTACGTTCTACCTTAGGCAAGAAGCGGACTCGTGGTGGATGCTTGAAAGGCCAGCTTGTAGACAAGATCTGGAGTTCAGTTGGGAAGACTTGAAGGTTAAGTTACGCTAGCGGTTCTATCCGGGTGCAGCTGACCTTTACCGGGTACAGCAAGTTCAGAAAGGAATCCGGGAGAACCGCAAGAGGAAGCTTGATGGAAGTGTTACACCTATGGTTAGGAGTTTGATGGCTACTGGTGCTGAATCAACAAGAAGTCTTCAAAGAGACGACTCTAAGAGAGGTAAGGCTTCCAAACCAATCTAGAACAACAAGGCTAAGTGAAGGCGCTCCGTTTGCACGAAGTGTGGATGTGACCACCCCGGCGTGAACTGTCTTGGAAAACCGATAGAGTGCTTTGCTTGTGGCAAGAGGGGTCACCGGTCCTTTGAGTGCAGGACAAGAGGAAGATTTCAACAGACTCAAAACCAGTTGGTAGTGTGAGATCCCGGTCAGGAAATAAGCCTCGAAGTGGAGGCAACAGTGGTCTAAGTGGAAGTAGCATCCAGGACTTGTGTACGAAGTCGGGACATCGGCAAGGCAAGATCCACAGACGTGAGTCAAATGCAAGTTGAAACCGATGAAGTAAGTTCTTGTACCTTTTTTGTTGCACCTTCCTTTGTCTTTGTGCCCTTCCTTGCGCGTTAGCTTCGGGTGTTAGCTGTTCAAGAGTCACCCTTGGCCTCTGTAATCTTTTCTTTCCCCTAGACAAACCCAATCACCCTTTTTGCCAAGTAATCCTTTTCTTTCGAACCTTCTTCTTGTTTTCGTTCCAAACCATCTTGTGCAAAGACGACGGTGACATCAGCTTATGAAGGAATCTGGCAAGGTCTATGAGTTAAGCCGCGTCTGAGTCGAGGTAGAGAGCCTTTAGTTCGTCAAGCGTAGTGATCAGCGTCAAGCCGAAGTTTCACCGGAAGTCGTGAACCCTTTCACCTCGTGAAGCCGACCTTTCCCTCTTACCCTCGTCAATTCCCTGCCTCTTTTCGAGAAATCCTTCCTGTCTTTTCAAGCCTCGTTCTTGTTCCCTTCTTGATTTGACTCTGTCCAAGGTTACGACCTCATCTTCCCTAAGTTGTGACTTTGAAAATTTTGATTCCCTTCCTCATCAACACTACCCTTGAGTTTAAATCAGATACCCTCCGTGGAGAAATTCTTTTCAACTTCCTTAAACCCCGTTTCGATTACTTACTCCCTAAGCTGTAACCTCATTTACAATTCTCTTCTTCTTAATCAACATGGTCCTCGAATTGTTGAACCTAAACTCTCACCTTGATCTTCCCCTTTGAATCAAACCTCGTTCTTTTATTCCCCGCTTCTAACGATTCTGTGCAAAGTGGCAACCTTATTTCCTAAGTTGCAACTTTGATGACTTTGATCCTACACCTAAGTAACGTAGTCCTTGAGTTTCTGAACCCAAACCTTTTGCTCTAATCCTTTCCGTTGAACCGCATCTCTTCTTGTGAGCCTTCTTTTCCCTGAGTTACCCTTCTCCTTTGTTTCTGTTCTTGTTTTGAACCTTTCATCCAACCGGAAGCTTTGGAGTTTTCAAGCGTTTCCTCGCAACGAGTTGTGGGTTGTGTATGCAAGTGCTAAGTCGGCGCCCTGCATCAAGTTAGCCCAAGAGTTGGAGAGAAAGACATCCTGTTCATGTTTTGGATCTAGCAGTTGAAGCCTTTGTCGGAAGTGACGGATCAAGTTCACGCAGATGCTGAGCTCAAGTTAAGTAGTGAGAGTACCTTGTTTCCTTTGGTTGAAGAAGTCAGCAGAGGTCAGTTGAAGATGCAACCCTGGTTCTGTGACCCCGGGTGATCTAGTTTAGGGTTCTTGTGGTGTCAGTTTCTGTTTGTGGCTAGTTTTGGGTAGAGAAATTTAAGTTTAAGGTAAAATTAGTTTCCTTTCCGGTTAATCTTTTATCTATCACCTTGTCTTTCTTTCTTGTCTTACCTTTGTGAACCCTCAGCTTATTTCCAAGCCTTGCCACTTGTTTTGTTAACCGACGGTTTTGGTGTTGAACTTCGTTGTGACCAAACCTATCTATCTCACCACCTTAATTTGAACTCTTGGTTCCTCTAACTTTGGTTGGCGGAGAATACCCTTGTTGCTTAAAACCTCGTTTCCAACTCATCTGTTAAGCTTTGTCATCCGTTTTGCAAGCCGACCGTTTTCGTTGTGGAACCTTGTTGCGTCCCTTGCTTGTTTTGTTAGTAGGTTTGTTGGTAGTTGTTTGCTCAGTTGTGCGTTTAGTTGTTCTCTCTTGTTTGCCGTGGTTGTTAGCTTGTAGTTTGGGTAGTTGGTTTAGTTGCTTTGTTTTTATGAAGACGCAGTTCGTCGCAGTTAACCAGAGGTTGGACCAGCTTGAGGCCCGTTCTAGCCGAGAAAGAGCCGACAAAGAGTCTGATGAAGACACCGAGGGGTCGGAGAGCGAGTCCTTCTAGGGTGGAGCTGTGGCAATCTCGTTTCCCTTCCTTCGCTTGTTGCTACCTTTATGTTGTTGTTGCCGTTTGCTAGTTGCTTGTTGTTTTCTTTGTGTGTTCGTTCTTGTTTGTTTTGTTGAGTAGTTAGCTTTGTGGGTTGTGCTAGAAGCTAGTAGTTTAGGACCTTTAGTGTTGGTTAGAAGTTTTGGTGGTTGTGTTTGGTCTAGTGTTTGATATGCTCAAAAGAACTCCGTTGGTTATTTCTATAACACCCCAGATTTTCGAAACTTTTGAAACTTATATAATAAAGGTAATTTCTCATTAAATCCCAAACAGAGCATTACTAAACATAAGTGCTCGGGGTGTTATGCCACATCTGAGCTGGAGAACTCAGATGCACGAGCTATACTAACTAAATATCCTCAAAGCAAAGTCAATACATCATCATGGCACGCAGGCCGAAAGGAAAACTAACTATCTACACTTCAGATCTCTAGCGCGCTCCGGAGTCTACTCATCTGTGCCTGAAAGCCAAATATATCTGTTCAGTGAACAATGCTGGTAACCCACTCTAACGCGTTAAAATACAATATAGGTATATATATATATATATATATATATATATATATATATATATATATATATATATATATATATATATATATATATATATATATATATATATATATATATATATATATATATATATATATATATATACACACACATAGATATAGGAAAAATCATTTTGAAGCAGGAAGATATATACTTAGGAGACTCTAGCTTTAAAACCAGGATTAGAATAGACAGATAGGGATAAGCATGTTCAACAATGATAATCAATTATATAGAGACAACATCAAATATATATGTATCCAAGGTCACAGATTACTTTCATATCATTCACATCATCATCCAATCAATATCTTTGTCACACAAGCATACTTTGGTGGCGCCACGCGACCAATCGCATGCCCCAAACATGAGGGTTAGCGCCCCGCAGCACCCTACCTCATACTGCAGCATGAAGGAATTGACCGCAGCCAATTGTATAGACCGTCGATGAATTCAACGGCGGACCCCAGTCCTACACACCATTGATGCATTCAGCCAGTGGACTGTGATCCTCTTTTGGGGACTGCGATCCTACACACCGCTGACGAACTCAATCGGTGGACCGTAGCCGATCATAGCCCTACACACCGCTGATGAGCTCAGTCGGTGGACTATGACCTTCTTTTTGGGGACTACGATCCTACACACCGCTGGCAAGTTCAGTCAGTGGATCGCAGCCGACCATAGCCCTAAACACCGCTGACGAGCTCAGTCGGTGGACTATGGCCTTCCTCATGGCCTGTAGCCCTACACACCGCTAACGCGTTCAGTCGGTGGACTACTGCACATGAGGCCCACTTGGTGGACTGCAACCCTACACACCGCTGACGAGCTCAGTCGGTGGACTGCAGCCTATGTAAACCAACTTGACCGCAGCCAAGAGTCATGCACATATATCACGTAGCAAGCACATGCAATTCACATTAACATATTGGGTAAGGGGAGAAAACGTATAAAGAAACCTAAGTGTGGTCGTCCACGTACTAGGAAATATCTTAACGGCTCATGCGTCTTTCACCTAAGTCAATGGGGTACCAATTCAACTAGCATGCAATACACAAAATTCTTTTATCCTACGAACGGTACCCGAAACATCAAACTAGACTTAGGCACGATAAACGGAGTCCGTTGGGACACCACGAGGGTCGGGGAACATTAAACGGGGAAGCGAAATCCCAAGGTGGGAAAAAATCCAGCGGGTGGCCGGCGGGTGGAGGGCCACCCGCCGGCCACGAGTCTCCGGGCAGCGGGTGCCCGGCGGGCAGAGGTCTGCCCGCCGGCGGCCCACTGCCGGCGAGGCCAAATCGGGAAGCGGGTAGGTGGCGGGTCCCCCTACCCCACACTGACTCTTTTTCAATATATTGGTCCCGGGATCTTTCGTGGGACCCGAAACCATGTTTAGACACTTTTAAACACAAATGACGACACCACGTAGTCAAATAATGGATCAAAACCAAGAAACATATTGAACATATCCTAACATGACTTCTAAACATAAATAACACCCGAACATGCGAAATCCCACCCAAATATACCAAGAATATCATAATACGAAATTCCCAATTTATCCTAGGGCTCTAATCTTATCCAAATTATCAAAATCTTTGTTTATCTTTAAGATCAAGAATATCAAGATTTATCAAGAACATCACACAATCATCAAGATTCTCTCGTAATCATCAAGATTATCAAGATCAACACATACAATCATCCATCAATCATCAAGATCATATCATCATCATCATAAACGATTTATCAAGACACAAGCATAGAGAAGAAGCCAAAGAAGAAGATTATAGCAAAGAAAATAGGTTTTGTTGAGACATGGGTTACCTCTTAGCCTTAATTAGATTCCTTGGCTATTAAGGTTCTTTCTCTAAGATATCTTCTTCTTGATTTCTCCTACGTTGGTGATAAGAGAATTCTTGGAAATTCTTGTGTGGTGATATCTATTATGGTGTGACTTCTAGGTGCCTCCTATGTCCCTATTTATATATCTAAGAGTCCTAATTAGGGCCTGAATGGGTTTGCTAGTTCTATTTCTTATAGGACTAGGGGGTTGGTTTTAGGGATAAGGGTCCATGGACTATGGTGGACCATCCCTAGTTAATTAATGGATTTTAATTCTCTTTTTAGGGTAAGTAATTAAATAATTAGTTTGGGTTAGAGGCCATAACACGGGGTGTTACACCCTCCCCCCCTTACGAGAGGCTTCGTCCCCGAAGCCGGTGCGTGGACCCATTCTTTCACCCCTGGACGTCACGTATTTTGGCCTCCTGGTTAGGAAATGCGGCTCCACGTGTCGTTCTTGCTGGGGTAGATTGGATCTTTGGTGAGATGGTGTTTGGAAAGTTTTGGATCTACCTTGGTCTCCTGCTCCCGTGCTGGACGCCCCGTGTGTGCCCAACATGGCCTCGATTGCTGCCACCCTTTGATCTAACGCGCGTGTCGCGTGGATTAAGGATGAGAACCCTTCATCCATGATTTGGTTTTGCCGGGTAAGTTGCGCGAGGATGCGCTCATTGACGGATTCTTCATTTCGGCCCCCTGGGTCTCCCCTTTCTCGTGAGGGTGCAAGTGGGTTATGTTCGCTATCCTCCTCTTGTTCCTAATGTTCTTCCAGTCCCCCACTTTCTTGCATTGCCCGTTTTAGCTTTTTGTTGGAGATATCCAGTTGATCAACCAATTCCCTTCGTTCCTCTTCGGGTTTAAGACAAACCTCCTCGAGGATGATGTATTGTCCCCCTCCGGTGTAGTAGTTATCATTGCGGCGGAGGTTCTGGGCATTGAAAACCATACCGCTCACTGGTTTGATCTCCGTGTGGCTCAGGTCCACCCCCTTTTTCTCCATGATTCAACTTAGGATCATCCCGTAAGGTAGACTAAGCCGGTTGCTAGTCTTGCAAAACTCCATGTGTTTCAACATAGGGGCCGGTAGGTTGAACTTGATCTTGTGTTTTAGAATGTAGGCAAAGGTGCACTCTAGGCTTCCCACATCTTTGCTTTTGTTGTTCGTGGGCAACAGGCTATCAGTTACAATCATAACTAGTATCTTTTGTTCAGCGGTTAGCCATTTCCTGTTTGGCCGGGTGGCCAAGGTGAAACCTTCTTCCTTCCCAAGTAGGTCCCGAGGTAATTCTTATACCCCGTGTCTTGGGTACCGATCCACCCCTTCCGGTCGTAATCTGTCACACCCGTGGTGGTCAGTTTCAAGAGTTTGGCCAAGCGGCCTTCGGAGAGTATGATCTCCTTGCCTCGGACCTTGGCGGTGATTTCAAATTTATCACCCCGCTTGACGGCTACCAAATGGTGATAGAATTCTTTCACCAATTCGGGGTATGTATCCCCCTTGATTGTGAGATAGGCATCCAGGAGCCCTTGAAATTTAAGCATATCGACCAACTCCGGAGAGAATTGGTCGGGTTCGAGGGCTTTACCTCCGATTACCGTGTAATCGGCGTCGTTCCATTCCGGGATTCAGATACCAATGGGCTTTTTCGGCATCGTGAGGTCTCCCTAGGTGGTGGTGTTTTGTAACACCCCGAAATTTTTAAACTTTTGAAACTTATATAATAAAGGTAAATTCTCATTAAATCCCAAAACATAATAAAAGAGTACGGGGTGCTAGGCCACACTTGAGCTGGAGAACTCAGGTGCACAGGCTCACTAACTAAAATCCTCAACAATATCAATACATAAGTATGGCACGCAGGCCGAAAGGGAAACTATCTACTCTACGCTTCGGATCTCTAGCGCGCTCCAGTTTCTACTCATCAGTGCCTGAAAGCCAAATATATCTGTTCAGCGAGAGATGCTGGTAACCCACTCCAACGCGTTGAAATACAATACATATAGGCATATATATAGATATAGGAAAAACCATTTTGAAGCATGAAGATATATCCTAAGAGACTCTAGCTTAAAAAGCAGGGAATAGACTCGACGGACAGAGATAAGCACAGTCAACAGTCATAACCAAGCATATACAATTCACTAGCATAGGGAACAGACTCGACAGATAGAGATAAGCACAGCCAATAGTCATAACCAAGCATATACAGTTTACTAGCATGTATCCTATGGTCACGCTTTCATACATTCATAACATCAAACCATCCATATCTCATCACATAGCACACTTTGATGGCGCCACAGGAACAATCGCATGCCCATACATGAGGGCCAGAGCATATAGCTCTGACACGGCCCCGCAGCACCCTGCCTCGTATCGCAACACGAAGGGGTCGATCGCAACTGACCGATGAACCGCATCTCATCATAATGTTTGATCGCAACCAAACAGTGGACCGCAGCCCAAGAGTAGTCATCTGACCGCAGCCAGGAATATGAACCGCAGCTCATGTAAAACGTTTGATCGCAACCAAACGGTGGACCGCAGCCCGAGAGTGTAAATCTGACCGCAGCCAGCTTCTGAACCGCAGCTCAGGATTAACCAATTTGATCGCAACCATATTGGGGTATCATTGTAACACCCCAGATTTTCAAGACATTTAAAACTTATAAAATAAAGGTGAAATCTCATTAAATCCCAAAACATAATACAAGAGTATGGGGTGCTATGCCACACCTGAGCTAGAGAACTTAGGTGCACAGGCTAACTAACTAATATCCTCAATAATGTAAAGGCATACGCATGGCACGCAGGCCGAAAAGGGAAACTATCTACTTCTACGTTCCAAGTTCTAGCGCGCTCCAGTGACTTATTCTTCTGTGCCTGAAAGCCAAATATATCTGTTCAGCGAGAGATGCTGGTAACCCACTCCAACGCGTTGAAATACAATACATATAGAGATATATATAGATATACGAAAACCATTTTGAGCATGAAGATATATCCTACGAACTCTAGCTTTTAAAACCGGGAATGACTCGACAGATAAGGCCAGACACAAGCAACAGTTATAACGAGCATATGTAGTTCACAACAGATAAGGCAGATAAGGCAAAGCATAACAATAATCACAACCCAACATAAACAATCCCCAACATAAATCCCACAGTCACATTCCCCCAAGACACTCATAATCACAGCTCATCCATATCACAACACATAGCACACTTTGTTGGCGCCACAGGACCAATCGCATGCCCATACATGAGGGTCAGCGCATATAGCTCTGACACGGCCCCGCAGCACCCTGCCCCGTATCGCAACACGGAGGGGTCGATCGCAACCGACCGATGAACCGCAGCTCATCATAGTGTTTGATCGCAACCAAACAGTGGACCGCAGCCCAAGAGAATGTCATCTGACCGCAGCCAGGAAAGAGGACGAACCGCAGCTCATATAGAAATGTTTGATCGCAACCAAACGGTGGATCACAGCCCAAGAGTATCAATCTGACCGCAGCCAGCTTCTGAACCGCAGTTCAGGATAACCAATCCGATCGCAACTGAATTGGGGTAACACACACACATAACACATAGCAAGCACATGCAACCCATATTACACATTGGGAAGGGGGAGAAAGCGCATAACAAAACCTATGCGTGATCCATCACATACTAAGAATAGTCCTAAGGGGTTCATACTCCTTCCACCTAGGTCAACGGGATACCAATTCAACTAGCATGCAATATAATAGACTCATAAACCTACGAACGGTACCCGAAACATCAAACTAGACATAGGCACGATAAACGGAGTCCGTTGGGACACCACGGGGAACGGGGGGAACATCAAACGGGGAAGCCGGGGTCCCATAGAGGGAGAATTTCCAGCGGGTAGCCGGTGGGTGGGGGGCCACCCGCCGGCTGCCCGCCGGTAACACTGTTCCGGGCAGCGGGTCGCCGGCGAGTAGCTGCCCGCCCGCCGGCTGCCCGCTGCCGGAGATATACTTTTCGGCCGTGGGTAGGTGGTGGGTCCCCTACCCCCCACTGACTCTTATCACACAATTTCACCCCGGGAACCATTGTGAAACCCGAAACCATGCTTAGACACTTTACAACGCAATTAACGACAACACGTAGACAATTATCGGATCAAATACGAGAAACGAACGGCACATAACCTATCATGCTTTTCTAAACATAAACAACACCCAAACATGCGATTTCCCCACCCGATAATCCAAGAATAATATCATACGATACAACCTAGGGTTCTAATCACTTTTATATCAACAAGGATACGATTCGTCTTCTAATTGCAAGATTCGGTAAAAATAACACGTAAGCATCAAGAGTATCACACAATTATCAAGAACAGCACATAATCATCAAGAATTCCATATAATCCTCAAGAACACCATAATTATCAAGAACCTCCCAATATCAAGATTATCAAGATCCCTCATGGGATCATCACGTCAAGCATCAATAATAAACAACAGATCTCGCCATTCACAATAATATGGGGGAAACCTTAACGGGGAATCATAACTATGAAAATAGGTTTTGTTGAGACATGGGTTACCTCTTAGCCTTAATTAATTCCTTGGCTATGAAGGGTCTTTCTTTAAGCTTTCTTGCTTTCTTGATTTCTTCTAAGGAAATTCTTGGAGCTCTTTTGGGATGGTGAGTCGTTTATTGTGGTGGGGGGGGGGGGGGGGGTTCTAGGTGCCTCTTAAGTCCCCTATTTATATATTTAGGAGTCCTAATTAGGAACTAATATTATAGGCTTGCTAATTCTATTCCTTTTGGGACTAAGGATTGGGTTCCATGGTCCATAGTGGACCATATTAATTAATTAAAGAGAATCCTAATCATAATCTGAATAGTAAAAGACCTACTTCCTTTATTCCTAATAGATAACTAGGTCTAGGATTCCTAATCAGAATCTGAATAGTAAAAGGTTTACTTTCTTCATTCCTAATAGGCTTAAGGCTCTAATTTAGGCAAGGGCCCACGGTTCATGGTGGGCCTTATTAATTAATTAAAGGGAAACCTAACCAAATTAAATCATATTTAATTATTATTAACGGGATTAATTAAATAATTAATCCGGGATTGAAGGCCGTAACACGGGGTGTTACAATCATGCACACGTAACATATAACAAGTACATGCAACCCACATTGACACATTGGGAAGGGGGGAAATCGTATAATGAAACCTATGTGTGATCATTCACATACTAAGAATAATCCAAAGGGGTTCATACTTCTTTCACCTAGGTCAACGGGATACCAATTCAACTAGCATGCAATATATAAGACTCGTTTATCCTACGAACGGTACCCGAAACATCAAACCAGACATAGGCACGATAGACGGAGTCCGTTGGGACACCACGGGGGTCGGGGGAACATCAAACGGGGAAGCCGGGATCCCGAGGTGGGATTATTTCCAGCGGGTGGCCGGTGGGTGAGGGGTCACCCGCCGGCTGCCTGCCGGCGACAAGTCTCCGGGCAGCGGGTGCTCGGCGGGCAGTCGCCTGCCCGCCGGCTGCCCGCTGCCGGCGACGTCAATTCTGGCCGCGGGTAGGTGGCGGGTCCCCTACCCCCCACTGACTCTCTTTCACAATAAACGCCCCGGGATCCATTGTGGAACCCGAAACCATGCTTAGACACTTTTAAACGCAATCGATGACACCACGTGGACAATTAACGGATCAAAAGCGAGAAACGTACGGCACGTACCCTATCATGCTTCCTAAATACAATTAACGCCCAAACATGCGAATTCCCACCCAATATATCAAGAATAACACCACACGAGTTTCACGATACATCCTAGGGCTCTAATTATATTTAAATCATCAAGAACGTAATTCATCCTTTAACATCAAGAACCAATGCAATATATCAAGAATATCACATAATCATCAAGAATCCGAATTCCTCAAGAATATCACACAATCATCAAGAAACCCTTATCATCATCAAGATTATCAAGATAAAACCATATCACCAATTATCAAGATCACATCATCAATATCATAAACAATTCATCAAGACACAAGAATATAGGGGGATGCCTAAGATGGAGATCATAGCTAAGAAAATAGGTTTTGTTGAGACATGGGTTACCTCTTAGCCTTAATTGATATCTTTGGCTATGAAGGGTCTTTCTCTAAGTCTTTCTTCTTTCTTGATTTCTCCTAGGGGAATTCTTGGAACTCCTTGTGTGGTGAGAGATTATTGTGGTGTGGGTTCTAGGTGCCTCTTATGCCCCCTATTTATATACCTAAGAGTCCTAATTAGGTTCTAATTACTATAGGCTTGCTAACTCTATTCCTTTTAGGGCTGGGGGCTGGGTTTTAGAGGTGAGGGCCCACGGACTATGGTGGGCCTTTTCCTAATTAATTACTGTAATTTAATTATTTCTTTTGGGTAATTGGTTAAATGGTTAATTGGTTTTAGGGGTCGTAACACGGGGTGTTACACTCTCTCCCCCTTAACGGGAAGCTTCGTCCCCGAAGCTTGGTCCTTGCCGAGTGACTTCCTCTTGGTTACCTGTTGTGAAGAGCTCGGGGTAGCGTTCCCTCATCGTGTCCTTGAGTTCCCATGTTGCTTCTTCGGTCCCATGATTGGTCCAGAGGACTTTTACCATTTCTATGGCTCGACGGCGGGTGGTTCTTGTCTTGGTGTCCAGGATTCTTACGGGTTTTTCTTCGTATGCTAGTGACTCGTCGAGGTCCATGACCTCGGGTTGTAGCACGTGGCTTGGGTCGTGCACGTATTTCTTTAGCTGGGATATGTGGAATATGTTGTGTACCCGTTCTAGTTTGATGGGTAGAGCGAGGCGGTAGGCTAGGTTCCCGACTCTTTCTACGATTTCATAGGGGCCGATAAATCGAGGGCTGAGCTTTCCTTTTCTTCTGAATCTCATTACCCCTCGTGTGGGTGAGATTCTCAGCCAGACCTTGTCCCCGGGGTTGAATTCGGCTTGTTTTCTCCTTAGGTCGGCGTAGGATTTCTAGCGGTCCTGGGCAGCCTTCATTCTTTCCTGGATGTGTTTGACTTTGGTTATGGTGTCTTGTAGGTATTGGGGCCCTAGTATTACTGGGTCGACCATGTCTTCCCAACATAAGGGGGTTCTACACTTTTGTCCGTATAGAGCTTCGTAGGGTGCCATACGAATGCTTGTGTGATAGCTGTTGTTGTACGAGAATTCAATGAGGTCTAGATATTCCTCCCATGTTCCTTGAAAGTCTAACACGCAGGCTCTTAGCATGTCTTCGAGAGTCTGAATGGTTCTCTCGGTTCGGCCGTCAGTGGTGGGGTGGAAGGCAGTGCTTAGTTTTAGGTGTGTCCCCAAGGCTGATTGCAGTGATTTCCAAAATTGTGAGAGGAACCTGGAGTCCCTATCGGACACAATGTTTCGGGGAATTCCGTGGTATTTCACCACTCGGTTCAGGTAGGCTTGGGCCAGTTGTGTCATTGTCCATGTTTCCTTCACGGCAATGAATCGCGCTGTTTTGGTTAGCCGGTCCACTATGACCCAAATTTTATCCTTGCTGATTTTTGTTGGGGTAACCCTCCGACGAAGTCCATGGATATGGAATCCCACTTTCCTTGTGGTATCTCAAGGGGTTGTACGAGTCCCTTGGGTTTGCATCGTTCGGCCTTCACCCTTTGGCAGTTCAAGCATTTGGCCACAAAATCCGCGATTTCCTTTTTCATGTTGGGCCACCAAAATGTCCTTTTCACATCTTGATATAGTTTGTCACCCCCTGGGTGAACTGAGTATAGGGAGTTGTGTCCTTCTTCCAAGATTTGTTATTTTAAGTGGGGATGCGTTGTGGGCACGCACCACCTACCTTGGTAGCGGAGACTGCCATCTTCGTGTATCTCGAAGGGTCCTTCCTTCCCCTGGGTTAGGTCGAGACGAATTTTATCTAATTCCGGATCCTGCTGTTGTCCCATTTTTTATTTCTTCGAAGAGTGTGGGTATGATTTGGGTGTTGAATAGGTGGATCTCGGGGTGGGTTTGATCTTGCTCTATTATTTCCAAGTTCAGCTTCTGGAAGTCTCTGTACAGCTGATCTGGTAGGATCCAGGTTGCGTTGAGGGAGTGGTTAGTCTTCCTGCTTAAGGCGTCTGCCACAATGTTAGCTTTTCCCTCGTGGAATTGGATGTCTAGGTCGTAGTCTTTTATGAGTTCTAGCCACCTTCGTTGTCTCATGTTTAGGTCTTTCTGGGTGAATATGTACTTTAGGCTTTTATGGTCTGTGTAAATCTTGCATTGCACTCCGTATAGGTAATGCCTCCAAATTTTCTGTGCGAATACGATGGCGGCTAGCTCGAGGTCGTGGGTGGGGTAATTTTCTTCGTGGGTTTTGAGTTGCCTAGATGCGTATTGTAACACCCCAGATTTTCAAGACATTTTAAGCTTATATAATAAAGGTAATATCTCATTACATCCCAAAGTATATCATAAGTGTACGGGGTGCTATGCCACACTTGGGCTAGTGAACCCAGGTGCACAGGCTGTCTAACTAATATCCATTGGAACACAATGCATAATATGGCACGCAGGCCGAAAGGGAAACTAATCTACGTCTACTCTCCAGTTCTAGCGCGCTCCAGTGCTCTAGTCCTCTGTGCCTGAAAGCCAAATATATCTGTTCAGCGAGAGATGCTGGTAACCCACTTCAACGCGTTGAAATACAATACATATAGAGAGATATATATAGATATACGAAAACCATTTTGAGCATGAAAATATATCCTACGAACTCTATCTTTAAAACCGGGAATGACTCGACAGATAAGGCCAGACACAAGCAACAGTTATAACGAGCATATGCAGTTCACGACAGTTAAGGTAGATAAGGCAAAGCATAAACAATAGTCATAACTCAACATAAACAATCCCCAACATAAATCCCGTAGTCACATCCCCCAAGACACTCATGATCACCACTCATCCATATCTCAACACATAGCACACTTTGTTGGCGCCACAGGACCAATCGCATGCCCATACATGAGGGTCAGCGCATATAGCTCTAACACGGTCCTGCAGCACCCTGCCCCGTATCGCAACACGGAGGGGTCGATCGCAACCGACCGATGAACCGCAGCTCATCATAGTGTTTGATCGCAACCAAACAGTGGACCGCAGCCCAAGAGAATGTCATCTGACCGCAGCCAGGAAAGAGGACGAACCGCAGCTCGTATAGAAACGTTTGATCGCAACCAAACGGTGGACCGCAGCCCAAGAGTATCAATTTGACCGCAGCCAGCTTCTGAACCGCAGCTCAGGAAAACCAATCCGATCGCAACAGAATTGGGGTAGCACGCACACATATCACCCAGCAAGCACATGCAACCCAAATTACACATTGGGAAGGGGGAGAAAGCGCATAACAAAACCTGTGCGTGATCCATCACATACTAAGAATAGTCCTAAGGGGTTCATACTTCTTCCACCTAGGTCAACGGGGTACCAATTCAACTAGCATGCAATATAATAGACCCATAAACCTACGAACGGTACTCGAACATCAAACTAGACATAGGCACGATAAACGGGGTCCGTTGGGACACCTCGGGGAACGGGGGAATATCAAACGGGAAAGCCGGGGTCCCAAGTGGGATGAATTTCCAGCGGGTAGCCGGTGGGTGGGGGGCCACCCGCCGGCTGCCCGCCGGAGTGTACTGTTCCGGGCAGCGAGTCACCGGCGGGCAGCTGCCCGCCCGCCGGCTACCCGCTGCCGGGCGGTGATTCTCGGCCGTGGGTAGGTGGCGGGTCCCCTACCCCCCCCCCCCCCCACTGACTCTTTTCACACAATAACGTTCCGGGAACCTTTGTGGAACCCGAAACCATGCTTAGACACTTTACAACACAACTAATAATTAACACGTAGACAATTAACAGATCAAATACGAGAAACGTACGGCACATAACCTATCATGCTTTTCTAAACCTAAACAACACACAAACATGCGATTTCCCCACCCGATAATCCAAGAATGATATCATACGATACAACCTAGGGTTCTAATCACTTTTATATCAACAAGGATACGATTCGTCTTCTAGTTGCAAGATTCGGTAAGAATAACACATAAGCATCAAGGGCATCACATGATTATCAAGAATAACACATAATCATCAAGAGCTTCATATAATCATCAAGAACACCATAATTATCAAGAATCTCCCAATATCAAGATTATCAAGATCCCCCATAGGATCATCACATCAATCATCAATAATAATCATCACAAGTCGTTAATACACAATAATATGGGGAAACCCTAAGGGGGAATCATAACTATGAAAATAGGTTTTGTTGAGACATGGGTTACCTCTTAGCCTTAATTAATTCTTTGGCTATGAAGGGTCTTTCTTTAAGTTTTCTTGCTTTCTTGATTTCTTCTACGGGGATTCTTGGAGCTCTTTCGGGGTGGTGGGGCGTTATTCTTGTGGGAAGTTCTAGGTGCCTCTTGAGTTCCCTATTTATAGATCTAGGGATCTTATTTAGAGCCTTATCCTATTGGGATTAGGGGTTGGGTTTAGATATGAGGGCCCACGGACTATGGTGGGCCTTTTTCCCTAATTAATCATTATAATTTATTCTTTCTCTTGGGCTATTGATTAATTAACTAATTGGTTTTAGGGGCCGTAACACGGGGTGTTACACTCTCCCCCCCTTACAAGGGGCTTCGTCCCCGAAGCCTGGTGTCATAGTCCATCCTTTCACCCCTAGACACCTCGTACTCGGCCTCCTGATTAGGGTGGCGGCCTTACGTTTGCCTTGGCTTGGGGTAGGCTGAACTTTTGATGGTGTTGTGATAGAGAAGTTTTTGGTTGTACCTCGGTTTCCTGCGCTGGAACTGGATGCACCGCGAGTGCCCAAGGCGGCCTCGATCACCGCTACCCTTTGATCGAGTGCGCGTGTGGTGCGAATCAAGGATGAGAACCCTTCTTCCATGATTTGATTCTGCCGGTCGAGCTGTGCGAGTATGCGTTCGCTGACCGAACCCTCGTTTTGTCCCCTCGGGTTCCCTCTTGGCTGTGGGTGCACTGACGGGTTAGGCCCGTCTTCCTCCTCTTGTCCCTCATTTTCCTCCGTACCTCCGCAATCTTGCATGGCTCGCTTGAGCTTTTTGTTGGAGATGTCCAGTCAATCAACCCATTCCCTACGTTCCTCCTTGGGTTTTTGGCAAATTTCTTCGAGGGTGAGATAGTGTCCTCCCTCGGTGTGGTAGATGTCGTTGCGGCGGAGGTTTTGGGCATTGAAAAATCATGCCATTGGCGGTTTTGACCTCGGTGTGGCTTAGGTCTACCCCCTTTTTCTCCATGATCCAACTTAGGATCATCCCGTAGGGTAGGCTAAGCCGGTTGTTTGTCTTGCAGAACTCTATGTGCTTTAGTATGAGTGCCGGCAGGTTGAACTTGATTTTATGTTTTAGGAGATATGCAAAGGTGCACTCCAAGCTCCCCACATCCTTGCTCTTGTTATTGGTGGGCAAGAGGCTATCGGTTACGATCATAACCAATATCTTTTGCTCCGCCGATAGCCACTTTCGGTTTGGTCGAGTGGCCGAGGTGAACCCGTCCTCTTTCCCGAGTAAGTACCCAAGATAGTCCTTGTATCCCGTAGTTTGGGTGTCAATCCACCCCTTTCGGTCATAGTCAGACACACCCGTGGTGGTCAATTTCAAGAGCTTGGCCAACCGGCCTTCGGAAAGCACAATTTCCTTGCCACGGACCTTGGTGGCGATCTCTATCTTGTCACCCCGTTTGGTGGCCACAAGGTGTTGATAGAACTCCTTCACCAATTCGGGGTATGTATCCCCCTTGATGGTGAGGTATGCCTCTAGGAGCCCTTGGTGTTTAAGCATATCAACCAATTCCGGAGAGAATTGGTCGGGTTCGAGTGCTTTACCTCCGATTACGGTGTAATCGGCGTTGCTCCACTCCGGGGTGCGGATTCCGAGGGGTTTCTTTGGCATCGTGATGCTCGTTTGATGGTGATGTTTGCCGGCGATTTTTCCGGCGAGACAGTGCGGTTTTCCGGCGAGGCGAGGCGGTTTTCCGGCGAGTTCTCCGGCGAGGCGGCGGCGGGGTTTCGGCGTGTTCTCTGTTTGCGAGGTCGACGCCGGTGAGGTGGGGTCCGGCTCTGGTGTGGTGGGGGGTGTGGTGGTGCTGTGGGGTCGACTGGGCAGCGGGGGCAGCGGGTCGACGGCGGGGCGGCCTTCGGACTGTGGACGTCGATCGGCTGGAGCGGCGGCGAGGCGGTGCGGCGACGGCGGTCGTCGTTCGGCCGGTGGCGGCTATCGGTGGGGGGTGGTGTTCGAGTGGCTGACGGATTTTGCTTGTGTGGGGTGGTGGTGTGCGTGAGAGGCAATGGTGGGAAGGAAGAAGGGGAGGAAGAAGAAGAAGGGTTTTTGATTTGGGGGTTTTGTGGGTTTTGGGGACTTGGAGAGGTTTAACAAGGGAGTATTCCCTTGAGGTTTCAAGAAACACTCATGGCTTAGTGGTTAGGGGCTTGGACTTGTAAATAGGAGGTTTAGGGTTCAATTCCTAATGGTGACATTAGGTATTTCTTGATGGTGTGGTTTTTGTCTTTTTCCTTGTTTCGTCCTTTAGTGGAGGGAAGGTTGGGTTGATAGTTTAACTTGTGTTTTACCTTTGTAGTGGAAATTGGAATTTGAAAGAAAAACCTTTATTCATAATACTTTCGAAATAGCTACGCTAAATAAGTGGTCTTTACGACACGGGGGTGGTTACAAGGAGCGTGATGGTTTATCCTAGACAGAACTCGTTTTCTGGATTTTCTTCGGTGGGATCCGTATGGTCCTCGTCCTCCGGGATTGGGTTTCCCCCTTCTAGGTCCTCTTCGTTTCCGAGGTTGGCTTGAGTGTGGCTCATAACGAATACCTTTCCGGGAGCGCCGTAGCTTCCTTGATGACCGGTGCCCCCGTGTTGGCCCACGGTGGCGGGGCGCGGTCTTTGGGGTCGAGTGCACTGGAAGGCCTTGTGCCCCTCTTCTCCGCAGTTGAAGCATCGCCAGGGGTTGCCTGCGCAATCCTTGCCCCTGTGGCTTTTGTTGCATCTCGGGCAAGGGAAGCTTCTTGGATTAGCTTCGTTGTTTCCCAGGGGCGGTCTTTGGTTGGTTGGGTTGTTCGACCTTGTGCCGGTGTCGTTTCTCGTTCTTTTTACTGGCGGTGCCCCACTTCCGGTGCTTCTTCTTCGGATTTGTTCCTGAACTCCGCGTTGGAGTAGTTGGATTCGATAGAGGTTCGCGGCACTGGAGTAAGCCTCGTTGAGGGTCCGAGGTCTGCTTACCACTAGCGCCTTTCGAGCTTCGAAGTTGAGGCCCGACACGAATCTCTCTATCTTGGTTACCTCGGTGGGGACTAGCTCTGGCGCGAAGCGCGCCAGCTCGAGGAATCGTTTATGGTATTCTACGACGGTGGCCGTTCCTTGTTTTAGATGAAGGAACTCTTCGTACATGGATGCTTTTACGTGGGTTGGATAGAATCTCTCTCGTAGTCGTATTTTGAGATTCTCCCAATTGAACCCCGGTTCTTGTTGATATGTGGGTCCCTCGTGGATCCACCAGAGATCGGCCTCGTGCCCGAAGTAGAACGAGGCTATCTCTACGCGGCGTTCCTCCGGGCATTCTACTACCCCAAAAATCTTATCAAGGGTTCGGATCCATTCTTCTAGGACCGCGGGATCCTCTTCTCCCGAAAACGTGGGTGGTCGGTGATTTGAAACTTGTCGGGTGACGTCTGAGTTTGCGTTTGATGGAGGTGGTGGGGGCCTGTTGTTGCGAAGGGCCGCGTCACTTAGTGCCTGTGCGACTTGTGTCAGCTGCTGTAGGGTTTGGGTCAAGGGGTCGTTTGTGGCGGGCTCTGGAGTTCTTGATTGCCTTCTGTTCAGAGCCATGCTATCGTCTTTCTGGTCAGTGTTTACAAGAACGTTAAGTTAGAGTCTGACGCACTTCTTATGAAGTGATAAGTGGGGAAGGGTTTTAGGATGAGGAAGGGTAAGGTGTAGGGAAGTTATGTGTAGGTTTCACAATCTCACCGCGCGTCCTAAGATTCCTGAGTCCTATGTTCCTAGGTACCTGGAGTTCAAGCCGAATGTCCTAAAGTCCGGTCTTCAGAGTCTTTTCCTAGGGTCAAACTTAGGCTCTGATACCAACTGTAACACCCCAGATTTTCAAGACATTTTAAGCTTATATAATAAAGGTAATATCTCATTACATCCCAAAGTATATCATAAGTGTACGGGGTGCTATGCCACACCTGGGCTAGTGAACCCAGGTGCACAGGCCGTCTAACTAATATCCATTGGAACACAATGCATAATATGGCACACAGGCCGAAAGGGAAACTAATCTACGTCTACGCTCCAGTTCTAGCGCGCTCCAGTGCTCTAGTCCTCTGTGCCTGAAAGCCAATTATATCTGTTCAGCGAGAGATGCTGGTAACCCACTTCAACGCGTTGAAATACAATACATATAGAGATATATATATAGATATACGAAAACCATTTTGAGCATGAAGATATATCCTACGAACTCTATCTTTAAAACCGGGAATGACTCGACAGATAAGGCCAGACACAAGCAACAGTTATAACGAGCATATGCAGTTCACGACAGTTAAGGTAGATAAGGCAAAGCATAAACAATAGTCATAACTCAACATAAACAATCCCCAACATAAATCCCGTAGTCACATCCCCCAAGACACTCATGATCACCACTCATCCATATCTCAACACATAGCACACTTTGTTGGCGCCACAGGACCAATCGCATGCCCATACATGAGGGTCAGCGCATATAGCTCTGACACGGCCCCGCAGCACCCTGCCCCGTATCGCAACACGGAGGGGTCGATCGCAACCGACCGATGAACCACAGCTCATCATAGTGTTTGATCGCAACCAAACAGTGGACCGCAGCCGAAGAGAATGTCATCTGACCGCAGCCAGGAAAGAGGACGAACCGTAGCTCGTATAGAAACGTTTGATCGCAACCAAACGGTGGACCGCAGCCCAAGAGTATCAATCTGACCGCAGCCAGCTTCTGAACCGCAGCTCAGGAAAACCAATCCGATCGCAACCGAATTGGGGTAACACGCACACATATCACCCAGCAAGCACATGCAACCCATATTACACATTGGGAAGGGGGAGAAAGCGCATAACAAAACCTATGCGTGATCCATCACATACTAAGAATAGTCCTAAGGGGTTCATACTTCTTCCACCTAGGTCAACGGGGTACCAATTCAACTAGCATGCAATATAATAGACCCATAAACCTACGAACGGTACTCGAACATCAAACTAGACATAGGCACGATAAACGGGGTCCGTTGGGACACCTCGGGGAACGGGGGAATATCAAACGGGAAAGCCGGGGTCCCAAGTGGGATGAATTTCCAGCGGGTAGCCGGTGGGTGGGGGGCCACCCGCCGGCTGCCCGCCGGAGTGTACTGTTCCGGGCAGCGAGTCACCGGCGGGCAGCTGCCCGCCCGCCGGCTACCCGCTGCCGGGCGGTGATTCTCGGCCGTGGGTAGGTGGCGGGTCCCCTACCCCCCCACTGACTCTTTTCACACAATAACGTCCCGGGAACCTTTGTGGAACCCGAAACCATGCTTAGACACTTTACAACACAACTAATAATTAACACGTAGACAATTAACAGATCAAATACGAGAAACGTACGGCACATAACCTATCATGCCTTTCTAAACCTAAACAACACCCAAACATGCGATTTCCCCACCCGATAATCCAAGAATGATATCATACGATACAACCTAGGGTTCTAATCACTTTTATATCAACAAGGATACGATTCGTCTTCTAGTTGCAAGATTCGGTAAGAATAACACATAAGCATCAAGGGCATCACATGATTATCAAGAATAACACATAATCATCAAGAGCTTCATATAATCATCAAGAACACCATAATTATCAAGAATCTCCCAATATCAAGATTATCAAGATCCCCCATAGAATCATCACATCAATCATCAATAATAATCATCACTAGTCGTTAATACACAATAATATGGGGAAACCCTAAGGGGGAATCATAACTATGAAAATAGGTTTTGTTGAGACATGGGTTACCTCTTAGCCTTAATTAATTCCTTGGCTATGAAGGGTCTTTCTTTAAGTTTTCTTGCTTTCTTGATTTCTTCTACGGGGATTCTTGAAGCTCTTTCGGGGTGGTGGGGCGTTATTCTTGTGGGGAGTTCTAGGTGCCTCTTGAATTCCCTATTTATAGACCTAGGGATCTTATTTAGAGCCTAATCCTATTGGGATTAGGGGTTGGGTTTAGATATGAGGGCCCACGGACTATGGTGGGCCTTTTTCCCTAATTAATCATTATAATTTATTCTTTCTCTTGGGCTATTGATTAATTAACTAATTGGTTTTAGGGGCCGTAACACGGGGTGTTACACGTATGCTATTACCTTGCCTTTTTGCATTAGCACGCACCCCAACCCCTTTTTGGACGCATCGCTGAAGACCTCGAACCCTTCTACCCTGGAGGGGATGGCTAGTACGGGTGCCGTGGTTAACTTATCCTTCAATTCCTGAAAGGCTGCGACGCAGTTGTCGTCCCATCGGAAGGGGGTCTCCTTTTTCATGTGTTTGATGAGAGGTTGGGCTATCTTGGTAAAGTCGGGTACAAACCTCCTGTAGTAGCCAGCCAAGCCCAGGAAGCTTTGGACCTCTGAAATTGAGCTCGGTGTGGACCATTCCTTAACGGCCTGGACTTTGGTGGGGTCTACCTTAATTCCTTCTTTGGTTATTACGTGGCCCAGGAAGGCCACGCTGTCTTTCCAGAATTCTCATTTGGAGAACTTGGCGTATAGCTGGTGCTCTCTTAGAGTTTGTAAGGTTATGCGGAGGTGCCTTTCATGTTCTTCCTTGTTTCGGGAGTAGACTAGGATGTCGTCAATGAATACAATGACGAAGTCATCCAGGTGGGGTCGGAATACTCGGTTCATGAGATCCATGAATATGGCGGGTGCGTTGGTGAGTCCGAAGGGCATTACTGTAAATTCGTAGTGGCCGTAACGTGTCCGGAAGGCCGTTTTCTGAATGTCTGGTTTGGCCACTTGTATTTGGTGATATCCGGATCTTAGGTCGATTTTCGAGAACACCCCTGCCCCTTAAGTTGATCGAACAAGTCATCGATTCGGGGAAGGGGGTACCTATTCTTTACTGTGACTTGATTAAGTTCCCTGTAGTCGATGCACAGGCGCATGCTCCCATCTTTCTTTTTAATGAATAGTACTGGTGCTCCCCAATGGGGAGGTGCTGGGGCGGATGTAACCTTTATCTAGTAGTTCCTGAAGTTGCGTTTTCAGTTCCTTCATTTCTTTTGGTGCTAGCCTGTAGGGTGGTTTAGAGATCGGGGCAGCGCCAGGTACGAGGTCTATTGTGAACTCGACTTCCCTGGTCGGGGGTGCCCCGGGGATTTTGTCTGGGAAGACGTCGGTGAATTCGTTTACTACTGGAATGGTTTGTGGTTCGGGTGTTTTGGTGTTCCTACCCGTCTCCTTTTCGGCGCCATCCTGGTGTCCATAGGTCGATGTTATTTTGCATTCTTACCTTGATGTGATAAGTGGAGGGGAAGTTTCCTTTAATTAAGTGAAGGGTAAAGTGAGGGAGGGTTATGTGTAGGTTTCACAGTCTCACCGCGCGTCCTAAGGTTCCTGAGTCCTATGCTCCTAAATACCTAGAGTTCAAGCCTATTGTCTTAAAGTCTAGTCTTAAGAGTCTTATCCTAGGGACAAACTTAGGCTCTGATACCAAATGTAACACCCCGAAATTTTTAAACTTTTGAAACTTATATAATAAAGGTAAATTCTCATTAAATCCCAAAACATAATAAAAGAGTACGGGGTGCTAGGCCACACCTGAGCTGGAGAACTCAGGTGCACAGGCTCACTAACTAAAATTCTCAACAATATCAATACATAAGTATGGCACGCAGGCCGAAAGGGAAACTATCTACTCTACGCTTCGGATCTCTAGCGCGCTCCAGTGTCTACTCGTCAGTGCCTGAAAGCCAAATATATCTGTTCAGTGAGAGATGCTGGTAACCCAATCCAACGCGTTGAAATACAATACATATAGGCATATATATAGATATAGGAAAACCATTTTGAAGCATGAAGATATATCCTAAGAGACTCTAGCTTAAAAAGCAGGGAATAGACGGACAGAGATAAGCACAGTCAACAGTCATAACCAAGCATATACAATTCACTAGCATAGGGAACAGACTCGACAGATAGAGATAAGCACAGCCAATAGTCATAACCAAGCATATACAGTTTACTAGCATGTATCTTATGGTCACGCTTTCATACATTCATAACATCAAACCATCCATATCTCATCACATAGCACACTTTGATGGCGCCACAGGACCAATCGCATGCCCATACATGAGGGCCAGCGCATATAGCTCTGACACGGCCCCGCAGCACCCTGCCTCGTATCGCAACACGAAGGGGTCGATCGCAACCGACCGATGAACCGCAGCTCATCATAATGTTTGATCGCAACCAAACAGTGGACCGCAGCCCAAGAGTAGTTATCTGACCGCAACCAGGAATATGAACCGCAGCTCATGTAAAACGTTTGATCGCAACCAAACGGTGGACCGCAGCCCGAGAGTGTAAATCTGATCGCAGCCAGCTTCTGAACCGCAGCTCAGGAATAACAAATTTGATCGCAACCAAATTGGGGTATCATGCACACGTAACATATAACAAGTACATGCAACCCACATTGACACATTGGGAAGGGGGGAAATCGTATAATGAAACCTATGCGTGATCATTCACATACTAGGAATAATCCTAAGGGGTTCATACTTCTTTCACCTAGGTCAACGGGATACCAATTCAACTAGCATGCAATATATAAGACTCATTTATCCTACGAACGGTACCTGAAACATCAAACCAGACATAGGCACGATAAACGGAGTCCGTTGGGACACCACGGGGGTCGGGGGAACATCAAACGGGGAAGCCGGGATCCCGAGGTGGGATTATTTCGAGCAGGTAGCCGGTGGGTGAAGGGTCACCCGCCGGCTGCCCGTCGGCGACAAGTCTCCGGGCAGCGGGTGCTCGGCGGGCAGTCGCCTGCCCGCCGGCTGCCCGCTGCCGGCGACGTCAATTCTGGCCGCGGGTAGGTGGCGGGTCCCCTACCCCCCACTGACTCTCTTTCACAATAAACGCCCCGGGATCCATTGTGGAACCCGAAACCATGCTTAGACACTTTTAAACGCAATCGATGACACCACGTGGACAATTAACGGATCAAAAGCGAGAAACGTACGGCACGTACCCTATCATGCTTCCTAAATACAATTAACACCCAAACATGCGAATTCCCACCCAATATATCAAGAATAACACCACATGAGTTTCACGATACATCCTAGGGCTCTAATTATATTTAAATCATCAAGAACGTAATTCATCCTTTAACATCAAGAACCAATGCAATTCATCAAGAATATCACATAATCATCAAGAATCCGAATTCCTCAAGAATATCACACAATCATCAAGAAACCCTTATCATCATCAAGATTATCAAGATAAAACCATATCACCAATTATCAAGATCACATCATCAATATCATAAACAATTCATCAAGACACAAGAATATAGGGGGATGCCTAAGATGGAGATCATAGCTAAGAAAATAGGTTTTGTTTAGACATGGGTTACCTCTTAGCCTTAATTGATTTCCTTGGCTATGAAGGGTCTTTCTCTAAGTCTTTCTTCTTTCTTGATTTCTCCTAGGGGAATTCTTGGAACTCCTTGTGTGGTGAGAGATTATTGTGGTGTGGGTTCTAGGTGCCTTTTATGTCCCCTATTTATATACCTAAGAGTCCTAATTAGGTTCTAATTACTATAGGCTTGCTAACTCTATTCCTTTTAGGGCTAGGGGCTGGGTTTTAGAGGTGAGGGCCCACGGACTATGGTGGGCCTTTTCCTAATTAATTACTGTAATTTAATTCTTTCTTTTGGGTAATTGGTTAAATGGTTAATTGGTTTTAGGGGTCGTAACACGGGGTGTTACATGTTTCTTCTCTCAGTGATGATTTTCCGGCGAGTCTCCGACGAAGCTTCGGCGAGACTCCAGCGAAAATTTTCCGGCTACGAGGCGGTGATCTACTTGGCTTTGGACGGCGAGGGCGCGACTGGCCTAGGCGGTACAGGCGACTGTGTTGACGGTGGGAGCTTGGCTGGTGCGAGCTGCGGTGGCAGTGGGCGAGCGACGGTCGGCCTCCGGGCGGTGGAGGCGGCTTGCGTGGGTGGTCGCCGGCGGTCTGCTTGGTGTTGGCAGTTGGCGGGATGGCTATGGTGTTCTTGGGTGGTGCCGGCAGCGTGGATAGAGAAAGAGAGAGAGAGAGAGAGAGAGAGAGAGAGAGAGGGAGTGAGTGAGGGGAGGAAGGAGACGGGTTTTTGATTTGGGGGTTTTGTGGGTTTTAGGGACTTTAGGGGTTTAAGAAGGGCGTGTTCCCTTGAGGTTTTAAGAAACATTGGTGGTTTAGTGGTTAAGTGCTTGGTTTCAAATATGAGAGGTCTAAGGTTCCATTCCTAGTAGTTATATTAAGCCTTTTTTGTTGTGCACCCCTTGGGATCCTTTTGTCTTTTCTCTATTTTGTCTTCTAGTGGTAGGAGGGTTGACCGGTCTTCTTTGTCGGACTTTTGTCTCATGGGTTCTTGGGATCGTTTTATGCTAATGTATTTTGATTTTGTTTCTTTATTTATAATAATTCCGAAGAAGCTAAACAAGTCTACTACGAGGGCGATTACAGGGGTTCACTAATCAACCGAAACAGAATTCGTCCCCTTGGTCTTCTCTTGGTTGGTTTGTGGGGTCTTCGTCTCCTGGGGCCACGTGTTCTTCGCCATAGTTGCCTTCATCTTCCAGTTCAGCCTGAGTGCGGCTCATGACGAATACTTTTCCGGGGGCATTGTAATTCCCTTGATTGTTTGTGCTCCCGTGTTTGCCCATGACTGTAGGGTGTGAGTTTGGGGGTTGGGTGCATTGGAAGGACTTGTGCCCTTCTCCCCCGCAGTTGAAGCATCGCCAGGGGTTTCCCATGCAGTCCTTGCCTCTATGGTCCTTGTTGCATCTTCGGCAAAGGAAGGGTCTTGCATTAATTTCGTTGTTTCTCAGGGGTGGTCCTTGGCCAGCTGGGTTGCTTGGCCTTGTGTTACCGTCATTCCTTGTCCTTTTCACGGGGGGTGCCCCACCTCCCGTGTTCCTCTTACGAATTTGTTCCTGGACTCCACGTTGTAGTAGCTGGATCCAATAGAGGTTGGCGGCGCTGGAGTAAGCTTCGTTGAGGGTCCGGGGTCCGCTTATGATTAGTGTCTTTCGGGCTTCGAAGTTGAGGCCCGATATAAATCTTTCTACCTTGGTTGCTTCTGTAGGGACCAGTTCTGGCGCGAAGCGTGCTAGTTCGAGGAACCGTTTATGGTATTCCATGACGGTGGTCATTCCTTGTTTTAGGTGAAGGAACTCCTCGTGCATGGATGTTCTTACGTGTGCTTGGTAGAACCGCCCCCATAGTCGTGTTTTTAGATTTTCCCAGTTGAACCCTGGTTCCTGTCTATAAGTGGGCCCCTCGTGGATCCACCAAAGATCAGCCTCGTGTCCAGTAGAATGAGGCTATCTCTACACGACGTTCTTCTGGGCATTCTACTAATCCCAGGATCTTGTCGAAGGTCTGAATCCATTCTTCGAGGATTGCGGGGTCTTCTTCTCCTGAGAAAATGGGTGGTCGACGATTTGAAACTTGCCGGGTGATTTCCGAGTTTGCGTTTGGTAGTTGTGGTGGTGGTGGTCTGTTGTTGCGGAGAGCTACGTCGCTCAGTGCCTGGGCGACCTGTGTTAGTTGCTGTAGAGTTTGAGCCAGGGGATCGTGCGTGGTAGGTTCCGGGGTTCTTGACTGTCTTCTGTTTGGTGCCATGTTGTCGGTCTACAGGGCCAATGTTTATAATAATGATGAGTTAGAGTGTTGCACCCTTACCTTGATGGGATAAGCGAAGGGGAGGGTTCTTTAAATTAACGAAAGATTAAAGTGAGGGAAGGTTATGTGATGATATGTAGGCTCACAATCTCACCGCGCGTCCTAAGATTCCTGAGTCCTATGTTCCTAAAATACTTAGAGTCCAAGCCTAGTGTCCTAAAGTCTGGTCTTAAGAATCTTATTCTATGGTCGAACTTAGGCTCTAATACCATCTGTAACACCCCAGATTTTGGAAACATTTGAAACTTATATAATAAAGGTAATTTCTCATTAAATCCCAAACAGAGCATTACTAAACATAAATGTTCGGGGTGTTATGCCACATCTGAGCTGGAGAACTCAGATGCACAAGCTATACTAACTAAATATCCTCAAACCAAAGTCAATACATCATCATGGCACGCAGGCCGAAAGGAAAACTAACTATCTATGCTTCGGATCTCTAGCGCGCTCCGGAGTCTACTCATTTGTGCCTGAAAGCCAAATATATCTGTTCAGTGAATAATGATGGTAACCCACTCTAACGCGTTAAAATACAATATAGGTAGATATATATATATATATATATATATATATATATATATATATATATATATATATATATATATATATATATATATATACATAGATATAGGAAAAATCATTTTGAAGCAGGAAGATATATACTTAGGAGACTCTAGCTTTAAAACCAGGATTAAACTCGAAAGATAGGGATAAACACGTTCAACAATGATAATCAATTATATAGAGACAACATCAAATATATATGTATTCAAGGTCACAGATTACTTTCATATCATTCACATCATCATCCAATCAATATCTTTGTCACACAAGCATACTTTGGTGGCGCCACGGGACCAATCGCATGCCCCAAACATGAGGGTTAGCGCATATAGCGCTAACACGGTCCCGCAGCACCCTACTTCATACCGCAGCATGAAGGAATTGACCGCAACCAATTGTATAGACCGTCGATGAATTCAACGGCGGACCCCAGTCTTACACACCGCTGACGCGTTCAGTCGGTGGACTGTGATCCTCTTTTGGGGACAGCGATCCTACACACCGCTGACGAACTCAGTCGGTGGATCGTAGCCGATCATAGCCCTACACACCGCTGATGAGCTCAGTCGGTGGACTATGACCTTCTTTTTGGGGACTATGATCCTACACACTGCTGGCAAGTTCAGTCGGTGGATCGCAGCCTACCATAGCCCTACACACCGCTGACGAGCTCAGTCGGTGGACTATGGCCTTCCTCATGGCCTATAGCCCTACACACCGCTGACGCGTTCAGTCGGTGGACTACTGCACATGAGGCCCACTTGGTGGACTGCAGCCCTACAAACCGCTGACGAGCTCAGTCGGTGGACTGCAGCCTATGTAAACCAACTTGACCGCAGCCAAGAGTCATGCACATATATCACGTAGCAAGCACATGCAATTCACATTAACATATTGGGAAAGGGGAGAAAACGTATAAAGAAACCTATGTGTGGTCGTCCACGTACTAGGAAATATCTTAACGGCTCATGCGTCTTTCACCTAGGTCAACGGGATACCAGTTCAACTAGCATGCAATACACAAAACTCTTTTATCCTACGAACGGTACCCGAAACATCAAACTAGACTTAGGCACGATAAACGGAGTCCGTTGGGACACCACGAGGGTTAGGGAACATCAAATGGGGAAGCCGAAACCCCAAGGTGGGAAAAAAGCCAGCGGGTGGCCGGCGGGTGGAGGGCCACCTGCCGGCGACGAGTCTCCGGGCAGCGGGCAGACGTCTGCCCACCGGCTGCCCTCTGCCGGCGAGGCCAAATCGGGCAGCTGGTAGGTGGCGGGTCCCCCTACCCCCACCAACCCCCCACTGACTCTTTTTCAATATATTGGTCCCGGGATCTTTCGTGGGACCCGAAACCATGTTTAGACACTTTTAAACACAAACGACGACACCACGTAGTCAAATAATGGATCAAAACCAAGAAACATATTGAACATATCCTAACATGACTTCTAAACATAAATAACACCCGAACATGCGAAATCCCACCTAAATATACCAAGAATATCATAATACGAAATTCCCAATTTATCCTAGGGCTCTAATCTTATCCAAATTATCAAAATCTTTGTTTATCTTTAAGATCAAGAATATCAAGATTTATCAAGAACATCACACAATCATTCAGATTCTCTCGTAATCATCAAGATTATCAAGATCAACACATACAATCATCCATCAATCATCATCATCATAAACGATTTATCAAAACACAAGAATAGAGAAGAAGCCAAAGAAGAAGATTATAGCAAAGAAAATAGGTTTTGTTGAGACATGGGTTACCTCTTAGTCTTAATTAGATTCCTTGGCTATTAAGGTTCTTTCTCTAAGATCTCTTCTTCTTGATTTCTCCTACGTTGGTGATAAGAAAATTCTTGAAAATTCTTGTGTGGTGATATCTATTGTGGTGTGACTTCAAGGTGCCTCCTATGTCCCTATTTATATATCTAAGAGTCCTAATTAGGGCCTGAATGGGTTTGATAGTTCTATTTCTTATAGGACTAGGGGGTTGGTTTCAGGGATAAGGGTCCATGGACTATGCTGGACCCTCCCTACTTAATTAATGGGTTTTAATTCTCTTTTTAGGGTAAGTAATTAAATAATTAGTTTGGGTTAGAGGCCGTAACACGGGGTGTTACAATTTCTTTCAAACGTCTCAATGCTATGGCTTCTTGCTTTTTTTGGTACCTTTTGAATCCTTTAAGTTTTACCAAACGGATATTCTTGACACTCTTGTAACCTTGTTGTTTCGTTTTCCCGTTTTGCTTTGATTCGTCGTACCCAAGCTTCGGGAACGAAGCTTCTTTTAAGGGGGAGAGGATGTGACACCCTGTAAATCCAAATTCTATTTAAGGATTAATTAAGTAATTAATCCTAATCTAATTGGTGATTTATTCTTTTAATTCCTGAAAATTCAATAGTCGGGGACTAGTAATTGACTAGTCAACCCAAGTCAAGGTGTTGTACCTAAAGCTTTGAGAATAGTTCCCTTGTTCCCATACACTTCTTCATCTTAGTAAGAGTAATCAAGACATTTCACCTCATGTTTGTATCCAAGCTAACCTAAGGTCATTTCTCATTCTTCTCCTAACACACTCAAAACATAAAACTCTTCCTTCTCTCTAGAATTTAGCTAGTTTTTCCTTCAAGCTAAGTTTGGGGTTTCCAAGATCTTCAAAGTTTGTCTCCAAGATTCCACCTTTCCTACTCTTGAGCATCTAGGAGGGTAAGATCTATGTTCCTTTTGTGTTTTTAGTGTTTTCTAAGGTATCTTTTTCTAAAGATGAGATCTTTATGGTCTTTTGGTGTGTTCTTGAAGTGGGTGTTGAAGGTGAACCTTGTTATGAGCTTTGAGAAGTGTTATAAGTGAAGGTTTAGTCTTCAAGAGGTAAATCATGCTCTACAAATCTATTTTCATTACCTATATGATGATTTATTGGATTCTACATGTGATTTTGCTATGAAATGTGAGTGTTGATGCATTGTCTTGTGAAAATGCATATCTAGAGCTTGTTATTAGGGTTCATGTATGCCATTGCTTGGTTATTCCTTTGATTCAAGTCATTTTGTTGTATTTGGTGAGATTTTGGATGTTTTGGACTTGAATTTGAGCTTGGTGTTGAAAATCCCTGAAGGGATATTTTGTACAGGGTATTGTACCCGCGAGCGGAACGGCGGGTAGGGGTCCACCCGCCGCCCCACCCGCGGGGTACGTTGGTGTGTGGGAATGGTTCCCGTGGGCGGAACCACGGGTTGGGGTCCACCCGTGGCCCCACCCGCGGGGTACAATGTTGGCTTGTGCGGGGATTTGTTCCCCGTGATTCTTTTGACTCGGTATTTGATGTTTTGACTTCCTGATGTTCTTTTGTGAAACTATTTGAGTGTCTTCTTGATGTTTCGTATGTCTAGAACTATATGGTAGGATTCCATGTAGGTTTTGGTGTCTTGAATCGTGCTAAGTGTTTAACCTTGTGATTCGTTGACCCATGATGAGTCTTGTGTGTTCTTCGGAACTATGTTTAGTTTACCCGTTTGATAAGCATGCTAGTTCGGTGTTTAAATGCTAGCGTGTGTGGTTTGTTCTTTCCTATTGTGGATGATGACTTGTGTTGATCATCGTTGTTGTCGGATTGTGATCTTTTCCTTGTTGAGTATGGTTTCATATCTTCGTTGTGATCCGTTGATTGATTCCTATGATGGTATCGTGTGTGTGGCTGTACCTGGATTGCATGATTAATGGTATGGGACATTAGTCACAAAGGTACGGCAGTGGTCCTCGTGGTGGCCATAACGCGAATATGGAGTTTGTGACCTGTGTGATGGGTTCACGTATTTCTTGGGAGGCATGTGTTACCATGTGTGTGATCGGTACCCTCGTGTACTATGAATTGGTGGAAATTGTTAGTGGCTTGTTGGTGGATGGGGACGACGGTCCTCGGAGGAATAAGGTTGGACTTGTATGTACAGGGGTCCTGGAGGTAAAGGTTGGAACTAGCTATAAGGTTGGGGGTAGCCATAAGGTTGGAACCGGGCATAAGGATTATGATTCGTGATGTGTGATGTCACGAAGGCATGTGTTGCCGTTGTGTGTTCCTCTATTCGTGATGAGTGATGTCACGAAGGCATGTGTTGTCAATATGTGTCTTTATTCTCTTGTGTTGAGCATGTCGGGTGGTATTCTACTGAGTGATGGTAGAATACACCTTGAGCCTTACTTATGTTGTCGTTGTTTACTTCTTGGATGTGTTCCCTTATTCTTATTGAGAGTGGTATAGAGTCTTGTGATTGACTTCTATCCTTGGCTTTGAACTTATATATATAGTATCCCGTTTCAAAAATGATTTTGTATATACTATCTACGTATGATACATAACATGTATTGGTGGGTTACCAGCATCATTCGCTGACCGGGCGTCGTCCCATTTATTTATGTGCTTTTCAGGTTCCGAGTAGTGGCGAACGCGATCTAGTGATGGATAGTGTAGATCCCTCAGACTTTATTAGCTTTGTTTTGGGCCTGTGAGCCTTTTATGTTAAACAATAGATTGTTGTTGTTTTAACCTTGTCCCTTGTTAGACTGATTATGTGGATGTTGTTCTCGCCTGTGCGTTCACCTTAACGTGAACGTGGCATAACATTCCTCGTTTTCCAGTTTATATAGTTAGACTTCCGCTGTGTATGCTTATATTGTGGTTAGATTATCTGCATAATTAAGTTTAAATTGGCATGAAAATCGGAATGTTACACTAATTCCAATAGAAATAGGAATTTTGTGTGAAATTGGGCTGAAATTACATCTGGGGTCGAAATTAAAATTCTTTTTCTTTTTTTTTAGAAATTACCACCTTTGTATTTCAGCCCCTTTTGACTTAAGTATTATTGCAGCCCTTTATGAAATTCAGCGCCATTTTCCTTGATTTCTTTAGTAAATTAATGCCGCCTCTTTCTTTTGTAAAATCAGCGCCTCACGATTTCGACGCGTCGAACTTAATTATTCCGAAATTAAATGGCGTACTGTCAAATCTCGACGCGTCGACTCTTTTAGGTCCCAACTTATTCATTTTTGGCTTCTAACTCGCTCTAAAACTTCCCTTGCTATTGTACTTGACCTATAATTGTTTGAATACACTAACAAACACCGTAAAACATTCAAAACGAGTGTGAACCATAACTAAATGATAAAACAAGAGATTAAGCAATTAAATTACTAAAATTATGAACTCAAACCTAGCAAATATAATCAATCCAATACTAGGAATATTCACAATTAGACTTACATCAGTTGCATATTTTGTTAGAAAAATTCATACAAGCGCATCGAAAGCATCAATCGTTTTATCTAGATTCTACGTTTAAAAAGGGAGTTTGAATGTTTTACCTTTGAAGCATGCTTTGACAGATATAAATCCTAAATCGTCCCATTGTACGGCCTCTAGTCCGTCCACCGGCCGGGCATGCAAGAACTTCCAGAGATTTCCGCGTGAAAAAAACTCTTTTTCTTTTCTGCCAAATCTCTATTTCACTTTTTCCAATCGTTATACCCTGCACCACGATGCACACAGCACTGTGTGCCCCGCGCCTCCCAAAACGACGTCGTTTTGTTAAGTTGTGTAGGAAGTTGACGCGATTATGTACATTTTTGTATACAATTATGTACATTTTTTATATAATTATGTACTTTTTTTATACAATTATGTACATTTTTTTTAATACAATTATGTACATCCAAAATAGGGAACTTATGCGTATTATATTAAGAGTTTATGTGTATTATGTTAAAAGTTTATGTATATTATGTATTATGTTAGATTATATGTATTATATTTTCAAAAAAGAGTATGTGTATTTTGTTATAAAATTATGTACATTCTAGTATACAATTATGTACATTTTCGAAACATGAATTTTTTTTAAAGAAAATTAACAGTCGACACAGGAAAGCAAAATTATAAATAAATAAATAAAAATCAAAGCGACGTCGTTTTGCACCAGGGCGCACAATGCAATGCGCGCCCTGGTGCACGATATAAATTGCCCACATTTTCTTAATTTAAGAAATGGGCAAGACTTATTTATAAAGCCTGATTTGGGCCCAAAGGTGATGGCCTTTAAAAACCCAAAACTACCAAATTTTCAATTAATTCATTAATCAGCTATTAATATATTAATTCAATATCGATAACTCTTTATCAATTTCTTTTAAAGTTCTCAGCATTACCACGAATCATTAATGTGACTTTTTAGGTTTATAGTCAAACTAGCAACGACTAATATTTAATAACTTACTACTCCCTCTGTCCCATTTTGCATGTCTTACTTTCCTTTTTAGTTTGTCCCAAAATGTTGTCCTCTTTCCAAAATTGAACATCACCATCATTCTACTTTTTCCCAAATTACCCTTATGACTTTTGCTTTTATTTCCAAAAGTGAAAAAGTGAAGGGCATAATTGAAAAATACATAACATTTACTTTAATTTCTTAAAAAGCGTGCAAAAAGTAAATGAGACAACCAATTCGGGACGGAGGGAGTATTAAATAACTCGTAAGTCATTTTCAAAAAAAAAAAAAAAAATAACTCGTAAGTCATGAGTGACACCTAGCAATATGTCATGAAAACCTAGTTGACAATGATAATATTTAAATCTATTACAATGAACCTTTCCGTTACAAATATTATGCAACATTCATTCCATACAATACTTGTTTTGAACATGGTCAAACTTGGTCAAATCTATCAACCTGGTCAATATGTATATTCAATATTCTTAACCTGAAGTCCAACTTCATTATACTTTGGCTAGAGATTCTCATTATATGATTATTGAATAGACTGGAACATCCTTGTTACCTCAAGGCGGTGGATTTTCTATTGAATGCACACATGTCTCCGTACAATACTGAACTAGGTCACCAAATACACTTATAGTCCCATAAGGAACAAAAGACGCATACTGACAAAAACTAGTCCACCATATGTACGAGACAACCATGTCGTCTCAAGTCAAAGGATTATTGCATACTTGTAACATACAACATACCGATGACAAGTAGGTAAACACCATACGATACATTGTAGTCAGTCATTGTTCAATGACTTGTTCTCTAACAATCATCCACATGTTCACTCTCCGTATCTCATATGAAATGACATAAGACTCACCATAAGAAAGACAATGTGCTAGTCTTATCGGAATTCTAATGCCCAATTAGAATTCCTATGACTAGGAACAATTTTACAATACTTCATTTATTAATTCTTCATCACTCATATTATTAACTCTTAAAAATTAAGAATTAAGAAGATTGTACAAAATAATATCAAATATAAAATTAAAAATAAATAAGGAATGTCTGGTAATGAAAGATCGTTCTTAGTTATTTTAGATGTTCCAAAATTTTTGTGCTGAAATACATACTCAATTTGGTAAACTCATTCGTGTTCTGCATAGTGACAATGCTAAGGAATATGTCTCTAATCCCTTTCAGTCCTATATGACCTCTCGAGATATGTTACACCAACGGTCGTGTGTTTACACACCTCAGCAGAATGGGATGGCTAATCACAAAAATCAACATTTAGTTGAAATTGCTCGCACTATGTTAGTACACTCTCATGTTCTTGGGTTGATGCTATCCTTACTGCGTGTTACTTGATAAATTGCATATCATTACTAAACAATGATACCCCATATTTAAGGGTGAGAAAAAAATCGGACCGACCAAAAAACCGACGATCGAAAACCGAACCGTCCGAAAATTTCAATTTTCGATTCAATTTTGGTTATTAAGGTAAAAAAATATTCGGTTATCGTTTTTTCAAGAGAAAATTGAAAACCGACAGGAAAACCAAAGATTAATATAAAAGAAAAAAATAGCTAATCTCATTTGCAGTTTGCAAGTCCATAGTCTATCACATTAATTTTTTTTATTATTATTATAAGGAAGGGGGATACCCTACATATACACACTATTGCCTCAATTGAGGTTCGAACCTTACACCTCCCACTTAAGGGAGCAATCCGATACCAGTGGACTACAAGCCACTTGGTCTATCACATTAATTTTAATCACTTATTTACAACATTTGTTAATCATATAATGTATAAATATAGTTTATTTATATCTCACTAAACTACTATTATACTTGAGGACATTAATTTTAATTAATTATAAATACTGCAGAATAATATATTGTTTTTTCCCTTTAATAATTTAGTCTTTTAACATTAGTCAAATAAATAAAATAAATTTAGCTATATACAGAACTTATAAACAAAGTAAATTAAGGAACATAAATTCAAGCATTAAATATAGAGTAAATAAGAAAATAAAAAAAATAAAAATAAAAAACATCAGCATAAGCACATAAATAACATCTACCCCTACCATGTATATGACACAATGAAAAGAATTGCATGAAACTGTTTACTGAAATTTAAAATTTGTAGATTAGACAGAACCATCATCATCAAAGGTTTTGTTCTCCAGAATCTCCACACCTTCATTCCCTCATTTCCCTGTAATGTTCTGTTGTTAGATTTTCATAACTAGAGACATATGGGCTCTCTCATACTCTTCCCATGACAAAGACAAACCGAAATTCTTTAATCAAAATCAGTATTTCGGATAATCCTGGAAACCAGACTATTGGATCAATGATGCCAGGCCAAGAACTGCAAAACTTTCTATAAATCAAAGCTATTTTACTAAAAAAAAAAAAAAAAAAAAAACAGTTATATTTAACTGACCAAAAATTGTCAGTTTCGGTTATATCAGTTATAAAGGTTGTTCGGTCGATTTTCGGTCGGTTATGAAGGTTCGGTTGGAATTTCGGTTATTAGTCGAAAACCGACCGATGCTCACCCCTACCCATATTCCATTGTGTATCCTTCGGTTGATCTTTTCCCTTTTTCACCTTGGGTTTTTGAGTGTGTTTGTTTTGTTCATGACATGACTCCTGAGCGTTCGAAATTTGCCCCTAAAGCTGTCAAGTGTGTTTTCTTGGGTTATTCCCGGCTCCAAAAGGGTTATCGATGTTATTCTCCAGAACTTAAGTATCGTTTTGTGTCTGCGGATGTCACTTTTATTGAGTCTACTCCTTTCTTCCAACCTTCAGCAGGTGACACAGTCTCTATTTTAGAGGTTCTCCCTCTTCCTTATTTTGGTCCACTTCCTCTTGCTCAGGATCCTATTCCTCCAACTGCTTCTGACCGCCCCCTTCAAGTCTACCAACGCCATTCACGCCATGTGTCTATTGAGGTTCCTGTTGACTCACCTATGCCACCCGATTCTCCGGCTACGGTTCCACCACTTCAAGTGCAATCTGACATTGATCCCACTGAGACACCCATTGCTACCCGGAAAGGTACACGTTCTACTCGTAACCCTCATCCTACTATTGTGGTGTACTACATTTCTTTTCCCAATACCAGCCTTACAAAGAACCTTACCAGGCATTTTGCTGAGCACATTGCGCGCCATCCTGCTAGTGTATATATCTTTACTAGTATGCATTCTGTCAGTGTCACAGTGTTTGTAATCTTCATTTATATTGTTAAGCACGCTGTCATGAAATGATCTGTGGATTGTTCATACCTGCCATGAAATGGAAATATGGAATAATAAAAATAATATACTCATAGTTGGGAAATCGTATCCCAACACCGGCCTGCCATCTTCAATCAGAAATACACAATTTTAAAGAAATTATTTCATGCTGCTGTTGTCCATACACCGTAAGGTGCAACTTAATCCTAGAATAGCTAGGTTTAACCCAAGGCTATTAAAGAGAACTAGACGAAGTGCAGTGGGATGAACTTAAACAAGCAAAGCATGCTCTCATCAGCAAGACCAATGTGTGAAAACTCACTAAGAATTGAGAAATTGCAACAGAGGAACCAAACCTTTGTATTCCAGTTTCTGGGTAATAATTGGTATGCTCCAAATTATATGCTGCTGCTGCTGCATATACATCCTAAATAAGAAGCTCACAAGAACAGGCCTATTGCATCGAAAATTCTTCCATTGGGTGCTGTCTGCATTTGTGTGATACAGCAAATTGGTCTGCATCTTATTCCATTTTATTGTTTGATTTTTGACACTAGATAGTAGGGATTCATGTTGGCTTGAGAAGCATATTTTAGAAATGTAAGAGGTAATTAAGCTTATTTATGAGAAGAAACTCTTTCTGCAATGATAAGATGTCTGCCTGTCTACAAAACAAAACTGAAAACAGAAAAAAGAAGGGAGCATACCATGTTCACAAGATTCAAGGAGTTTTGATGACATCTGAAAAGTGAGGTAACATCTACAAGAAAACAACAATAATAATCAGGTAATGCCCGTTCAAAGCTCAATCATTTAGCAGAGAAGAAAACCTATAAATCTTTCATTTTTTTGCTGTTTGGTTATATTTAGATCTAGGTGTTGGCTAAAAATACCTCAACATTTTCTATTTCAAGTTCATGTGCAGGGGATGATTTGGTTATATCCTTCACATCTTCTGATCCTGTCTCTGAACCCATATATTATTGAGAAGTTTCCAACCACCTAAGAATTCAACCCTGTCAAATTTTCAAAAGCAGAAATACTTGTACGCAGAAACTCAAAGGAAATGAATAACTACAGACTTACCTTCAATAAAATATATGGACATCAAGTACAACGCCAAAATACATACACTTCCACTAAGGGTTGGCCATTTTGTCATTTTCCAATGTATTTTGAATCATGTGAAGAAGAGTGGAATCTTGTCCTTCCCGCAGGATTGAATCAAGTACAATCTCGCAAGTACTATTATCAGGTGAGAATCCATACCTCAACATTTTCTGCAACAGTACAATGGCCTCACGATGCTCATGCATTTTAACAAATCCACGAACAAGAACATTGTATGCCACACTACTGGGCATGCAACCACTGTTCTCCATTTTGCTGAGGAGATGTTTTGCATCTTCTAGCAGACCTTCTTGGCAAAGTCCACTTAGCACACAAGTATAAGTTATATCATTCGGCTGCAAACCTTTAGAACGAAGGCCATTGAATAGGTCCATTGCACTATCATGCTCTCCATCTTTGAACAGTCCGTCTATGACAATATTGTAGGACCTTATATTAGGAACCAAACCCTTATCTTCCATTGCACTCAGTAGTGAATGTGCTTGAGCTACGCAATGGCTCTTACAAAAGCCATCCAAAAGGATATTGTAGCTGACAAGACTCAGACCTTCATTCCTAGCTTCCATCTCATTGAAAAGCTTCATGGCAGCATCGCATTTCCCTGCTTTGAATAAACCTTGCAATATAGTGTTGTAGGAAACAGCGGAGGGCTTCAACCTTTCCTGGGGAAGATTTTGAAAAATTTGCAAGGCCTTGTCTATCCTCCCAATCTTGCAATATCCATTCATCAGAATGTCATAACTACGAGTATTAGGTTTGCATCCCCTACAGTTCATGGTCTTTAGGAGTTCCACTGCATTTTTAATTTGTCCTTGTAAACAATATCCATCCATCAATGCATTGTATGTAACTACATCAGGATCTACCCTGTCTCGAATCATTTCCTCTATGACTTTCACTGCATCTTCAATCCTTCCCTCCTTGCAGAAGCCATCAACCAAAATGCTGTATGTATGCACATCTAGACAAATCCTAAAGTCCCCCATCTGTTTCAGCATCCCTACAGCCTCTTTCCATCGACCAAAACTGAAAAGTCCACGAATCAGTGAATTATAGGTCACGACATTGGGAGCAATGCCCTTTTTAATCATTTCAGCAAATAGCACAAGGGCATCATTCACCATTTTGTCTTTGCAAAAACTGTCAATAATAGTGCTATACGCTACAACAGCAGGCTTACAATTTCCTTTCTCCTCAAACAGACGAAGTAAGTTAACAGCCATGCCAGTGAATCCTGCTTTGCAAAGGCCGTCAATTACTACTGATAACAGAAATTCATCTGGCTCACATATCTTCTCTACAAACAACTTCTGAAACAGTTTACAAGCCTCCCGAATCTTATCTTCAAGGAACAGCCCTTTTAGTATGGTGCTGAAGACAGTAACGTTGGGCACATGGCCACTCTTGAAGAAGCTTCCGAGGACTGCAAAACTCAAATCAACTCGGCGCAAACGACAAAGAGAATTTATGACAACGTTCAGTGTATACTCATCGGTTTGAATGTCTAATACACGCATATTGTTGAATAAAGACACAACATACAAGTAGCATTTCATCTTCACCACCGCATTCAACAGCTGAGTGAATTCAATTATAGAAGGTCGGGGTTGCATTCGAACCATTTGATCATACAAAGCAAGGGCTTCATCGAGCTTGCTAACATACTTAAACCCAGATAGGCGATTTTGCAAATACAACTCAAGATTCATCGAAGGGGGACAAGCAACCGTATCATGAGAGTTAAGAGTTTGAGAACTAAAGAAATATACCATTGCAACCAGTGGGTTGACGCTACAACGATAATACGGGAAATTATTGCCTCGGTGGTGAAAATAATTGAAATGCCTGCGGGTGAACCCTGCTGAAGCTGAAACACAATGTCTATTCATCTTAACAAGAATTCAAGGCTAGGGTTTCGACCAGCACCCAATTCAAATACTGCAAATCATTTTCCTGTTCAATTTTGATACCGGCAACGAGAGATTCTTGATCCTCAAATGAAGAGGGAAAGACATATTATATTTTTTTTTTTTGAGTAAATATAAGTCCCTCGACTTTAGTGATTTTGTAATCAATAGTTCTAAACTTTCATTTCGATCTTCCGTCATCCTCTGAATTTTAAAAATGGCTTCTAGTAGTCTTTCAGTTAAGTTTGTCCGTCTCAACCGTGAAATCTAAGGGGCATAATAGTCTTTTTATTTAATTTTCCACAAATACACAATCTGTCGAGCAAATCGCTACAAAAAAACATCCCTCCCTAACCCTAATCGATTTCTCTTCCATCGGAGCAGCTAATTCCTCCCATTGCCGTCATGTTCTACCGGGTGTATTGTTACGCCGGCGGAAGGGGGCTGCGGATTATTGGGGCAGAAAGGGTCGACTTCGCCAAGCAAAAGCTAGCGAATGCTGTGTATGAATGAAGCAGAGAATCGCGGCGCACGCGGTTGGGGAGCCCGACGGGTAAAGATCTGCCGCCTCCGGTGATGGGCTGCGGCCATGATGAAAACAACTTGAACAGAGACATAGTTGTGGATTAGCAGTTTGATCTTCTTAGTGGGTGTTGGTCAGATTGTGGGCAACATCTCAGATCAATTATTGCATTGCTAGATATCTGTGTTCTCTTAGATATTACTCCGTATAATATAATATCATATCATATAATGATTTCTCTTTTAATTTACAACATTTGAAGGTATGATCTAAGACTCTAAGTGAACCTCACCTACTGATTATAATAGAAGGTAAGTTTACCTAATGATTTGATCTCTTATTTTGATTGAAGGTGTGGTTTAAGCGAAGCTCACTTATCCATGGACGAAGAAATGGGAGGAATTAGCTGCTTCGATGGAAGGGAAATAGATTAGGATTATGGAGGGATGGGTCTTTTTAGTGATCTGCTCGACACACTTTGTATTTGGGAAGAAATAAACGAAAAGGCTATTATACTCCTAACATTTCACGGATGAGACTGGACAAATTTAACTGAATGACTATTGGAAGATATTTTTGAAATTCGGAAGATGACGGAAGGTCAAAACGAAAGTTTAGGACCATTGATGGCGGAATCACTAAACTCAAGGGACCTTTACTGGTATTTACTCTGTATTTTTTTAAGGAATAGGCCTCTAATTACACATCAAACCGTAATTAGGTCACTAAATTCAAAAAAAAAAAATTATGTTATTTTAAATTATTCAAATAAAATTAAAAAAATGAAAAAATTACACTTCCGTCCTTAAGTGTTGGTCATACTTACTTTTTGTCCCTAAGTTATCATTGACGTTGCATTTTTTGTTCCTTTACTAATAAAATATTAGGGACGAAATTTGCAATTTCAAGGACGAAAAGTGTGCACGAAAGTACAAAAATTGCAACATCAATGATAACATAGGGACAAAAAAGTGAGCATGACCAAGGGACGAATGTTACAATTACTCTATAACTTAGAGACGAAAGGTGCAATTTTTCCTTAAAAATTTATTTTTAAATTCGGTAATCGACATCAGCATATTAATGGGCAAATAAGTCATTTTAAGTTACATTATAGAATCTGTGTTATTCAAAAGCCTAATTGTAATTTTTTTTTTTTTTTGGTGTTCAATGATCTAATTGCAATTTGGTGTGTAGTTAGATGGTCTATCTGACCTTTCATTTTTATTTTTTTAAATTCATTTTGGAAAATTTACACTTTTCGTCCCTAAGTTACATCAGTGTTGCATTTTTTGTCCTTTCGTGCTCACTTTTCATTCTTGAGTTATACTAAAATTGTAAATTTTATCCCTAATGTTTTATTAGTAAAGTAACGAAAAGTGCAACGCCGCCAATGATAACTTATGGACAAAAGGTGCAATTTTTCCATTCATTTTTAATAATAAAAAAAAAAAATTCTCAAGGCCATTTACTAAAAAAAGTTAAAGGGGGTGTTTGGTTGCAAGGAGGGAATTAAAGGAAAAAGAATTGCAATTTTATGGGAGATGGATAATGTCGAATAAAGTAGAAATTCAAATTTCATTGTTTGGTTTGCAAGAATAAAATTATTGAAAATTTTAAATTTTGTGTTTGGTATCCATGAGAATTGAAATGGAATAAATAGTATTAAGATTAAAATGTCCTCCTACTATTATTAATATTAATAATAATATTAAATAACAAGTAAATTTGTGTCAAAATTATAATGCAGTGAAGTTGTTATTTGGACACATTGGATAAGCTTAAATCACTATAACATATTTAATAACTTTCAATATTTACTTAATCATGCAGCGTTAAACTTCATAAGTTCACCTCCAAAAAAACTTCATAAAAATAAAAGTACACAACTTAGGCTCTGTTTGGCAACGCTAAGCTAGGAGCTTATAGCTTATTTTAAGCTACTAATAAGCTATAAGCTCTGTTTGGTAATGTTCCCAAAATAAGCTCCTAGCTTAAAATAAGAGCTTATTTTGGAACGCTACTTTAGGTAGCGTTTCAAAATAAGCTCCTAGCTTCCTAACTTTTTTTCCATCTTTACCCTTATTATTTTAAAGTAATGACATATTTTAACCTTATGAATTAAAACTCTTTCTCTTCCCCTATCTCAACTTTCACGTCAATCCCTTCCTTAGTCATGTTTCCTGCTAAACAATTATGTTAAAACTTTAGCTTATTATTATTATTATTATTATTATTATTATTATTATTATTATTAAATTAGCAATATGGCTTCATTCTCAAATTGAACAAGAGCCGCCAACGAAAATTTAAGTCACACCTCTAATATCTCAAATTCAAGTAGTAATATCTCCATCAACGAAAATTTAAGTCACACCTCTATGGAGATGAAGGAGATTCGCAACAATATTGCTACTTCATTATGGGATGCTAGATCATGATCATGCTAATAGTTTTATTTTAAAAAGTGTTTACTTTTTTTGGAAGACGAAATGTTAAATTTTAATATGTAAACAAACTAATTTAAAGTTTATGAAGATGTCCTTTTTAGTCTTTTTACATTTATCAGCTTATCAAAAAGCTAATTTTACCAAACACTTTCAATCATAACAGCTAGCTTAACAGCTCTTCAATTTTCAGCTCCGAGCTTATAGCTTTTCAGCTTTCAGCTCCTTTTCAGCTATCAGCTCCTTTTCAGCTATCAGCTCCTAGCTTATAGCTTTTCAGCTAGGTTTGCCAAACAGAGCCTTAGTTAACCATAATAAAATGTTAAGCTTTTTAAATGCTTACATCCAAAAAATACTATAGAAGGGTAATTTTGTATCAAGAATATCTTTTTCATGTTAGAAAAGATAAGGGTAATTTTGTCTCATTGGTATTTTTTTTTCTTTCTAACCAATGCAAAATTAAAATACCAAGAGACCAGGGGCAATAAGTGAGATAAATAATTAAAATATAGTGGGTTAAATGGTGTGTGCATAAAAAACAGAGAAATAACTCAAAATTGATGTGGAGAATGGTTTTTTGTAATTGAATGAGATGATAGAGGATGAGGTGGATGCTGGGACCCACAAATAACTGAGAAATAACCTCAACTGATAAGGATGCTCTTGGGCATCCCCATTAGGGGGATTTTGCACATATTTTAAGAAAAAGTTAATGTGTTGGAGGCAGGGACGAAGTAGGGGGGGGGGGGGGGGCAGCTGGCCCCCTCACCCCACCCCCACGCCATATATAATCTTTGTATGTATATATGTATATATAGTATAGGTTTTAGTATTAGTATAAAAAAACTAGTAAATATTGATAAGTAAGGAGTTAGATTAGTTAGTAAGGCATATGTTTGTTATTAATAAGAAAGGTCTTGGGTTTAAATCCTTGCATTAACATAGTTTTACATACATATTTTTGAGTCATTCTCCTATGGCTTCAACACAGTCACTTTTTTAATATTTAATATGTGTAATTTATAATGTGTTTTCTATTCAAATTATTTTATCAAATTAATTATGTTTCATATTTTGTTATGAATATTTTTATAAAGTTTCGATGTGTTTTATTTTTCGCACATATCCAACAATATTTACAACTATATTTTTTTAAGTAATGGTTATAAAAATAATTCTTAGATAATTTATTTATTTATTTTTTAAATTATCTCTTTTGTTTTAATGTTTCGCTTTTACTGAAATTTTTTTTTGAATCCGTCCTACTTCTTCGCCCCCCCTCCCCCCCCCCCCCCCCTCTCCAATTTCTGGCTCCGTCCCTGGTTGGAGGGGAGATGAGAGAGGAGAGAGAGAGTTGGGGTTGTTAGGGCATCCCTAATAATAAGGGAATTGTTCACGTTGTTTTAAGAAAAGTTGCTTACATGGATGAAAGAGAATGAAGTGAGAGAAGGTTTGGGGTGCTTATGTTAATATAGAGATTTTGTCAGCTTGTAGCCCCAGCTGAAGAAAGAGACAGACGGTGGTTTTGATTTTTGCTTCTAACAATGTCACTTTTTGCTTTTTTAATTTACTTTTTCTTATTTTGTTTTGGTTTTTATGTTTTATTTTATTTTTTTTTCATTTTCTCTTTCCTAATCACACATACAAAAACTCCTCAAAAACTACACCAAAATCCCCACTATTGGGGGTGCCATTAGGTTATTTAAGGGATTTTGTCAGAATTTTGGGAATTTTGGGAGGTTTTTGAGGATTTTTCAGTTTTTTATCTTGTTTTTTATTTTTATTTTTATTTGTTTTCCTTTTCACTAATTTCTCTTTCCTAATCACACCTACAAAATCTCCTCAAAATCCTACCACTATTGAGGATGCCCTTATATCATTTACTTTTTCTTAAACATCACCACATTTCGTCATTGTAAACTTTAGTAACGAAATATTCCGTTAACTATTTATTATTATTAACTTACTCATTGATTTCTATAAGGAAAGTCTTAGGATCGAACCTCATCCCAATCAGAATTGGCATAATTGTTGAACATATATAATGAATTTATTAGAGTGTATTAAAAAATACAATATAAAATTTAACATGAACTTTGATCAATTAATTAGCCACCTTGAAAATCATTTTCTTGCATTTTTTAAAAACAAATCTAGGTTACCTTTTTTTTTTTTTTTTTTTTCCCTTTGTTTTCGTTTAATTAATCTTCTTTTGATTATTTAGAACAAGATTCAATATTTTAATTATCCTTTTGTATTATTGAAATGATTTAGGTCATTATGACATTAATATTTTTCGTCTGTATTTCTATTATTGTACAATTGCATATTATTTTACAGATATTGTACTATTATTTTTTTATCTGACAAAATTGTTCGTATCATTAAAGTTCCACACACACACACACACACACACACACACATTTAGGATCAGTGGTAAAAGGGACTTCCCGTGCAAAAGTACGGATAAATGTGAACATTGGCTCTTAAAATAAAAAATTTATACAAAAATATGCACTTGAAGACACAAAAATATGCATTCTAATGCCAAAATTGTAGAATGCCAAAATTGTAAACTTGAAGGAATAAAGATATGCTTGAATAAGGATATCGTGCACTTGAAGGCACCAAAATAAAGAAAGCCAAAATTACGCACTGGTCCATAATTGTGCACTTGAAGGCACCAAAATGTGCACTCGAAGGCCAAATTATGCACTCGAAGGTCAAATTATGCAATTGAAGGCATAAAGATGTGCAATCGAAGCAATTTATGGTACCAAAAACAGAAGTTATTCAACTTAAGTGTTGTTGAAACAATTATCCTTAGAAATCAAATTTTCAAAAGTTTCATTAGAAATTTAGTTATACATTATTAAAAGAATGCAAAAGATATAATAAATATTGGTCCATAATAGTGCACTTGAAGGCCAAAATTCTGCACTCGAAGGCATAAAGATGTGCAATCGAAGCAATTTATGGTACTATAAAGGGTAGTTATTCAACTTAAGTGTTATTGAAGCAATTACCCTTACAAATCGTTTGTAAATCTCACAAATTTCATTAGAAATTAAGTTTTTTACGTTATTGAAAAGAAGACAAAAGATATTTGAAGGTACTTCATAACCTCTCAAATCTTTAATATTGTTCAAATTGTAACTTCAACTCATCTCAATCATGCCTAACTCAAGCCTTAGTGTTGAGAATCTACTTTCACGTAAAGGCTTTGTCAAAATATCTACAAGCTGATTTTCAGTGTTCACATATTCAAGCACGATATCCTTATTCTCAACATGATCACAGATAAAATGGTACTTTATATTATTGTGCTTGGTCTTTGAATGTAACACCGGATTGTGAATTCTGGCAATAGCACCACTACACCAAATCAGGCATTTAGCGGCGGTTTTTTTTGCGTTTAGCGGCGGTTCCAAACCGCCACTAGTGTGTTTAGCGGCGTTTATTAAACCGTGTCTAAATAGTGTGTCGCGAAGCATTTAGCGGCGGTTTTCAACAACCGCGGGAATTAATGGAAAACTCATTTAGCGGCGGTTTTGGGTGCATTTAGCGGCGGTTTATAACCGCCGCTAATATTTATTTAATATTTACAGTTTTTAATGTGCATTTAGCGGCGGTTCCCAAACCGCCGCTAATATTTTTTTAATATTTATTTTAAATGTGTAAACCGCCGCTAATGTTTATTTAATATATATTTTTTTGGTAAATGTTAGCGGCGGTTTCAAAACCGCCGCTAATGTTTATTTAAATTTTTTTTTTTGTATTTTCTCATATAATAGGGATTTAAATATATATATATATATATATATATATATATATATATATATATATATATATATATATAATTATTTTTTTGTATTTTCTAATATAATAGGTATTGCTACTAAATTTATAATAATTGTCATTAAATTACTTTTTGTTGTAAACATCTACTTTCATATGTGCATTGCAAAAAAAAAAAAAAAAAAAAAAAAAAAAAAAAAAAACATTTAATTTAGAAGAAAATCAAATGTAACTTGTATTGCCAAATACTAATATTTAACAATATTCAAGAAAGTTTACATATTAAAAGAAAATCAATTCTACATCCAAGCTCATTGGTGGCAATTTTATCATCAGAAGAGAGCTCATTCATCTCCTCTGTAGTGATGGTTTCTCATGTGACTCTTCCTTGAGACCTCTTTGCTCCCGCTCTTTCTTTACCCTTCTAATTTCCATATCCTTCTCTTCCAGCTTCTTTGCAACATAAACACCTGCAACCATATTTAAACAAATTTGTAAATTTGTTATGTAGTAATGATTTAGAACTCAGCCACATTCTTGAAATATCAGGAAAAATGAATTAGAAGACAAATCTCCAGTGTTTCAAGTCAAGCTAGATAATGGCATGACTCAAGTTCTTTCACTAATTTGTTGATTGTAAGAGAAATGATTAGTTTATGATGTCACTGCTCTGAATAACAGTCTCATAAACTCACCAAGTGACTACTAAGCTAAAGTCATTGCAAAAAATGGGCAAATTATACTTGAATCATGGTCCACATTGCAAGGTGGACCACTGATCACATCACAGTAAAAAAATAAAATATTAAAAAAAAATTGCCTCAAGTATAAGCAGGAGGCATTACTATGTTAGGCATGAAAAGTTCCCCTATGCCAGTGCTTCTATAGTTCTACATAAAAACAGAAATAATACATAATTGAAGAGGGGGAATTACCATTTCATTTGATATTTCAACATTATTAGTCAGTCCCTCTATTTGTTTGCATAATCCTGCAACTGATAACAGAAGACAATATAGTAGTTTATTCAATATGAAGGTTTCGTGCAAAAGGAAATTGACATTTTACATCATCACTAGACTATGAATATCATTTCTCACCCTCGATGAGAATTAATAGTCTTGACTTTTCCTTGTAGTATTTTTCTTTCCTCTGAAAGCAAACAAACTACTACAACTTGCTTCTCCAGGAGAGCCCCTGCAAACGATGTTAAGACCTGTAGCATGAAAGTATGAAGAAAAGATCAGAATTTACAGTAATTGCTCATATACACCCACTGCAAAACACAATCTGGATTTCAATTTTGAGTTGTTTTATTACTTGTCATAGACAATTATTTAACTTGTAAACCTGCCATTCATATGGTGGTCCATAGTTGCATCCTTTACTATTTCGATGCTCAAATTTCAAAGCTACCTGTGCAGCACTAGAACACCAAAACATAAGATGTTTGCATTGAACACACACGAGAGAAATCCAATTTATTAGTAAGGGTGACGTCCCTCGTGTTCTTTCAATTGCATTACCACCAGAAATTCAGCGACCAACATAGACTTGTCCAAAGCCTCCTTTGCCAAGAAATGAAATAAAATACCAAAGCAGAAAACAAGAGATTCAATATTAGGCTCAGTATGGGTGACGTCCCTCGTGTTCATTTCATCGTCTTAACTTAACAAGCAGGAAAAAACCTGGAATTATTTCTATCTTACATTTCTAAGATTGTCAAAACAGGCAATTCCATGTTTCAAATAATGCCGATTGGGTATACTTAAAGAGTTATGCCAATATAACAAAGCACAGAAACTGGCATAAAACTTACCAGGAAAGAAGATGAAAAGGTGAATAAGCAGTGCCAAGAATGCTGTCCAAAAGCCATACTCACCCCTGCAAATCAATGTTTAATTTGTTTATTGAAGCTTGGAATTTAATAGCATACACTCACCATGACCATAAACCACAAAAATTAAGGAGAGATGCTTACTTGATTCATGAGACGAGAGTTAAAGGGGTTTGCAAAGAAAACAAAGTAACAAGAAAAGATTTTTGAATAGAAGTTCTCTTGGCAAGCATCAAAACCCTAAGGAAGAGAATCGAAGAATTGTGAGAATAAAACATGCAAGTCTTGACACGCATACTAAACATCATTGACCTAAAAATTAGCACCAATGTCATAGTAATCATGTGAAAATTCAGAGTAAAAGGGAGGAAAAGAAGGGAAGACCAGAGACTGTGCTATACTTTTAGTGCCAAACATTTACAAATAAGGAAGGATGCACAGTAAAAATAATAACAACGAAAACAGTGAAAGATATTTACTTACACAGAGGAGACATTGCAGAGCCAATGGAGTAACAAACCACTCCACTTCTCAGTCTCTTCTTCATCCCTCCCTTGAGATCAAGGGAAACACTGAAACAGAAGCATATCAAATAGAAAAAAGAAAAAAAATTCAAGGTTGAGAGAAATTGTATTTGAGGCCTTTCTATAGAAGATAGCAACTCACAGGAGTTTCAAATGTACCTTTAAAAGTATAGTATAGTCTAGGTTTTTTAGTACTATTAGATCTCCATAATAAATATCCGGAATATGTTCAACCTCGTACACCATAAATTTTATTTAATACTAACAAATATCCAAACTACTGAGATTGTGATGTACCATCAAATAGAAGTATAGAATGTTCTATAGGAAATTAAAGTGGAATAGCATTGGCAGCATTTGGGAAAGTCATATCTAAGAATCTTGCTGCAGCCCTACCACATGAATGAATTAACAATTGCATATCAAATCATAACAAAAATGCTAAAAAAAATCGTGTTGCACCAAATTTATGACAATACCTGATAATTCTTATTTTAAGCTTCTTCTTTTTTTAATAATTAAATGTGTTGTACAGTGTCATGTTTAGAAAAGTAAAAAGGAAACAATATACCTGAAGAATGATCTCTGGTGTCAAGTTAAAGGTAATCCTATTTGGCTGAATAAACAACAAAGATAAGTAGTGTCACAAACTCTGCATAAGAATATGAAAGGACAGACAAAACAGGTAAGAATAACATATTTTTCATTAGCCTTAGAACTAACCTTCTCCACCCAGGAGTCCTTATACTCTACAATCAATGGATTTTGCATTTTCAAAATCAGTGTCATCTATAGAGGAAAGATCTGATACTGATAAGCAGAGCAAAATGCTGAATGTAGTAGAACATTACGGAATTACAGAATTATCAGCGGTAAATGAAAAGAAAACTAAAATTTCAAATTAATTAACAAAATTCAAGCAAGGAGTACCTAAAAGTAGGGCAAAGATCCAAATTGAAAATGAGAAGAACCTTTAAAAAACACACATTTTGGCGTTCAACTAGGAAGCGACGGTCCAAGGAGGAAGAGAAATAGCAAGCCATGATGAACTTAGATAGCAGATTTGATTCGCAGAGAAAAAGGAAAAGCTGAAAGTGGAAAAGAAAAAGAAAAGGGAGAAATTACCGGAAAATCAACCCCCGTCATAAACCTGTTCCAGTACTAGTGCTCCTTCCAACCATATATAACCGGGCGGAGGGTGTAAGGCGGTGACTATGCGAGGCGAGAGATGAGTGGAGAAGCCGAAAGTCGAAAATGAGAAGCGGAGACGGGAGAGTCGAAGACGACGGAGGGGCAGTGAAAATTGCAGAGGCAGAGAGGATCGACTATGAAATAGGGTTAAAAATTTTTGATTACTAAATTTGTAGTGATTTAACATAGGAGGGAGGATATATACATCAGACAGGGAGAATTTTAAAAGTTGCCCCTTATTTTTAGTGGCGGTTTATATAACCGTCGCTAAATACTTATTTAGCGGCGGTTACAACAAACCGCCTCTAATATTATGTTGCTAAATGACTGGTTTTTTGTAGTGCACTAGGGTTATCACACTTAATGTTAATCTCTTTGACTTCAACTCTATAATCTTTAAGTTGTTGTTTCATCCATAAGACTTGAGCGCAATAACTTCCGGCGGCTATATATTCAGTTTCAGTTGTACTTGTTGTAATGGAGTTTTTGTTTCTTGCTAAACCATGATACAAGTCTTCTTCCAAGAAAGTGACAAGTTCCTGAAGTACTCTTTCAATCAATCTTCCATCCGACAAAATCATCATCCGAATAACCAATCAATTCGAATGATCCACCATTCGGATACCAAAGTCCAACACATTGCGTACCTTTAAGGTATCTTAGGATCTTCTTTGTAGATGTGAGGTAACTCTCTTTAGGATTAGACTGAAGTCTTGCACATACTCCTACGACAAAAGAAATATCCGGTCTACTAGTTGTTAGATATAGTAGAGAGCCAATAATTCCTCTATATTTGGCTTGATCAAGATCTTTTCCTTCGTTGTCAACGTCCATTCGTAACAAAGTGTTCTTTGGGATCTTAATAGATGACTTTCTATCAACACCAAACTTCTTAATTAAATCCTTGTGTACTTAGTTTGGTTGATGAGTATTCCTTCGTCACTATGCTTAACTTGCAATCCCAAAAAGTAGTTAAGTTTTCCCATCATGCTCATCTCGAACTTGCTCTTCATTAGCTCAGAGGACTTTTCACTTAACAAAGGGTTGGTATTTCCAAAGATGATGTCGTCAACATAGATTTCGACCAATAGGATATGATCACCATCATTGATATAAAATAGAGTTTTGTCCACTTTACCTTTCGTGAATCCACAATTGATTAGGAAACACGAGAGAGTGTCACTATGACGGCAGGGATGACCCCATTGGTTGGCTTCACCACTACGAACAATTCTTTAAAGCCTAGAACACCCCCACCGCATGAATTCGTTAGCACAACAGCCTTCCACTTAACCAGCATAGCCCAGATGTAGCATTTTCGGTTGGAACTCGAGGAACCCGATATGTCGTGGCAGCAGTTTAAGCAAATGTGCTTCCTATGGTTTGGACCAGGTCTTCGTAGCAACGTACTCTGCTTTCTTGAGAAGCTCAATCAGGAAGGACGTCACATCAAGGAGTACAATGATGCGTTCTAGTCCATGCTCATGCGTACGACATCTGTACGGCATCTACACCACTGGGTTGGACGAATGGCTTCACATTGATGTGGAGAACCAGCGGCCGGCTAACCTTGACGTAGCTATGAACATGGCTCGTTCATTTTCCCGGCATCATGAGTATGCTCTGCGAAACTCCATCGGCCATTTCCATGCAAAAGAGGCGACACGTTTCTCTCTAGCTTCTTCTCTTCTTTTGCAGGTGGACCTTCACACCAGCGACCTCATTTCCGGCGTCTGCAGCTTCCCGCACGCAACACCAGCCCAGGCGACCGCCACCGCAAGCTCAGTCGCTGGCCACTCCGTCGCACCAACTCGACAAACGGCCATGTAGTTCCGACCCTCCAATGGGTCATGGAATTCTACCACTTCGGCCGACATTTACCCTCCCCATGAACGACGACTCTCCCATTCAGAATATGCACACCAGCGATTCAAGGGATTGTGTTTCCATTATGATGAGCGGTGGTGGGCGGTGCACAATTGCAAACATCTTTTCTTATTGGTCAACGACGAACCCGAAGCAACCGCAGATGAACCAGAGACGCGGGACTCCATCAACGTAGACCACCCTTAAATCTCACTACATGCTATTAATGGAATTGGGTGCGACACTACCATACAAGTTAACATGCATGTTGGTTGTGCGTCCGTAACAGCGTGTTCGTGTTGTGTTTTGTGACTAAACAATGTCTGTATTCTAGAAAGTGAGCGAGTGATAAGGAAACCTCTACACTGTGTCGTGTTCGTAGGAACACTGCCTTAAAAGCAATTCCCGACTTCCCACGGTTGCTTTCGACCGGTAACACAGGCACGCTAGCTTGCGCTTGGGCAAAGCCAATAACAAAGCTCAGAATTATAGCAGAAGAAGAAGAATTTGTGTGTATACGTCTGTGTGTATATCTCTGTGAGTCCTGGAGCTTGGTTGCATGGCTATTTATAGTGCATGGTTTAACCAACTCTTTCATACACACCACATGTACATGTGCTATAATTGTGGAAGACTTTGTTGATTGATCCACGTCTCAGGACTTGCGGACAAGAAGAAAAACTCTTACGGACATGCCCAAATATTTAGGCGGCAATATTAATAATTAATAATATAAAAAATTATATTGAATAGCCTTTTTTGTGAATGGACTTTCAACAATCGCCCACACATTTATAGAAAAGGCTGAAACAACGCAAAGTTGGCCTTAATGTCAGTGATTTAAAATCTTGAACTGACACGTAGTGACACTGAGTAACTTTCCTCCCGAGAGTGAAACAAGTCTTGAACTCTTCGTTTGGCCAAGTTTTGAACTCAAATGCACACACCAACATTTATTTCAACACACACGAGTCAATGCTTTGACCACTAAATCTCACTCTGTCAAGTCTACCTCAACATAGATCACTCTTTTAGAGTTACAGAGTTATTAGGACTAACATCATTTCACTTATGTGAGTCTTTCCACGACCTCGTCATGAATTCCTCACCTTACCGAACTCAAAGCCATTTCCCTTGACGTCTCAATGATGGATTTTCGGTTTAGCCCTTTTGTTAGAGGATCTGCAATATTCCTCTCAGACTTCACATATTCCATCGTGATTACTCCGGTCGTAATCAATTGTCGTATAGACTCATGTCTGACTCTTATGTGCCTTCTTTTTCCATTATAGGCACTGTTTTTCACAACACAAATGGTCGTTTGTGAATCACAATGCAACAGCACAGAAGGTGTTGGACACCCCCACAATGGTATGTCTGCCAACAAGTTTCTCAGCAAATTCTGCTTCTTGGCTTGCTAGATCAAGAGTTATGAACTCTGCTTCCATAGTTGATCTAGCTATACACGACTGTTTAGTCGATTTCCATGAGACCGCTGCTCCGCACATAGTAAACATGTATCCGCTGGTGGAGCTAGCATCGTCACCTTCATTGACCCAATTAGCATCGCAGAACCCTTCCATCACTGCTGGGAATCCTACATAGTCAAGACCCCAATCCAGTGTGCCTCGGAGGTACCGTAGTACCCTGTTTAGTGCATCCCAATGTGCACTACCTGGGTTGTGAGTATAGCGACTGAGTCTATTCACTACAAAAGCAATATCAGGCCTAGTATAATTCATTAGGAACATTAAACTTCCAATAATTTTTGCATATTCTCCTTGAGATGTACTTTCCTCCTTGTTTTTAAACAGTTTGATACTCGGATCATAAGGGGTTTTAGTCGGAGTCACATCAAAACTATTGAACTTCTTTAATAGTTTTTCAGTATAATGGCCTTTGAGCCGGATGGTAACCTTTAGTGGTTTTTGTAACTTTTACCCCAAGAATCACATCGGCTTCCCCTAGATCCTTCATATCGAATTTGGTACTCAAGACCCGTTTTGTTTCACTGATTGTGTAAATATTTGAACTAAATATCAACATATCATCTACATAGAAACATATAATCACAACTGTAGACTCAATCTCTTTCGAATATAAGCAAGCATCTGACCGGTTAGCAAGAAACCTAGGTCTAATAAGGTATTGTGGAACTTTTCGTACCACTGTTTAGGGACTTGCTTCAAGCCATATAAAGACTTTTTGAGTCTACATAACTTTCCTTCTTGACCAGGTTCGGCACACCCAGGAGGTTGCTCCATGTAGATTTCTTCTTCCAAGTCACCATTAAGGAACACAGTTTTTACGTCCATCTGGTGGACTAACAACCTGTGCATTGAGGCTACGCAAACAAAACACGAATGGTTGCTATTTTTGTTACTGGTGAATATGTATCAAAGTAATCTTCACCAGACATCTGGGTATAGCCTTTAGCTACAAGTCTGGCTTTAAATCTTTTAATAGACCCATCTGGTCTTAATTTTCTTTTAAAGATCCACTTGCAACCTACTGGTTTACACCCTTTTGGGAGATATACTAAATCCCAAGTGAGATTTGACTTAATTGAGTCTAACTCACTTTTGATGGCTTCTTTCCACAATGTGCAATCAACAGACCTCATGGCCTCGTCAACAGATTTCGGCTCTTCTTCTAAAACTAACTGACAAATGAAATGATCACATATTTCATTTATATCATGCAATTCAGTCATGTAAGTAATGAAATCTGAACCAAAACTTTTCTCAGTTCTTGACCTTTTACTTCTTCTAGGTTCACAAAAGTCATCTAGAGAACTAGTAAAAGGAAGACATGCAGGTTCACCAAATTGATGGCTATTATCAGTTAGGTTGTGAGCATTTTTCAATGGAAATATGTTTTCGAAGAATACAACATCTCATGACTCACATATGGAATGATCCTTTAAACAAATAAATCTATAGGCGGCGCTGTTTTCAGCATAGCCCACAAGAATGGCATCTAAAGTTTTAGACCCTATGTTGGGTCTTTTGAATGATGGAAGTCCCACTTTGAGGTAATTTAAGTTGGGGGCATGCCCTTTCCACAGCTCATACGGGGTTTTCTCAAACCCTTTATGGGGAACCCTGTTCAAGACGTGATTAGCTGTTAACACGGCTTCTCCCCACAGGGAATCTGGAGCACCTGCACTAATTAGCATTGCATTGAGCATTTCTTTCAGAGTTCTATTTTTTCTTTCTGCTATTCCATTTTGTTGTGGAGTGTACGGAGCAGTTACTTCATGAATAATTCCAGACTTTTCACACAAGTTTTTCAAAAATTTTGATTCATATTCACCTACCCTATCAGAACGAAGCCTTTTGATCTTCTTATCTAGTTGATTTTCTACTTCTGATTTAAAAATCAAGAATTTTTGTTCTGCTTTGTCTTTCGTTCTTAACAAAAACACTTTTGTAAAGCGGGAAAAATCATCAATGAAAGTTATATAATACCGCATTCCACCTCTACTTTCAGTACTCTTAAAGTCAGCCAGATCAGAATGTATCAATTCTAAAACTGAAGTAGAACGAGAGTTTACAGCAGAAAATGATTTTCTAGCAAACTTAGCTTCAACACATACTTCACATTGGGAATATGAATCAGTAGACAGATTTGGCAATAAATCCATACTTTTTAGTCTATTTAAGCAGTTTAAGCCAATATGACATAGTCTACCATGCCAAATATTTAATGAGACAGAAAAGTAAGCTAAAGAAGCATTATTATTATTTGGGTCGTGCCAATTAACAACACCATGATTCGGTGCAGACCTAACTACGTTTACATCCAGCACAAAAGGCCATTACGTAAATATCCTTTCCCGAGGTATTTTCCCCCTCGAGTCATGACTAGGCGGTTAGACTCAAAAACTAACTTAATCCCAGCCTTATTCAACAAGGCTCCAAAGATTAAGTTTCTACGGAGGGTAGGAAGTATAACACATTTTGTAAGAGCAGTTTCTTACCAGAAAATAACATAATTTCTACTGTTCCACTACCCCTTACCTCAGAAACGCTGGAGTTCCCCATGAAAACTTGTTCCCCTTCAGTTGACACGAACTCTTTGAACATGTCTTTGTTGGTGCAGAAGTGATGGGAGGCTCCAGTGTCTACCACCCATTCATCTTGATTTTGTACTAAGTTGACCACGCAATCACTTCGGTGTCTTCTGCATTCTCAAGTAAGTTGGCTTGATTCCTTGAATCATCATGGTTTGCTTTTTGGGAATTCTGATTGTGAATCCCTTTGCGGTGATAGCATTGTGCTGCACGATGCCCCTATTCCCGCAAACGAAGCATCCACCGCTTTTCCCTTCTTCTTTTTTTTTTTTTTTTTTCTGAATTTTGTCATTTTTGAAGCGGTTGTCATTGTTGTTGGGCTTGTTGTTTTTTTTTTTTTTTTTTTTTTTTGACCTCCAGGTTTTGCCTTGTTCTGATTAAAACTCAATTCAACAATGTTAGCCTTAAAATTTCCAGAAAAGTTAACCGACCTGTTTTCGCGAATTGTCGCTTCAATGTTGATGGATTTCACCAACTCCTCCAATGTAGTTGCCTTTGAATTATGCTTCATTTTGTTTTGGAAACTTTCCCAAGATTCAGGCAATTTCTCTATTAGTTACGGAGTATTATCCAACCTAATATATAAATATATCCATTATATATACAGAGTATATATTTAATATTTTCTTAACTCCAACTTAACTGACAGTCCGACACCTTTGCGCCGCTGAAGCCCTAGATCATCTATGAAGATGAAGCCCTCGATCGCGTTCTCCTCCCTACCTCTTCTCCTCAATCGACTACGCAGTTGTGAACCTTCTCCTCGATTAACACGTAGCTGTGATATAAACCTTTTCCCCGCTCATCTCAGCCGTCTCAAACACTCGTTGGCATATTGTTCTGCCGAGAAAGTTTGTATGAGGATGAGGAATGCAATGAAAGAAAACTCGCTGCATTGATCGTTTCTAAGGTAATCGCTATTATGCCTTCGTTAGTTTCTCATCTATTGTTAGAGTTCAGGGACTTAGTGTTCTTTATTTCTAATTTATTTTGTTTGTTTAGATTACAGTGCTTATATACATTTAACTTTGGATAATCAAATTGGAGTTCTATGTTGTGTTTTATTATTTGAAAATTCATTTAAGTAATTTTTTGAAGATTTGTTGGGAGGATGCTGATGTCAATTTACTCATCATAAGTAAATTTTAAAAGAAATGGTTGCTGTGTGAGATCTGTGTTCTATATTTGTAATGACATGTTAAGTAAAGTCTAACATATATTATTTTAAGTAATCATATATTCTGCTACTAGCTTTGAGAACTATCCACTGAATATGGAGTAACCTGTGTCATCATATACTGTGTTATAATGCTCTGGTTCCTGATGGTAATGTGCTATTGTGCTGGTTTTTGTAACATAAAATCCATGCCTCTGTCTATGCACACCAGAAAAAAATGGTCATGAGTCAGAATAGCTGCCAATTCTCCTCACAGTTGTGCTAGTTCTATTATTTGTCATTCTATGCTATGAGATAGTATCTACCAAAACTTGTGATTATTGGAAGCATAGAATGTTAAATTGGTCACATTTCTTATATACTAGTATACTATGTTTAAATTTCTAATTCTTTATCTTTCAAATTTTAGGTGAAAGGTTTTCTAAAATTGTTGGCAGCCCTTATTATATGGCTCCCGAGGTGCTAAAGCGAAACTATGGAAGTGATGTTTCTTGTAGTTAATATAATTCTTTTGATACAGAATCTGAACAAGGTGTTGCCCACGCAATTTTACGTGGTGCAATAGAACGTGAACCCTAGCCAAGTATTTCAGAGAGTCTAAAGTCTTGTGAGGCAAATGTTGGAGCCAGATCCCAAGCTTTGACTAACTCCAAAACAAGTAATTGGTATGCTACTTTTGTGTGTTGATCAGTTTCTTTTATGGTAACACATTGTATTTTCACTTTAATTTTTGGAAGTCTGTTGTTTCATTTATTGATAATGTGACGAATGCTGCTATAATTTAGCAGTGGTTATGGTTCCTTTTTTTTTTTTTTTTTGTTCGTTCTTGGAGGGATGGGGTTGGGAGATAAGTGAAGCGGAAAAAATAGTGGGAACATATTTGTCAGGGGAAAATGTCATTCATTTTTTCCCCTTCCATAAGACTGTTGTAAAGAAGAAATAAGGGCTTGCGAGTTATTTTCTTGCTGTAACAATTTGTGCTAATTGTTGTCGCTTACCTTGAGGTTTATAGTGGTTGCTTTTCATAAATTCTGTGCTCTGCACAGTGAACAAGTTCCATCTCTGTGCAGAACATCCTTGGCTCCAGAATGCTAAGAAGGCTCCAAATGTTCCTCTGGGAGATGTCGTGAAGTCAAGGCTGAAGCAGTTTTCCTTGATGAATAGGTTCAAGAGAAAGGCTTTGAGGGTCAGTTACTTAGTTTCTATGTTCTAAAAGGATTTTTACTTCTATTATACGAGTGGGCTTTCAGAAATATTGGAAACTTCCCCTTGGCCTGTAGGTTATTGCTGATTTCTTGTCCAGTAAAGAAGTTGAAGACCTCAAAGAAATATTTGGGAAGATAGATGCTAATAATGATGGTATCGTTTCAATTGAAGAATTGAAAGTTGGACTTCAAAAGCTCAATTCTCAGCTGGCAGAATCTGAAATACAGATGCTCATTGAAGCCGTGAGTCTATCTGGATACTTGCACTATAATACCTTATTACTTTACCATGCTTGTTCCCTGAGCTAAATTTATATATGCTGGATAATTTTCATTTTGCTTCTTTTGTTTCCTCATGTGCATGGTTTACTATAGAGTAAGAGCTCATATGGCCAGCTTTTTTAAAAAAAGACTCAACTTGGAGCTTGTTGAGGTGAAGGGTTTTTCCTGTTACCTACGCCCTACCCTTACCCCGAAAACCCTTTTAGTTGGCCAAACAATGCAAAGTCCCCTGTGCAGAACTTATTGCACTCAAAGTGGTTGAGTTATGGTGCAATTTGGTAATCATTCCCAGTAAAGGAGGAAACTATTTATTTTTGAATTAGTGGGCAAATTGTAGCGTGCTAAATCATATTGCAACTCTACTGTTTCCTGCATTTTAGATTTACTTTAAAGTTATTTCTTCGCATCTTGAGCATTATAGCATATGCACCTTTTATTTTTGTTTGTTTATTTATTTTTTGTAAAATAGCTACGGGTCAAAGTGCTACCTGTAAATACCAGTTGCCACAAGCATCCCACAGAAAAAATGAAAATAATAAATGAAAGTAATAATATATGATTATTTTGTTTTACAGATTGATACCAACAACAAAGGAACTCTAGATTATGGAGAATTTATTGCTGTTTCACTCCATTTACAAAGAATGGCTAATGACAAACATTTGCGCAAGGCTTTTTCCTATTGGTAATTCCTATTGCTAGTAGCTTCCTCTTTTTCAGGCTGCATTTTCAACAATTATTTGTTTTTTCTTGTATGGAGGAGGGAGTATGAAAGATAATATGCGGAAATTGTTTCTTTCTTGATTTGATTTATGTGCGGAGGTCCTACTTCCTTCCTTATTTGCCTTTTTGCAGAACATTCTTCTGACCATGCTGAATGTTTGAAGCTCTGCAAAAGGGTTGAGTACACAATTTGTGCCTGGTATCTCTTGTAGTTTGAGGATCTCATGGTAATACTAGTATCTGTTTTCTTGTAACTTGCTCCACCCAAAAAACACAATTCCATTTCATTTTGCTTCTACATTTCCTTGTTGGATTGCAGCAACTCTACTCCTTATTTGATCCTGTATATATCGCTCAAAAACTGGAATAGCAGAACTAGAGTTCAGATGAAATTGACATTCTTGAACAAAATTTCTTGACTTACTTATTTCAAGTAGGATAACACCCTCTGCCTAGAATATTGTGCGGTCCTTGGTTTGTAAAACTCTGTGTAAGAGATTAAAAAAAATTACTTACCTAAGTTAAAATTTTAGTATGATTAGGGACACTAAGCTTCTTTAATGGCCCTGGAAATAAAACTCATGGCACTCCTGCTACTTTGTTACAATATTATTCCTTTTATCAAAGAAACTCTTCATTCCATTCTTGATGTCAAGATTCATGTTTGACTGTAATTCTCTGCATGTTTTCTCATGTATTCCCGTATGTATTTTTGTCTGAATTAATTATTCTATTAGAGGGAATAAAACCATTCTATGCCAAATGACAGTTTATCATTTTTCCCAATAACAAATTTATGATATCTCTTCCTACTCTGATAGTGTCATATTATTAAATTTGTATCATCCTCTAGTAGCTTTGATGCCTTATTTTCCTCTATTTGGTTGGGTGCACAGCAATGAAGAAATCTTTGAAGTTCTATGACCTTCTCATTCTTTTCCACTCTTCATGATTCTCTTTTCTTTTACTAATGTGCAGATAATGGATAAAAGCAATTTTGAAATAGCAACTGATGAGGAGATTGAGGTTGCACAGTCCGGGCGGTGTATTCTAAATCTTCCCATCACAGTTGATGAATCTAAGGTTTGTAATTGCATATATTTGTTCTAAGAACAATTTTCGCAGTTTTACACTTTTACTGTATTTAGTATGTGCTGACTCACCAATTTGAGTTACAATTTTTGGTGAGTGCAGCTTAACAAAACAATTTTGAAGAAGTACTTTGCGGAGCATCCAACGGAAAATCTACCTGAATTTGCTGATAAGGCATTTGTCTAGTTATAGCTGGAAAGTATAAGGTTCTATAAGAAGCTTTAGCCTATGCTATAAAGTTCTAAGAAACATTAATGCTTTATAGTCTGAATAAATTTTGTTTGCTACATTGATGTGAATATAAGCATAATATTTGATGTTCAATGGCAGACATTTACTGTTTACCTAAATTTGAGAAGCTCTTTTGGTTGAATGCTATTAGATTGGTAGTGGAAAGACCTACATGATGTTGGGACCTCCAAGTGCTATGGTTGATGTTCTAATTCTCTTTCAGCCAATTGTCTACAGGGTGTTGTTCCTCACATTTTCCAAGAGCTTTGAAAGTACTTGGTAAAGAAAATTTTCATTTGTATTTGTTGCAGGAGCTGCAATTGCTGGTTCTACAATTGATAAGGTGGATTGAAACATTATAGCGATTCCACTCCATCAGTGCCGGAAGAAGAATCCATTAAGATCAGCGATAAGAAACAGCAAGAAAAGAAGCTCATCATCATCACGAGAGCAAGAAGAAGAAGATGGATAAAAATGGCGAAAAAGATGGTGCAGTTTCTTCTGTGACATGGAAGGTTATAGAGAAGAAGAGAGGAGAACCACAGGCAGAGTTCAATTTGGATTATTTACCTGCAAGAACACATGAAATGTGTATATGCTTTTCATTAAATATATTACCAGCTTGCAAAAAGGAATATATATATATATATATATATATATATATATATATATATATATATATATATATATATATATTTCACTACAGAGGGGTTCCTCTCTGTGGTGAAATGATTTTTTTTATTGACTACGTCAAGTTTTTCGACCACCAAAGTGGTCGGAAAATTCGGACCTGCCCGACTATTCTACTTGCCATTTTTTTCGACGGCCGTAGAAAAGTGGTCGCTATTTTTCACCACTTCTTCAGTGGTCGAAAATAGCGAAGGGGATTTTTCTGGACACCTAAATTGGTCGGAAAAGTGATCGGAATTGGTGTTTCCGACCGAATTAAGGCCATTTCCGACCACTTTTAAGTGGTCGGAAATCTGCTGATTTCCAGCAGTGGTTGTGTTTTGTGACTAAACAATGTTTGTATTCTGGAAAGTGAGCGAGTGATAAGGAAACCTCTAAACTGTGTCGTGTTCGTAGGAACACTGCCTTAAAAGCAATTCCTGACTTCCCACGGTTGCTTTCGACCGGTAACACAGGCACGCTAGCTTGCGCTTGGGCAAAGCCAATAACAAAGCTCAGAATTATAGCAGAAGAAGAAGAAATTTGTGTGTATACGTTTGTGTGTATATCTCTGTGAGTTCTGGAGCTTGGTTGCATGGCTATTTATAGTGCATGGTTTAACCAACTCTTTCATACACACCACATGTACATGTGCTATAATTGTGGAAGACTCTGTTGATTGATCCACGTCTCAGGACTTGCGGACAAGAAGAAAAACTCTTACGGACATGCCCAAATATTTAGGAGGCAATATTAATAATTAATAATATAACAAATTATATTGAATAACCTTTTTTGTGAATGGACTTCCAACAGTTCGACTCCGGGAGTATAAATAACTTTATTGACGTTATCACCGCCAAGGCTTTAGGACTAACGATCCGGGAATGCCCTTCTTTGCAGGTTGCAGTTGCTAGTGGGCAAAGGATCTCGGGATCCGGCGTGCGCGAAGACGTGTTGCTCTAGAAAGATGGCTAGCGGTTATCAGTTAATATATATGTAATCCCGCTCGTTAGTTTCGAATTATTTTTGGGTGTTAGGTGGCTTCGTACTCCGGGTGCTATTCTCTGGGATTTTAATGCACTAACTATGAGCTTCTCCTACAATAACCGCAAGATCACTTGGCAGGGTGCACATATTAATCCTTTTATTATATTGCATGCGATGTAGCCCCAGGTAAGTGTTCATTCTGTCCTTGATCACGTTTTGGCTGACTTCTCTACCCTATTCCAGGAACCGACATCTTTACCGCCACAACGGAGCTGTGACCATCGTATAATAATGGTACACGGTGCTGATCCAGTCGCAGTTCAACCCTACCGTTATCCTCAGGCCCAGAAGGACAAAATTGAGCGCCAATGTACCTCAATGTTAGAACTCTGCATTATAAGGCCTACCCGTTCCCCTTACTCTTCCCCGATTTTGCTAATGCTTAATCATGATCAATCATGGAGCTTTTGCATTGACTACCGCGAACTGAACGCGAAAATCGTTAAGGACAAGTTTCCCATTTTCGTCACCGAGGAGCTACTGGATAAATTACATGGATCACGGTATTTCACTAAATTGGACTTATGCTCAAGATACCATCTAATTCGGATGCATCCTGACGATGTAGAAAAAACTGCCTTCTGAACCCATCATGGCCATTTTGAGTTCCTCGTAATGTCGTTTGGGCTCTGCAACACTCCGTCTACTTTCCAGGCTCTTATGAATAAGAATTTTGGTTCCCTATTACAAAAATTTGTTTTAGTTTTTTTTTATTTTTTATTTTTCATTTTTACGACATACTAATTTATAGCAGGTCATGGGTCGAGCATACTCAACACGTATGAACCGTTTTAAGCCTCCTCCGCCGACATCAACTGTTACTTAAACGTTCCAAGTGCTCTTTTGGTACCGAACATGTTTGTTATCTAGGTCATGTCATGAATGCCTCGGGAGTCTCGATGGACACTAGCAAAGTCCAAGCTATTCTTGACTGGCCACGTCCTCAGTCCGTAAAATCTTTGCGCGGGTTCCTAGGACTGGCGGGATTCTATTGAAAATTTATAAAGGATTTTGGTGTGATAGCGGCCCCTTTGACTTTGCTGCTACGGAAAAACAATTTTTTGTGGACCAAGGACACTACAGTGGCATTCCGCACTCTTAAGATTGCTCTTACTACAACGCTAGTTTTAAGGCTTCCTGATTTCAATTTGCTGTTTGTGGTTGAATGCGATGCCTCCGGGGTCGGCATTGGCGCGGTTCTACATCAAGATAACCATCCCGTGGCGTTCTTCAGTCGTAGGCTAGCGGTCAGCCATCACAAATTGGCCTCCTACGAGCAAGAGTTAATTGGATTGTCCTAGGCCATTCGCATTGGCGGCACTACTTGTGCGGTCGCAAGTTTATCGTAAGCAAAAATCACTATAGTCTGAAATTTTTGTTGCAACAGCGCCTCACAACATCACCCCAACACCATTGGATTAGCAAACTTCTTAGCTACGACTTTGAAGTTGAACTCCGTGATGGCCGAGACTTAATACGGTAACTGATGCGCTGTCTCGCATGGATGATGATGATGCCTCTCTCCTTGCGTTTTCTGGACCTGTTTCGACTTTGTTAGACTCCATCCGAGATGAGCTCGATGAGTTAGAGGATGCGAAGGCAATGGTGCATCGTATCCACGACAGTTCGAAATGGCCACATTGGGCTATAGTCGATGGGATCATTCGCTACAAAGGTAAAATCTTTTTGTTTAAGACATCAAAGCTTATACCGCTTGTTATTACAGGGATCCATGATGTGACGCACGAATGTGCCTAGAAAACCTTGTTTGAGATCACTCGGGAATTTTTCTGGCCTAGGATGAGGCAAGCTATTCGTGAGTTCGTGCGTAACTGTCCCACCTGTTTGCAAGTGGGAGAATCTTCATCCTGTGGGTCTCCTTCAGCCGCTCCCCATTCCCTCACTTGTTTGGAGTGACATCTCGATGGACTTCATTGAAGGCCTACCTAAGGTCCAAGGGAAGTCGGTCCTTTTTTCGGTGGTCAATCGTTTGTCTAAGTATGTCCATTTTATTCCTTTCAGCCACCCATATTCTGCATCCACGGTTGCAGCCACTTTCTTTGCGAACAGCGAAACGACACTATCCCTATCCTCGTCCTATCACCAACAAACGGTTGACTACAATCTATAATCGCAAGCACAAGGATGTTGAATATGAGGTTAGCGACTGGGTTTTGCTCCGCCTCCAACCGTACAGGCAATTCTCTGTCAACAAGCTTGGGACCTTTATGTGTGCTAAGGCGGCTGTTATGGAGGGGTTGTATGTGCCAAAGGAAGCTGAAGTAGTGGGGTGTGAGAAGCTCTCAACTAGCTAAAGGAGATGGAAATGGATCACATTGAAGTCGAGATGGATGCACAGCTTGTTTATCATGCCATCTTGGCTAACTCTACTATATCTACTTTTTGTGTCATTATTGATGATGCTAAAGAAGTTGCGGCTCAATTTATTGATGTAAGTTTTCATTTTGTTAAGCAATTTGCAAATCGAACTATTCATAGTATCGCTAGAGAGGCCATTTCTATGTCAGGTTGTGAGGAATGGCATTACCATCCACTGTACTTTCTTAAGCTTTATTGAAAAGTACTCTATATAAACCCTGAGAACTTTTTATTGAAAATTTTGCTCAGGAAAAATAAACTACAGACTACACGTAGCTACATACAAGACACAAATAATTTAGCATATACAGACTCAACAATCAACACACAAAACACAAGTAAAATCTACACGGCCTATGGACAGGAAAACTCTGCACTCAAAACCTAGAATGCAAGAAATCATAATCAAGACTTTGATTTTGTCACAGGGCAATTCTGATTGTTATTCTTTTTCATCCAAACTGTTGAGCGTGTTTTCTTGAAATGGTCTGTGAATAGTTGATACCTTCAATGAAACGGAATAATATATAGTCAGACAAACATACATCAATGCAACCCCACAATCTTCAAATACAAATGTACATTCTCACATGGCATCAGTCAGTATTACAAAGTATACTGTGCACCATGTCCAGTGCATAAGACATAAAGTTATAATTAAAAGAATGCGGTTGGGGTGGGGAGATGAAAATAATCGTTACGGTTAGTGACAAATGAAACATGCACAAACTAAATCCTGGCCCAAGTAGATTTTAAATTCTAAGAGTTGACATTCTTGATGTTTGACTGAGGATACTAATGAGTAATGATCAATTGGGGTGGGGGTGGAGCCGTGGAGGGACACAAGCAAAGCATCTCTCAATAGGCAACAACAAAAGATCAAAGTGGGGGTAACCCCAACCAAGCTGGCTAAGGATACAAACTTTTAACCACAAGGTCACAAGTTCGAATCCACAACCTAGGCTAATTTACCTCCTTGTGGTCCTTTGTCGGCTAGGGTCACAAGGCAGGGTTTACTCAGTGCACCACCTCAGGTAGTGGTTGCGGGTTTCCCTCGTCACCCCAAAACACAAAACATCAAAGTACAAAAATATTGAGAAATTGAAATGGAGGAATAACCTTTCATACTCCAGTTTCTGAGTAACTATCCCATTTAGTAGAAGCTCTGAACTATAAATTGTTTTTCCTGCATTTACAAAATGATAGCTCATTATAATTCAAATATTAACTGTAAAGGGAAAGAAGATTAAGCATAAATACATGAATAAGATACCCAACCTTTCTCAAGAAAAGGCACACAGAGATCATAGTCATCTTCACAAGACAAAACTAAAATATCATCTGCCAAAGTCACATCCTTCATAGCAGATCTTCCGCATCTCTCAATTGGCTGAGAAGCATTTTGACACAGAGCATTAGATAAAGTGTGTATATATAAATATCTGTAATGCAATAAGCCCCATGACAATATGTTTTATATAGATTATGATGGATATTCAACCCATGCTAAGTAGTTAATAAATTTTCAAATTGGAATTAAAATATGTTTTATAATCACGAATTTAATTTTGGTAAAAATCAGAGAGGGGCTACATTATATATACACCAGAAATTATATAGCTCTACATTTGTTTATAGATTTGTTATACATTCGTAATAATACACAGTATATGTTCATAGTAGAATATATATTTAATAGACTTAATATTGTTTTGTTTAAAATTTAAATGGAATTAAATCATAATTTGAATGTCAATATATTGGTGGTATATTCTTTTTTATTTTGAAAAACACATCAAACATAGAATATCCCTCCTTTTTATAAAAGAATAATGAAAATTTAAATATTTACATATTATATCCATTTCTTTGAGATGTACGGAGTAAAAAATAATTTTTTGTATGAAAATATATTCAACCAAAAAGCTTTGAACAATTTAGAGAGGGTTAAAAATATTTTGTCCTAAGTTATACTATTAATACATGGCTAAACAACCAATTTGATACTTAGGAAGATATGTTATTTAGTGGTGAAAATAACATAAATAAATTGCAAGGGAGTTATCCTCAGCATTATTTATCCATATATAAATATTAATTCTCAAATATTTGGTAGGTAAACATATAGCGTGTGCCTTAATTAATTCAAGACTATAAGGCTAAGAGTGTTTTTACATTATTATCCAAAATTGGTTGACTCGGGGATTGGACTACATTAGTATATGTATATATATTAAAGCAACTAATAGAATCGTCAAAAAGTAAATAGGGAAGCTATCAACAGAACAATTCATGAGAAAAGGGGACTGTCTTCACAACTATAAGAATTTCTGTCAAGACACTCTAGATATTGTTGTGATCAGAAATCCTAAATCAAATAAAATGACAACAAGAAGACTTCATCTGATCAATTCACTGAACAAGCTTCACAGTTCAAATAATCCATCCGTTTTTAATTTACCAGCTGCGATATCAATGATAGTAACACTGTGAACTTCTCAGCTCAGATGTCCAACACAAAGCCCAAGCATGGTATTTTTGTTATCCTACACTAATATCTTGCTCTTCAGCGAATCACATAGTACTTAATAGATTAATTCATCTTCAACTGATGCATTCATAGAATTTCCATTTGTCCTATATTATTTATTAGAAAAATAGTCTAAACTGTAAATATTGAACTGATTTTCTTTATTTTGTCTAATAAAAGTCTTGTATATCGCCTAAAGTCAGAAAGTAGATATACACTGATATCCTTTCGTTCGATTGCACAGTAGTTGAGTACTCGAAGCAAAAAGGGAGACAAAGCAAGGTATCCTAATATCCAAAAACAGTTCCAAGATTAAAGATTATACAACTAAGTCAATGAAGCACATTTCAATGACCTTCTATTCAATTCTGCATTTGATACTGTAAGTGATTGGAAGGAAGAACTACATACCAAACCATGAACTGCCTTCACCAAACCTGCTAATATTTCTGTACCAGGCTTTGTATTTGGGGTGATAAAGACTCTATGTGCCTGCAAATAAATAATGAAAATGATCTTATAGTTCCTCCACTTAATCACAAAGCAAATATCCATCATCATTACCTGTAAAAGTGGATGTTGGCTTGCTCGTGCTAATGAAATTGGCATGCTAAAGCCAAACTCTTTTTCCTTTTTGGCATCTCTCAATATGTAATTCTTCTCATCTATAAGACAGCAAGCTTGTGCACAACTCTCAAGCCATAAGTGTGTCACCACTGGTTTCCCAAAAGCAATAGCTTCCAGAATATTTCTTGTGCGTACAAATTCATCTGTCACAAAATGAGTGGCATCTGACATAGAGGATCCAAGAGAAGCCCCCAAGCGAGTCAAAATCTTCAAGAAAAAAAACATTACATGGGTAAAACCAGTACAGCAAAATCGTTCAGCAGAGATAAAAACTAAAATAAAATCACTTAAATGTTACCTTCTTTTGCTGTTTGGTTATGTCTGGATCTAGGTGGCGGCTGAACAAGACTCGAACATTTGTCATTTCTCTCCGCCTCCTTGAATCTTTCACACTGGATGCTGTTGGCAGACCGACAGTATGTAATGAATTAATTTCTCTAATAAGTGATGATCCTGACATACTTCTCCTGCATGACCGTTTACGATACTCATCACCCATACATATAGGCGATGCCTCATTCCTAGGTGTCATACAATTGATAGGAGTAGTGCTTGGAGAAGCTGATGTTTTAGATTGATCCTTTGGTGATGCTTCTACTCCATTTTCTTTAATTGCATCAACAGATTTTCTTCCTTGTATGATGCTTTTTCTAGTGCATTTCTTTGAAGCCTTGGCATTGACTATATTATTTGGAATTGAAGCACCACCTATATCATCTGCAGCATCATTAATGTTAGGATCCTCTGCATGTCCATTCTCTGAACATTTGTGCATTAAATTTTCTTCAGTCAGATGCCTTCTTTTTCTTAAACTCAAATCCACAGGAGCATTCCCATTAGTAATTGTTCTGCTTGACCTTGTATTAGACTGATTATAGTTTTCTCGTGCAATTGACGCCCGTGTCCGACGACTTCTTATTCCTTTAGGATGGGCCATTTGATCACTCTTAAACATAGCTGAATCCATATTTCCAAGTTTAGTAACAAATTCATCTTTGGTGCTAGCCTTACAAGCATCATCACCTGGCAGACTTTTATCAGAAGTAAAGGCACTGTGCAGATCATTAATCTCCTCTGGAGAGCTATCTGAAGTGTTTCCAGTAAATTTTTGGTTATTTGTTACGATGCGCTGCCTGGTTCGATTAGCAACAGGTGTCAGCGAGCCAAGCTGCTCATGAAAAGGTCTTTTCTTTAAAGACCTACAACCATTTGATGGAGCACCGAGACTTCTATCAAAATCATCCGTGTTGCTAACTCTGTTAGCACTTTCTTCCTTCGATTCTTCTGTTCTATTTTTCTTTTGAGCATGTTGTAATCTAACATTTGACCTAATCCTCTTTGTTTCTAGCAATTCTCCATCACATTGCTTCTTGGAATTTTCAGAACTTTTTACTGATGTAGCAACCGTTCGCTCTGTTTTCAGGGACTGTCTTGTGGCAGGTCGAGTAGAACGGATTCTTTTCTTTGAGGAGCTTTGCCTAAGCTGTCTCTCATTATTAGCTCCACTTTTTGAAGAACCATTCTGTAAGTCTGCAGTGATGGATTGATGTTCATTCAATGAACCGCCAAAGCATAATGATTGCATAGCTTCAGCTGCCATTTGAGTATCTAAACCAACATCTGGTATGTCAGGGACATCATTGGCAGTTTTATTATCAACCACTCCATTTTCATACATATCAATCAGCTGCTTGTTAAGCTCCTTCATAAAAATATTCCTGGATTTTGGATTTTCTGACTCATTGTTCAATCTCATGATATTTGACTTCTCCCTAGAATTAGAGCGAGAAAAATCTTTCTTCTTCTTGCAAGAGTCTGGAAGCTCAACTTTGCCTACACAGTCAGTGTCAAGGCGTCTAGGCTTCCGTGGGACAGTAGAAGATTTTTTGTCAAATAAAAGACCCTTGTTCTTTTGGAAAAACTCCCCACCACCTTCATCCTCACGATTGTCATCCCAATCAAAAATGCCACCAACTTCATGTGTGCTTCTAGTGGCTCTCTGGGCCAAACTCTTTGTCCCTTTTGCACTGGGAACAGACACTGATTTTTCAACTGACTTTCCCAAGTCAATGTCTTGATCGTACTCAACTGCATTAAACTTGAGAAACCTGTCAACAATCTCAAGTGCATTAGCCTGTGATTCATCTCCAGGTTCTTGAGAACCAAGATAACTTAACCCAGCCAATGCATTTTGAGAATCAAACATCTGAGGCAAGTCTGCTCCATTTTCAGCATGATTATTCCCATCTTCTGGCTTTTCAATTTCATCTGGTGTATCCTCTGTGAAAAGTCGCCTCACAGCTGAGCTACCAAGCTTGCACCTATTTTCACTCCCTACATCTTTACTCTGTTTGGCATTATCTTCCCAACCATGTGCCTTGCTAACTTCTCTCTCCACATTTGAGAAATCTCCTGAGACAAATGGCACATCTTGCTTGGTAGTTAGCAGCTCTAACGAACCGTTACTCTTATTGGAATCACCAGTGGTTCTAATTTGAGCCATGCTCTGAGCAGCCAGACCAGAGGCCCGCATAGATGCAATACGAATAGAAGTAAAGCCTCCATGCACAGGTCCTGAAACATGTATGCATCATGCATGATAAACCTGATGATGAAATGGATTCTAATTGGCACACAAGTGCTATTTAGTGAAAACATTTGAAGGATTAAATATTCCACAGCACCATGAATAAAGGTAGATTAGATTATCTTAGATAATACTGATAGTAGAGTACTTGATTACAGACCAACTTTCCACTATTTTAATAGAATGCCTCTTATTGGACCAGTTGTAGAATATTAGTTGCATACTAATCAAACATAAGCTAGAAATATCTTCAATGTTAAAATCATAAAAATATCATGGTAAATTTAGCAAAGTAGACACACAAATGTAGTCCAAATAGAAATGCCTACTGACCATAAAGTTATGAAGCATAATGACCGGAGAAAAAATGCTGTAGCCAACCTAAGTTCAGTAGCACTAGACTATATATGATTCATATGCTTGTGTATCCAAGATACATCAAAGTGTATGTTTTAAATGAATTGTGATGCCAACTTTACCAAGAAGCACACAGAAGCAGAATACCACTTAGAATTTGAATTTGAAATGGAAAAATTAATGTTATAAATACCTAATATAAGAAATATGCTTTTATGATATAGGTTTACCTGAATGATGCTTCTCTTTGTTCAGAGCATCTGATCGTACCTTGTAACCAGAGTCAGCTTCTTCAACAAGACTAGTGTTTTGCAAGTTCAAGCCGCTCACAGACATTGCGTTGTCTTTTAAGTCATCATCAGATATCTCTTGAGTTTCATATAAAATCTCAGTTCTATCACTTCCTTCACAATCACTATCAGTTGCGACTTCAGAGTTGCACTCATCTAACAACTGAGTATGGATATACTCCACACCATCATGGTCATAAACAACTTGTGTGTCACCACCAATCTCAACTACTTGTGTTTCACCACTAATCTCAACTACCTGTGTGTCTAGTACTTGGGTCTCACCATAAAGATTTATTGGTTGAGTCTCAAAACCATCTGTACACTGAAGGAGATTATCAACAGGCAAAGTGTTTTGCATCTTTAGCCAATTATGAGCCTCCTCACCTTTGGCATCACCACCTAATCAAACAAGGGTAATTTACATGAGAATTTCATATTTTACAAATGGAAAGTTTATTATGTCCTTTAACTTTGCATTCTGAAACACTAAGCTCATAAATATTTAGCAATCTATATATAGCCGCTTGATGTCTAACAAGAACATTAAGTGCTGAAAAAAAAATGAAATGTGCTGCCTTGTAACAAAAAATTTAGAAAGGAGGTCTATTATTTAAGAAACTCAAACTTCATTCTCACTTTAGTTCCCGAAATAGAAGAATTTACCGATTCCCATTTGTAATTTCCACTCCATGAAAATAAAAAAATAAAAATTAAAAAAAAAAACATTCCTTTTCATTGGAAAAGACTGAACCTTTCGCAAGAACAGGCAAGTTGTTAGATAAAAATGACAACTTCACTATGTGAGGTATTTCCTCAAAACAGAAAATTTCACTGTTGCATTCCTCCCTCCCTTTCAAAAAAGTTCAACATTTTCTCACAAGTCACAACTCTCTATATTAAAAATAAAAAATAAAAAACCCAACTAAATCCCAATTGTCTTTCTTTCAAAAACAATTTTTAAAAATAAAAAATGGAAGATGGTGACATCACCTAAGTTTCCACTTTCAAAAAAAGAAAGAAAAAAAGACTCAATATTTTAGGGTTCTATTGACAGTAAAGATTACTCACTGATCTGGATTTACTTTGTAACGCACTCACTTTCATATCATCATTCTTATAATCAAATCCCTGACGCACATTGCCACTATCAGTGTAGTTAATTGAATTCAAAAAAACCATCTAAACTAGAGCCAAAAATCTTGCCTTTTGCGAAACATTGACTATCAACAGGCTGTGTTTCATCATCGGTCAAATTGGCATCAGAATAACTCGCATTCGGCTCGTTCCATGTATCGTTCTTTCCTCCGGGTTGAGCCATTTCAACATCTGCAATCCCCAAAAGAAGTATAACCATCAGAAATTCCCAACAACATAAACCCTAAAGATTCCAAATTGCACAATTTTTTAAAAACCATTAACAATATATATTTACTTTATATATCCAGAATCCCAAAATAAATAATTAAATCAAATCGAAATTCACTTACATAATCAGCAGAGCGAACAAGAGTAGTGTTAGAGGGTGGGGGCGTGGGGTCGGAGAGAGGGTGGGAGAAGCGAAGTAGGGTTTGAGGAAGTGGAGGGAAAATTGGAAGAATTGCAGAATTATAGTTGAGAAATTGGAGGGAAATATTTGATCCCTTTTTATGTAATCTTGTTGATTTCTCGTACTGACTTTTTCTACTGCTGTCCAGTTTATGACCCTGACTACTACCATGTTCTATCGTGGATCATGTCTGGTCCACTACGACAATATTTCATTAATTTTACTAAATGAAAATTGACGCGATGGATACTGTTCCGTTTATTCAATCCCGTTACAATCTTTTTAATTAAATATAAAAGGAAAGTCATATTTTACCACACGACATTCTTTCCAATTGCAATTCAAATGCAAAATCCCTGCAAAAATAAGTTCGCGACAGCAGCAACACAACAACGAAGAAGCATTTTTTACTCAACGACTTGCTTGTCAAAGACTTAGTGGACACATTTAGAGCATTCAAACAAACAAAAAAGGTGAATCTTCAAACATTTATTTGTTTGAAGTTCGAAATATTATGAAACTTGAAAACAACTGATAATTTCTGTACATATGACATGAAATTGAACATTAATGACATAATTTCTCCACATTGGCATGAAATTCAATATTAATAACCATTTCAATTAACTAGTAGGGTTACAGAATTTCCGCTTCTGCAATCTTAGACACTATGTAATCTAACATATAAAGCATATACCGCATATGATATTTTAAAATAAGTACATACAGAGCATGTGTATTATGTTATGAGTTATGTCTCTTCAACTATATAATTTTGTGCATTATGAATATGAATTCTGCACCTGAGTGAACAGAAATGATATTGTCGGACATAACTTTTTTTTTATACTTTTAGTCCGGTGGTGAAGCCTATGACAGGTCGGCTGTTGTTGTCATTAGTCTTGTCCACCGGTTGGGTGATTAGGCAGCTAGACGTTCATAATGCCTTCTGCTACGGAGTTCTCGGATTGGTTTATGTGTTTCTCGCTAACCTTTCAACTACTTTCAAGAATCGTGATCTCGATACTTTGACTTTTTTTCCTTGGAATTGAGACGATCCATGTGGGTGATGGTCTGCTGCTCTCTCTGCGTCACTATATGAGTGATATTTTGAAGCATGCAGGTATGGCTGACTGTAAATTGTCCCTATCTCATGTCTGATAGATAACTCCTTGGGGTAGGGATGTAAACGAGCCGAGCCGAGCCCGAGCCTGGGTAGGCTCATGCTCGTGCTCGTTAATGATAACACTTCTCGAGCTCGAGCTCGAGCTCGGCAATTGTCGAGCTGCTTGAGCTCGAGCTCGAGTTTAGGCTCGAATTTGAGGTCAATTTTGATCTCGAATTTGACATGTTTGATTTAAAATTTAAACTACTTTGTTTTATGACTTTTATCCATACATAATTATTAAAGTATTTTAATTTCACTCCCCTAATTATTATTTTTATATACTAAATATAATATAATTATATTACATATTATATATTATATAATATATTATAAGGCTCGCGAACGGCTCGTCGAGCCGCGAGCCTACAATACCTAAGCTCGGCTCGTGCTCGTTTAATCCACGAGCTGCTCGAGCTCGAGCCGAGCTCGATTTTGACCGAGTTCGAGTCGAGCGTTGACCGAACCGCTCACGAGCGACTCGCGAGCAGCTCGGCTCATTTACACCCCTACCTCGGGGTTGTATGCTGATCCGACTCAGTACCGTAGTTTGGATGGGGCCTTGCAGTATTTGACGGTCACGCACCCCGATCTCTCTTATGTAGTGAATCAGTTATGTCAATAGTCAACACATGCATGCTCCGACTGTGGCTCACTTGTCTCATATGAAGCGTGTCTTGAGGTATGTTACGAGTACTCTGCACTTTGGTCTCGGTTAAGGAAATCCCTGATGGTTAAGCTACATGTGTAACAACCCAAAATTTCATTTTATAAATCCAGTGTTAAGAAATCCCAAAGTAGCTTTTTCACTCCATTAAAAATTTTTGCGAGCAATCGGTGTTTGAATAAAATAATTTTTGTTCCATTTTAAAGTTAATTCAACACTAAAGAAATGGATTTCATTCGAAAATTCCAAAGTTTTCGGGTACTTTCTGTACCAAGATTTAAATCGAGAAATTTACCCGAGTGAGACCGGGAGAATTAAAAAGGGGATTTTGAACAAGTGTTCATCTATTTAGCTTTTGGGAAAATTCACTTCCACCCCAAAGTAATAAAGAAATATCATTTTTGGTCTATGGTTCATGATGTATGGTAAACCACAAGACATCCAAAAATCCCTTATAAAGTCATCTTTTAGCTTTGGAAAATTACCCCTTTGCCCTCAACCAATCATTGTGTATCATCCTAGGGTTTTGAACCCTATATAAACCCTTCATTCCATCACATTTTCCTGATCTCATTTTCATTGCCTCCTCCTCACTTTTGTCTGCCAACATCCAAGGAGAAAAGCTTCAACCTAGTAAGCTTGTTCATCCTCCTTTCTAGCATCATTTCTCTTTTAGTTTTCTTTAGTCTTTAAGAATATAAGCTAAGGATAGAAGGTGTGTTTGGAAGTGTAGGTGGTGAAGGAGGCTCAAGCTAGACCAAGAGGAAGAAGAGATCCAAGCAAGAAATCTAGTCTACAAGAGGTATAACCCAATGGATTCCTCTTTAGATTTGCCTCTGTGAAGCCTAGTTTTGAGTAGAAATTATGAGCTTTTGATGTGTTCATGCATAGAAATGCTTTGGTATGTGTTTATGAGTTGTTGAGATTGTTTTGGACATGTTTGGACAAGTTTTTGCAGGTGAAAAGATATATGGTGCACAACACAGTGTGCACCAGACCAGAGTGGCGGCCCTAGCCGCGGCCCATCAGAAGGGCCATCGGCTAGAGCCGTGCTACCACGGGACTAGGGCACGGCCCTAGAAGAGGGCCGTAGCCTAGTCCCGGCGTAGTAACGGGACTATAGGAGCGGACCATGAAGAGTCCCGCCCCAAGTCCCTGAGTATTGTTCTGATGAGATGTTGTGCAGTGGCCGGGCCCTTGTGGCTCAGCTACGTGTCGTTTCGGACCGAGTGTTACGGGCCCTTGTGGCTCGGCTCTTCGGGATCGTCTTGACGCACGTCTTGGCTTTGATTTGGTTGAATTTGGATTAAAATCGAGTATGCTATGAATGATTTTGTGAAGAAATGTTTCATAAAGTATATTTTGCTAAGTTATCTGTGTTTGAGAAATTGATGATTTTGTGATCAAATAAGGTTCTGATTGAGTAAAGAAGCATGATCTTTTGAGAATAGGATTTAGTATGAAAGGATGATTAAAATGTATTATTTGATCCATGAAAATAGAAGCATACTTGTTGAGTGAAATGTATAGAAATTGCTATTTTTACAAACCGAGCATGATGATATATCTTTGAATAATTTATGTTAATGTATACATGATTTAGAAGCATGTTATAGAGCATTTGACATTTTACATGAGTCATATTTCAAAAATGCATAAAGGGCCAACGTGAGTCCAAGAATACTTTCAAAAACCATACGCATGTGGTATATCATTCTTTGGTGCATTGAGAAGTAGTAGAATTGTTGCATGCATGAGATTGATGCATGAGAGATATATTTATGTAATATTTATGTCGGTGAGGTTTTGGAGGATACCGTTTGGACTATGTTACTCTCGGGAGATATTTATAGACATTGCGGTCCCAGAGTATGTAACGCGGCGTATTCCCACGTTACGAGGTTGGAAACTTCCCGCCGGGCTTGGAATCCTGGTTAGGGGGTGCGCATACTAATAGTTCGATACCTGATTCCAAAGATTTTGAACCACAAGATTGGTTCCGTAGACGGTATGAGATATTGGGTCGGAATTATGTCGTTCCCGATGGGGTAAGTCACACTTCTGTGAGACCCTAAACCGTCTACAAGTATAAGAGAAAGAAAGAGAGTCAACAGAGACTCAAGAAATAGAGTCAACAGAGACTCAAATATAAGAGTCATTATAGACTCGATAGAAAGAAAGAGAGTCAAGAGAGACTCGAGAAAGTAACAAAGAAACCTCCATAGAAAGTACTCTATTTTATATATGAGTGTATGATTATATTGCTGCACTAGATTGCATAAGAATATGAGTATATTGTTGCACGAGATTGCATAAGAATATGAGTATATTGTTGCACTAGATTGCATAAGAGTATGATTATATTGCTGCACTAGATTGCATAAGAGTATGATTATATTGTTGCACTAGATTGCATAAGAGTATGAATATGTTGTTGCACGAGATTGCATAAGAGCATGAGTATATTGTTGCACGAGATTGCATAAGAGCATGAGCATATTGTTGCACGAGATTGCATAAGAGCATGAGTATATTGTTGCACTAGATTGCATAAGAGTATGACTATATTGTTGCACTAGATTGCGTGAGAAACATGATCGTAATGTTACACATGATTGTATGCGAATAGAGTATCGTAAAAGATTGTTTAATGAGGAAACTAACTGGAGATATTCTCTTGAGCACGATTATTTTGATGTAGTAGAAGTTCTACTTAATAAGTTATGTGATAAGAGCGTGATCGCATGTGAACATCTGTTATATGATCTTTAAACATGATCCTATCTGTAAACATGAATTGCTTGATAAGCTATTTGAGAAGTCTACATGTTGATGAATATACGTGATTAGTCTTATACATATATAAGCATGTCAGTTGTTATTATAGGGTGCAAGCATCTAGAAAGAATACGATAATCTAAAGATGGTTTGAGATTAATTTATTGATATAATGATATCAAATGTTTTCCAAGTACATGCTAGAATGCTTTACAGGGTTGAGTGTGGTTATACTTAGCTTCGTGCTAACGAGTGTTTTCCTGTTTGTCTATGTGTTGCTTGCAAAACCCCTTTCAGGTGGGCCCAGTAGTGAGAGAAGATCGAGTTAGATTAGTCTCTTAGTTTGAGCTGTCTAAACTCTAGTTCTATTTATGATGTCTTTATGGATTTAGACTTATGACCCTATACTTTATGATGATGTTTGTAGACTGTTTTGGGGTGACGTATTTCCCCCTTACTTTTCAGTATTTACTTTAGTACCCAGACTTAATCGTATGTTATAGTTTTACCCCTTTTAGCTTGTGCAATCACCAAGAGTGGTGGTTGTGGCGGTGACACCCTCACTTCCTTTATCTAGTTTTCCGCTACTTAGATTATGTTAATGACTGTTTAGAGAGATAATTAAGAGTTAGGAAAGTGGGGTGTTACAACATGCCTTCTCTAACTCGGACTAGGCTGGCTCTCCTCCTGGCTGGAAGTCTACTAGTGGTTTTGTTGTGTTCTTAGGCTCCATCTTGATCTCGTGGGTATGTAAGAAGCAGCATACTGTGACTAGGTCATCCATTGAGGCTGAGTACATGGCTCTTATTGATGTCTTCGCGAAAGTGATGTGGATTGTTTCATTGTTGTGGGAGCTTCGTGTTCCTCTTGCCTCTGCGCCCAAGTTCTGGTGCTCTTGAGGCTGAGTACATGGCTCTTGTTGATGTCTTCGTGAAAGTGATTTGGATTGTTTCATTGCTGTGGGAGCTTTGCGTTCCTCTTGCCTCTGCGCCCAAGTTATGGTGTTACAACCTTGGGGTCACGTATATGTGTGCTAATCCAGTCTTTCATGCTCGTACGAAAGTGATGTGGATTGTTTAATTGCTGTGAGAGCTTGGCGTTCCTCTTGCCTCCGCGCCCAAGTTATGGTGTTACAACCTTGGGGCCACGTATATGTGTGCTAATCCAGTCTTTCATGCTCGTACGAAAGTGATGCGGATTGTTTCATTGCTGTGGGAGCTTGGCGTTCCTCTTGCCTCTGCATCCAAGTTATGGTGTTACAACCTTGGGGCCACGTATATGCGTGCTAATCCAGTCTGCATCCAAGTTATGGTGTTATAACCTTGAGGCCACGTATATGTGTGCTAATCCAGTCTTTCATGCTCGTACAAAAGTGATGTGGATTGTTTCATTGCTGTGGGAGCTTGGCATTCCTCTTGCCTTTGCGTCCAAGTAAGTTATGGTGTTACAACCTTGGGGCCACGTATATGTGTGCTAATCCAGTCTTTCATGCTCGTACCAGTCTCGTGCGTCCAAGTAAGTTATGGTGTTACAACCTTGGGGCCACGTATATGTGTGCTAATCCAGTCTTTCATGCTCATACCAGTCTCGTACCAGTGGCTTCGGTGTGTTACAACCTTGGGGCCACGTATATGTGTGATAATCCAGTCTTTCATGCTCGTACCAGTCTCTTCGGGTGCTCTGCAGTTTAGTCACGTATATGTGTCTAATCTAGTCTTTCATGCTCGTACCAGTGGCTCTGCAGTTTAATCACGTATATGTGTCTAATCCAGTCTTTAATGCTCGTACTAGTGGCTTCGGGTGCTCTGCAGTTTATCCAGTCTTTAATGCTCGTACTAGCAGTTTATCCAGTCTTTAATGCTCGTACTAGTGGCTTCGGGTGCTCTGCAGGGCTCTGCAGTTTAATCACGTATATGTGTCTAATCCAGTCTTTAATGCTCGTACTAGTGGCTTCGGGTGCTCTGCAGTTTATCTAGTCTTTAATGCTCGTACTAGCAGTTTATCCAGTCTTTAATGCTCGTACTAGTGGCTTCGGGTGCTCTGCAGTTTAATCAGCTTGCCTCTTCGGGTGCTCTGCAGTTTAATCAGCTTGCCTTTCTTCGTTACAAGTTGCATGGCTTCGGGTGCTCTGCATGTTAATCAGCTTAGGACTCTATTTTTTTTTTTTTTTAACTCTATTACAATGTAGTATCTGTTCTACATTTTCTCTATTTATTGCAGTCAAAAGAGTCAATATCCCACCACCGGGGTTCGATCATGTGACCTTCCCTCAAGGAGAGCCACAAATGTGTCATCTGAGCACAAGGTGTTTGGCTATTATGAGTCTTATATTTGTATATATTACTTGTATCCTCAGACTTGTTTCAGATTGTATAAAACATCATGTCTTCATCATTATTAATAAAAAAATTCCCTTAGCAGCCCTATATGAGAGAAACTTTATACTTTCAGTAAGTGTTAAGTGGTTGACTGGTTGCCAAATATACCAACAAAATCAAATATGACAACAAAAATATACTTGTATACAAAACGTGACAAAATTAATAATGGGAGCCAAATGTATGACATGAATAATAGTCAAAAGTTCAAAAGTGACAATACTTCATTATATATTTTACATTTATTGTTATTTATAATTTTATTTACATACCGCTATGATAATCTAGTCTTGGTTTAGTTTCATACCAATAAAAACACCACAAACATATTTTTGCATAAATTAATTAATGTTACTATATATACCAACTCAATGGATCTTGATTGAAGAACAAATGAATAGGGTTTGGTAGGCCTGTGGTCTATCTCAATCCAAAAATGAAGACAACATCTGCCATATTATGCTAAAGTTATTGTTAACCAGTATAGTACTCGTGCGATGCACGGATAATAACATATATTCAATAATTATATTATTTATTAAATTTAAATAATGTAAATAAATACTCAAAATATTATATAATATTCTAACAATATCTTATTATAATAAAGTATGTATAATACTTATATAAAAATTTTCTTTTATAATGACTTAGTGTTTGGGATTAATTTTTTTTTTTTTTAAAAAGGACCATATACCCATCACTTGTCAAACTACAAAAATACCATGGGCATACAAAGAGAACTATACCAAAAATATTACAAAGGTTGAACCTAATTTGTAGGTATTTATAAGCAAGCTAAGGGACATCTAAAAGCTAGAGTGCAAAGTGACTTTGCAAGACATAAATTTTGAATTTGAAAATTTTAAATAAATGTAGTCAGCACAACAAATAATGTATTTGGCTGCCCAGAAGTATTAGAATTTGCATATACTAAACTATTACACTAAATATAATGTAATATTAGTAAGTGCAGGCTATGTGTATTGTTGAAGGTGTTCAAGATAATATATTTTTTTAGTAAATGCAGGCTATGCGTGTTGCTTCCATGGTGGACTAGGGTCACATTCCATGGTGGATCTTGGTCCAAAACGACATCGTTTTATATCAAAATGTCAATTAGTACATCATATTTAACAACATTATCATAGACTATGTTCATAATATTTGTTCTATATGTCCATAAATCAAACTTTAGTGTCAACAAACACAAAACTAAATATACATTATATGCATTTTCATTTATCTATAGTTGGTTCATAATATTCATTCTATATGTTCATAAAAATAAAGCTTAATGTTCATAGACAGTATACTATGAACGCATCATGTTTAGTAATATTCATTGTGCAGTGTGCTATACTCATAATATTTGTTATATATGTCTATAAACATAAACATTAAAGTTCATGAACACCAAACTAAATATACATCATATGTATTTACATTCACTCTAGTAGGTTCATAATGTTCATAAAATCAAAGTTTAATGTATAGAAATATTACTATAGACGCAATATGTTTAATAACATTCATCACGTACTATGTCAATAATATTTAGAAAAAATTTCACTTTTGGTCCCTTGACAATAATACATGAATCACATTTGGTCATTGACTATTAAAATTTTCTAATTAGGTGCATGACTATGTAATTTGTATCACATTTGGTCTTGCCGTCCAATTTTCTAGCTAACTATTGCCAGAAGTGCTGCATTTGCTTCTTCCGGAATGACCACTTATGGAAGGAGCACTGCATGCATTTACTTATTCCGGAAGGAGCACTTCCGACAATAGTTGGCCGAAAATTACATAGTCATCATGCACCTAATTAGAAAATTTTAATTGTTAAGGACCAAATGCGATTCATGTATAATAGTCAGTGGACTAAAAGTGAAATTTATTATAATATTTATTCTATATGTCTATAAACATAAGTTGTAATATCCAAAAATCCTAAACTAAATGCACATATACATTTCTATTCATTTTATAGTAGGTGCATAATGTTTTTCTGAGTATTCAGTTTATAGTAGGTGCATAATATTATTTCTATATGTTAATAAAAACAAAGCTTAAAGAGTTAATGTATATAAATATTACACTAAAGTAATGACTTTATGTACCTATAGATTTATTTAAAAATTTTAAAATAAAATATATCAATATGGATGTCATTCAAAAGATCTTAATTAGAGTTTTTTAATGATATATTTTTTATACATTAATTGTATTTTTACAAAAAGAAAAAAGAAAAACAAACTCAAGTTAAAATTAACATAAAATTACCCCTATAAAAAAAGGTGTAATTAATTTTAATTTTAAATATAATTGATATTACAGAAATGTCCCTACGTTTTGGAGGGAAACCTTTCCAGGTAGAAGATAAAAGATATATAGATATAGATATAGATATAGATTGTGTTTTTTTTTTTTTATTTTAAGAAAAAAAAAATGTTGTCATTATAGACCTATGCCGATGGCAAAATTTTTTGTGGATTATCATTAATACAAGATATATTTTTAATATACTAAAACTCTAAAAGTACATTATTTGTATATTGAATGTACATTATTTGATAAGATACAAAATAATGTATTTTAAGTATACAAATAATGTACTTTTAGTATTAAGAATGTACTTTTTATTTGTAGTCCACACAGCTGTGTGGATCATAGTCTATGAAATAATGATTGTATGTCAATTGTCGAGTCTGGGCTTCCCCTTCTTAGGATTGGAATTATACTTTTTTTTTTAACACTCTCTTAGTTGAGCAGGTCACATAAGATTTTTTTAGTATAGTTTGCACATGATTATACAAGAACAATATTTACTAAGGGTGTGTTTGGTTCGCACACGGGAATCGAAATCAGAATGAGTATCAAATACTTGGTAATGGTAATAGGTTTTGATTGAAAGTATTTTGCATGTTTGGTAGTAGGCTGTGATGGAGAAAGGCAGGGAGACTTAGTGAGAGAGGTTTCATTGTAACAGATTGTATTAAAGCTTGCCTTTGAAGAAGATTACATGCAGAGTATATAAGGTGATGACTAGAGAAAAAGAAAGGGCGCCAATGGCGGTTACAACAAACCAAAATATGAAAGGTCCAGAGTCCCTTTGGTACCCTATCCTCCTACACAATCAGCTGTGTCACCCTTATTCTTTAATAACCCCCCCCCCCCCCCCCCCTTAAGCTGGAGCATGCAAATCTTGTATGCCTAGCTTATATTTGAAGACCTGGAAATGCGAGGTAAGAAGAGGTTTAGTGAAGCCATCAGCGATTTGATTTGAGAAGGTCACAGAGAGCAGCTTGATCAAGCCTTGATTGAGCTTCTCCCGAACTATGTGACAGTCGATGTCAATGTGTTTTGTACGCTCATGAAACACGTGATTTTCAGCAATGGCTACTACAGATTTGTTATCACAGAACACAATTGCCGGTTTGGCCATTTCAACTTGCAGATCTTGAAGCAAATATGTAAGCCACTGGACCTCACACACCGTGGCTGCTAGAGCTCGGTATTCGGCTTCAGAGGACGAGCGTGATACGGTTGCCTGTTTCTTGGACCTCCATGAAACCAGCGCAGAGCCAAGGAATACACAGTAGCCTGTGATAGATTTTCGAGTTTCAAATCATGTAGCCCAATCCGAGTCTGAGAACACTTTTTGCTGTAGATTGGTGTTCGCTGGATAAAAAAGGCCTTGACCAGGTGATCCTTTGATGTATCTCAACACTCTGTGTGCAGCAGTTAAATGTGTATCTGTGGGAGCATCGATAAATTGGCTTAGCTGTTGTACCTCATACGTGATGTCAGGTCTTGTTGCCGTGAGATATAGGAGTCTTCCCACTAGTCTCCTATAATTACTGATGTCTGTGAGTGGATTGCCATCTTGGTGGACTAATTTTAAACCTGGTACCATCGGTGTGTTGGCAGGTTTACTTCCAAGAAAACTGAATTCCTCCAAGATGTCAAGGGCGTATTTTCGCTGACATAGATTTAAGCCATCTGCTCTTCTATTTGCCTCGATTCCCAGAAAATATCCCAAGGGTCCCAAGTCCTTGATTTTAAAGGCTTTGTCTAGGAATGATTTGAGACTTTGAATTAAATCCATGCTAGCACTTGCGACAAGAATATCGTCCACATACACAAGCAGGGCAACGAAGCTGGCGTTGTCCCCCCTAGTGAACAGAGACGGATCAGAAGTAGATTGTTTGAAGCTGGCTTGGACAACTGTAGCACTCAGTTTCGCATTCCACTGGCGACTGGCTTGTTTGAGGTCATATAAATACCTCAAAAGTTTGCAAACTTGGTTTGGTCTATCGCTTTGAAACCTGGGGGGCAGCACCATGTATACCTCCTCATTTAAATCCCCATGAAGGAATGCGTTGTCGATATCCATTTGATGAATGTACCATCCTTTAGAAACAGCCACAATTAGGAATGTGCGAATGGTGGTAATTCTCGCCACCGGGGAAAAAATCTCAAGATAATCCACACCAAGTTGTTGCGTATAGCCCTTTGCCACAAGCCTCGCCTTGTACCTTTCGACAGAGCCATCGGCTTTAAGCTTGATTTTATAGATCCATTTGCATCCTATAGGGACTTTTCCCTGAGGTAGGTCTGCTAGTTCCCAAGTTTTATTATCTTATAGCACAGTGATTTCTGCATTCATGGCCTTCTTCCAACCCTCATCTATGATGGCTTGCTTGTATGTCCTTAGCTCGTTGATGCCTGTAACAGCCATAGAAAAGTGTCAATGTGATGGTATGAGTGTGTCATATGACACTACCTTTGACAAGGAATGGGGGGATGTTCTGCCTGCCAAAACAACATCACAATAATAATCCTGCAATTTGCTTGGTACGTGCCTTTGTCTGTTTGATCTCCAGGGCTGAGTAGGAGTGTCAATATGAGGCATGTCCTCGTTGCCTTCACTGATACTGCATGTTTCACTGTTACCCGTGTGCTGTGGTGAAGAACTCACAGGATTTGAGTGATTCTCGCTGTGGTGACTGCCAAAGTTGGGAGACTGGCTGCATGTATGTGGCGGATGGTGGCTGATATTAGGAGCCTGAAAATTGAACTCCTCACAGTTAGTATAAGGGATAATAGGTAAGGGAGGACCGGATGGTGGCTCATCAGTGATTTGTTGATCCATCTCAACCAAGGGAAATTGCTTCTCATAGAATACCACATCTCGCGAGATGAATGTGGACTTATCATGCAGACCATACAACAAATATCCTTTGATGTTGGCAGGTATTCCAATAAAAATACATTTCCTGCTGCGTGCGGCCATCTTGTGATGTGAATGAGGTAGCATCGAGGCATAGCACAAACAGCCAAATACTCTAAGATTACTGAGTTTGGGAACTTCCCCAAAGAGTTTGTGATAGGGGCTTGCCCATTCCAGAATCGGTGATGGAAGGCGATTAATAAGGAAAGCAGCATGTAGGACGCACTGCCCCCAAAACTCAAGGGGTAAACCAGGTTGGAATCGGAGAGCTCTTGCTACATTCAATACATGTTGATGTTTACGTTCCACCATCGCATTTTGTTGTGGTGTATTTACACAAGATTTCTGATGTACTATACCATTCTCAGCAAAGAAATCCAACATATGAAACTCCACACCGTTGCCACTACGAATTGTTTTGATAGGTACTCCAAATTGTGTATAAACAAATTTTTGAAACTTTCCAATCAATTCTTGAGCCTTAGATTTGTTTCGCATTAAATGAATCCATGTATATCTTGAATGATCATCAACTATGGTCAAGAAATACCTCTCCCCACCCAACGACTTAACCAAAAACGGTCCCCATATATCAACATACATCAACTCAAAGCATATATTAGATACTGTATTACTCAACGGGAAGGGAGATCGCTTATGTTTGGCAAAATGGCAAGCATCACAAGCAAAATTCTTTGTATGAGAGGCATTATTAATATCATTTAAGAGATGCATTTTATCATGGGAAAGTGTCTCAACCTTTGGTGCCAAACCTCAGCACTACAACTCATAGTAACATGTTTACAAAAACTGAGATGGTTGCTTGGTGATTGAAGCATCAGATAGAGGCCATTTTCTTGCCTAGCAAAAACAATTGTCTTCCCACGATTCCCTTGAAGAAGACATTGATCAGAAGAGAATGTCAACATGTATGGTGAGTTTTGAAGCAATTTACTAACAGATATAATGTTGAACTTAAATGAAGGGATGTGTGGGGCATTTCTTAACCACAGATCATCACCAAATTTTATGTTGCCCACATGTTCAACTGTGACATGCTTTCCATTAGGAAGATTAACAACTGTCCCCTCAACAACATGATAATCATCAAATAATTCAATAGAGCAGATTATGTGGTTAGTAGCCTCGGAGTCCAGGATCCAATCAGATGAGGCTAACGTAATAGAATTAATATGTGTAGGGATAGTGTACTTGCCTTCACCTAGTTATTCTGAGTTGCTGAATTTTAGAGCAAGGGAAACAGCGGCTGTGGTTGGGGACGGACTCTGTTTGGTTTTGAAGGAGAGCAATAAGTTTCTGGAGTTGTTCGGAGCTCATACTGCCCTCATTGCTTGCTGTGGCTGCTACAACTTGTTGTTTTCCCCTCGATTTGTAACCTGGGATCCAACCGGGTGGATATCCATGCTTTTTGTATCATTTCTCAACCGTATGCCCAGTCATGCAGTAGTAAGTGCATTTTGCTATTTTGTTTCCGCCATTTGCATTGGAATTCTTCCGGTTATTGTAATAATTGACTGCTGCAACAACGTCTGCTGTAGGGGATTGATCAATCTGGACTGAGTTGGCATGATTGAGTTCCAATCCATTCAGATTCAGACCAGCAATATTCAACTGCCTCTCGAATTTTTCCGCCATAAAGAAGGCTTTATGTATGTCCGGTAATGGATCCAGAACCAGGACACCTGATTTGAGAGAGTTGTATTCTTCATTTAGGCTTTGGAGGAATCTGATTATTTGGTCCACTTCACGCTCACGTCTGATTTCATCCACAAGATCATAAGCGCACTGGGGACGCACTTGCAGACAGGTAAAGGTCTTAATTCATTCATCTGTTCCCACAATGTTCTGCAACGTGTATAGTAGTCATTTATTGTGAGGCATCCTTGCTTTAGTGTGTAGATCTCACTTTGGAGAATTGAAATCTGATGCGAATCTCTTTGAGAAAATCTTCATTTAAAGTCGTTCCACACCTCCTATGCCTTATGTATGTACATAATGCTTTGAGCTATGGAAGGGTGAACAGACTTTTAAATCCATGAACAGATCATAAGGTTACACCGTCTCCAGGAGGCGTATTGAGGATGTGTCCTATCCGGTTCGGTGATGCCTCCATCGACCACACTCCATTTGTTCTTCACTTGCAAGGCAACGCGCATGGAGATGCTCCATGAACCGTAATTGGCGCTGCCTGTGAGTGGCGGACTGACGAGAATCGCATTCGGATTCTCATTAGTGTTGAGATATAGATGATCTCTATATCCTCTGCATTATTTCTCCTCTGTGGAGATAAGCTCCTTTGCGGACTACTGATAGGCGATTGATCAATCTGCGTTGTCGAAGCTGCTGGCTGGTTCGTCTCTCCGGCGCCGGTGACTGCGGTGGCGTAGCTACCTTTCCCGTGCTCTAATACCATGATGGAGAAAGGCAGGGAGGCAGGGAGGCTTAGTGAGAGAGAGGTGAGAGAGGTTTCATTGTAACAAATTGCATTAAAGCTTGCCTTTGAAGAAGATTACATGCAGAGTATATAAGGTGATGACCAGAGAAGGAGAAAGGCCGCCAATGGCGTTTACAACAAACCAAAATATGAAAGGTCCCGGGAGTCCCTTTGGTAGCCTATCCTCCTACACAATCAGCTGTGTCACCCTTATTCTTTAATAGGGTGGAATGTGAATGATTATCAATATTGTTATTTGATTATGTATGAGGAGGAGTAATGGAATGAAATCTTTATTTTATTAGGGAATGTGGTTTTCAATTAAGGGGGTAATCAAAACCCATAATAGTGTTCTAAAATCCTGTCAACCATACAATAATAATGAGTTTTATACCCATTTCTAATAACTAAACCTATCAACCAAACACACTCTAAATGTTAAAATGTACACTCTCAAATAGTAATGATAGATTTTCTTAATAGTTGACAAAAGAAAAAAAGAAGAAGAGGGAATTGTACTTTTTGAAGTAAAAAGATGTTATCATCAGTATAGGTATGTGCCAACCCTAAGCCCCCCCTTCCCAGATCGAAATTACGCTTTCTAAAAGAAAAATTGTTGTTGTTTCCTAGTTTCTTAGTTTCAACACACATGCCAGGTTCTCTAGCCTTATGTATACCTTTTCATATAAGAGGTTTTCATCATATTGTCACTTAAAAATAAGATTAAATGTAGCCTTATGCAGGGCGTTTCAATAAAAATTGAGGCCCTGTGCAATATCTTAATTTTAGACCTTTTTTTTTCAATTAATTTATATATATAAATAATAATTGTTCAAAAAGTTGTATCAAAATATAAATATTGTATAAAAAATACATCTAAAATTTTATTTAAAAAGTGACATGTACCGTGCACATTTAGACGCAAAATGTCTATCAAACTTTCGATATCAACTTCTTCCAAAAGCTCATTTTCAATGGAGATTAAAACTATTCCATTGAGTTTCTCTTGCAACATACTTGCAGTAATTGAGATAGTCAATAATATTCGATATGCAATAGTAGTATTTGGAACATAACCCATCTGTCTCAATGAATTCAATATACTCACTGCCCCTATCTTTTCTTTCAATAAAATCTCTCTAAACAATTTTAGCTCAATATACAATTCATTTCCATCAATATCACCACAGTATTCATTGAGATTTGGAAATTGAATTAAAAAATAAAAATAATGGTAATTGCTAATTAGTAGAAGGTTCCGGTCGAAGATGCTAATTGTTATTTGAGATTTTAAATTGGGAATTGACATTCTTGATTTACAATGGTACTTGTCAATTGAGATTTAAGAGTTGGGAACTGCCAAAAGTAGGAAAGAGAATCAAGGTATTAGAAACACATACACACACATGATGGATTTAATTACTCGGGGTAGACCCGAATCACCAAATTCAATAAATGATAAATAGGAAAAGGCACCAAGGTATATGCCGCGGGGACAACTTTTGTATTAATAATCTTTTGTAGGGGAATTACAAGGAGTGTAATAGTGAGATAAAGTGTAGATGTCCTAACAAGACAAGGAGATGTCTTTTTATACTAGATAATTCTCCCAACCGCCCCATGAGAATAGGGTGGGCGGTTGGATCCCGGTTGACCTAGTCACGCGGGCACGCCTGAGGCCCAGGACGGCCTACCCACGTGGCGGTCCCCACGGGCTACTCCGTCTGGCCAAAGTCGACCTCAACCGGGGTCGACCCCAACCGAGGCCGACCTCAATCGAGGTCGACCCCAACCGAGGCCGACCCCAACCGAGGCCGACGCCGACGCCGAGGCCAACCCCAACCGAGGCCGACGTCGAGGTCGACCCCAATTGAGGCCGACGTTGGGGTCTACCTCGGCCCCAACTGGGAACGCCCAAGTTCCCTCTTATCGCACCGCGACCACCTCGGGTCGATTTGTCCCGAGTCTCTTCTCTTAATATATCCATCAACACATATACTTTTTTGGGCGAATTTTTAAAAGAACTGTCAATTTGGCACAATTTCACCATATCACAAATTGACACAATCTCCCTAGAACACACACACACACATATATATTTTTTTGGAGATTTTTAAAATAATTATCAATTGGACACAATTTCACCATATAACAAATTGGCACAATCTCCCTACACAGCCTGAAATCTTATATATTATATATACATATATATTCTTCTAAAAGGCTGAATCCACCTATCATGTGAACATTGATCTACGATATATTAACATTAGGAACAAGTCTGTGCGAACTCGAAGCCTTCCTTCCTCAAACCAAGGCTAGCCTAATATTGACTAGGTTAATCCTAGTTCTGAGCCTCATGTGATCAATTTTTTCGGACTTAATATCTAACAATGATGCATTATATTGTAGCAGTTAAATAATAAAAAATTCTACTAAATCTACTAATTAAATTACTTTACTAAATCAAGTAATTGAAGCAATCAATAATTGTATTGTAATTGACAATTGTATTGTATGTTTAGTCAAGTTTGTAAAATAATATAGTCATCTAGAAGTATATCTTAAATATAGTTTTTATTTTTTATTTTTTATTATTTATTTATTTATTTTTTATTTTTTTGAAAATCAACAACGAGATATATATTAAATTAGACCAAAAAGAAAATGAAGGGGAATAGACTCCCAACTCATACGACTAGACTAAGAGTCAACCGTTTTAACCAATGTATGAGTGATCTGGTTCACTGATCTAGAAACAAACTAAAAAATACAACAATAATAAATAGTTAGACCAAGTAATTGTATTATACGTCAATTAATCAAGAAACGAGAGTGGTATGAGTAATGATTGTTTGGCCTGGCCTTCTGAAATCGACAAAATATACCATGGACTAGGATCTACCTTGCATTGTAGACTCTAATTCAAAAATAATCTTTAGACTGTATTTATAGTTGACATATTTTGTACCTGAAGTTAATAATTTTTGTATTTGTTGTAGCTATCATATTATGTGTCAACAATCATCAAGTTAAATTATGTATCCATAGTTGACACATTTTGTACATAGTTTATGTACTTGTAGCTATCATATTATGTGTTAGCAATTATTAAGTCAGATTCTGTATCTATAGTCAACACATTCCGTACTTGCAGTTGATAGTTTCTGTACATGTAACTATCATATTATGCGGCAGCAATTGTCAAGTTATTTATTTACATGTACAGAAACTGTTAACTTTAAATACAAAATGTGTAAACTGAAAGTATAGAATTTTCGTATCCGAGTTCACAATGCAATATGAATTATGGTCCATGGTATAACAATGGTAAAAAATATACACCATAGTGCTAATTAAAATTTATAAACTATCGGTTTTCAAAAAAGAAAAATTATAAACTATCAACCTTATTCATCATATGGAGCAACCAAATTAAATTAAACCATCCCGAATGGGGACAAATTAAAGAACATACCAAAAGCAAAATCATTTGTTATTTATTAAAAAACGACGAACAACCATATATAGTCCTACATACTCTCATGACAAAGACAGCATGTCTTCTTACTCTTCTAGATCGAAGTTAATCACATCATGGGCGGTGTAGCTGCAGGCCGGAATATCAGTACATTGGCGGCGGTGGATGCGGACGAGGAAGATGCGGATGAGGAGGATGTGGATGAGGAGGAGGAGGAGGCGGCGGTCCCCAACGTCGTTGCCGGCCAAAACAGCCTTCTATAAGCCAACAACAGCACCAGAAGTAGGCGCTGCCCATATATGTACATACAAACCAAGAAATTATTAGTCACAACTAACGTAGAAGGTGGGATAAATTAAATGGTTAGTACAAGCTGAGGTTTAATTTCAGTGATGCTCTGATCTGAGACAGAGACTAACCAGGAAGAGATAACTCTGCAGATGTTTTGGCAACACATACCAAATAAACCCATATGAGACGTGTGGTGTGTGTGAACGTAAGGTGGTCTGGGGAAATCCATTACGTATAGTACTATATGCTATGATCCTTAGCTAGCTTCTTGGTTTCTCATCAACCTGCTGAAGATATGGCAAAATTTAATGATATCTGTGTTTTTGTGGTTTCAGCCAAGAGAGGAAGGTTGGGATAGAGTGCATATATTATATATACACCTGATTCTGCCCCTGCCCAAACGGTGGTGTTAAAATTCTATCCAAGTCCTAGCCTCCCAGGTGTAAACAACGCTTGTGATATGGCAGCGTCTTTCAAGTCCACGTAACGCACTCATAACCTTACACATTAAGGGCATCCCATTAATGGGGTTCTTTCAATTTTTTTAAAAAAATGACGCTTTGTCGGAAGAGAGAGAGAGAGGAGAGTGATTAGGTTAGTGCTTCCTGCAAGACATGGAGATTTTGTAGACTTGTGGGGCCAGCGTTTGAGGAGAGAGTTGCGTCTCACATGCGTGAGACTCAAACTCTCGCGCCCAGGCGGACGCGTAATTATTATTATTATTTTTTGTTTTTAGATTTTAGTTTTGTTTTTTTTTTCTTTTTTTTTTTCTCCCATCTCATTTTCTCTTTCCTAATTACACCTGTAAAATCACCTCAAAATTTTTACACTATTGAGGATGCCCTAAGAATATACTACCTCACATAACATTGATTAAAAAATCACTTTCATTTTCATCGTAAATTAACTACATACTACAAGTTAATAAAAAAAAATCATATAATAATCACATATAAAAAAGTTGACGGGATAATTAAATAAGTTACTATACCCAACCCGAAACACTCTTGGTCTAACCCATTAAAGCAATTAAGGTAGTCAAACAGTAATGACCAGGAGTTGAGGGCTGCACTAATTAAGCGCAGAACCAATGCATTCATTAGAGCATTGCCTCATTAAGGAGCAGTCATAGAGGGCCAACACACTTATAAAGGAGTGTGCCATTGATAAGACGGTTTTCACATATCTATCAAGTATCAAATTACATTATAGTGTTATGATATCATTTCACATTTCCACTAGAGATGACTCTTGTAATGTTAGGAAATGATGCAAGGTGGAGTTAAGCGCAAGCTAAAAGTACCCTTTTAGAAGCTAGGCCAATTGTTAATAGGTTGGGTTAATAGGATTAAGCAAATGTCAAATAAAACAGGTAAAACAAAGGACCCGGACTTGGTTTCAAGCTAAGATTCCAAATATCACAACTACAGAAATGATATACTACGTCACTTAATAGAAAGCGGTTTTTTAAATAACAGCCTTCTATTATATTTTGTTATACTAGCTACGACACATAATAGACGATGATTTTCTAAATAACCGCTTTCTATTATATACTACGGCACATAATAGACGACGGTCTTTAAATAACCGCCGTCTATTATATACTATATCGCTTAATAGACGGCGGTTTTTTAAAAACCGCCTTCTATTATATACTACATCATTTAATAGACGGCGGTTGTTAAATAACCGCCTTCTAATATATATTTACGTCACTTAATAGACGACGGTTTTAAATAATTGTCGTCTAATATATATTTACGTCAATTAATAGACGGCGGTTGTTAAATAACCGCCATCTAATATATATTTACGTCACTTAATAGACGGCGGTTTTAGATAACCGCCGTCTAATATATATATACGTCAATTAATAGACGGCGATTGTTAAATAACCGCCTTCTAATATATATTTACGTCACTTAATATACATTGGTGTTTAAATAATCGCCGTCTATAATATATTTTTAATTTTTTTTTAATTTAGTGCAATACACAGCGGTTATATACTATAATCGACGTGTAAAGGTAGGCACGCGCCTATTGAATAATATAGAACGTGTAGGGCTTTTTTATTTTCTTTCTTCGATTCCCGCACCGCACCCTTCATTCTCTTCATGACTAAGCTAGGCCGCTGTCTTCAGCCATTGAAGCCCATATACAGTGCCGCTCGCCGGTCACACAGTGGTCACGCCCTTGTCGCCGTCGCCGGTCACACAGCTCCATTGCCCTGAGCGACAGCAATGAAAGCTCCGTCTCTTCTCTTAATTAGTGTTAACTAAGATTTAATTATCTAATTAAATTACGTGAGAGAGTTTCACACCAAATATATTCAATATATAATACTTCATAATCGGATTAGTCTCGTTTGTGTAGAATGTTATATATAATTTTTTATTAATTAATACATTATATTATACTCATAAATTTCAAGTGGGAAAAAAAAACTAATTTGTATGCACTTGCCACTTGGAAATTGGAATGGTCTTAGTGTTAACTGAGATTTAGTTTAATTAGTGTTAATTAACATTTAACTGTCTACTTATATTAATGTCTTGGACTTTCAATTTGTTTTTATAGATAATTAATTTAAAGTTTTAGGAAGTCATTTTTAATGGACAAAAGTTGGATAAATGCATCTCGTATGAGTAATGAGTATGAAGACGGCGTTAAACAATTTTTAGAATTTGCAACCAAGAATCTTCCTAACAATTGCGGAAAATTCCTTTGTCCTTGTAAGAAGTGTTGTAATGGTAGGATTTTGGATACAAAAGATATATTCGAAGATTTAATTTGCAATGGATTTAATCCACGGTATACAAAATGGATATGGCATTGAGAAGATCTGTCAAATGCGTTTAGCACTTGCGTTGAGACCGAAAGGTATGAAGATGAGGACACAGAGGATCGATTAGAAGATATGATTCGTGATGTTGGAGAGGAGTTCATTAATCGATCAGAAGAGTTGAAAATACCTTATCAAGTGATGCAGAGAAACCTCTATAGCCGGGTTGTAATAAATATACACGGTTATCCGCTGTGTTAAAACTATTCAACTTAAAAACTGAAAATGGGAGGAGCGATAAGGGTTTTACGGCCTTACTTGAGATTTTAATCGATATGTTCCCGGAAGGTAATGAACTTCCGAAAACTACATATGAAGCCACAAATATTTTGTGCCCTATGGGTATGGGATATAAAAAAATACATGGTTATTATCCTAAGGATTACGAAATTAAATCAAGGCATAGGGTAAGTGAGATTCACATAAGTTTCCAAATACCAATCTTGTAGTTATTGGACTTGCAACCTCACATTGAACTCCATTTTCATTGTTATTCAACCCAAAGTTGCCCAAACAAGAATACAAAGCATAACTTCTCCTTAACCCCCGAAACACTTTCATATTGGGCATCAAGTGTGTGAATGTGTGGCTAGTTTACGAGCACTACTCTCATAGCAACAAACACACTCCAAATAAAATAGATAATTGGGATCCAACAATTATACACAAATTTCATAACAAACCCAATTCACACAACAACCCTAGAACACCTAAATCATCCCCTTTATGCATATACAACTCAAATAGGCATCAATAGAAAGAAATCAAACCAAATCTTAGTCCTAAAAAACTTAGCTACTCATAATATGAAAATAGATACACAATATTAAAGGATTAATTAAAAGTATAAATGGAATTCAAATGAAAGAGATGAAGAAGAAAACTTCTCTATTGAAACCTTGAATCTAAGATTTGCAATGTTCTTGAGCTTGGAAATGGAGAAAAAGCAAGCAATCTACCCTACTCTAAGTTATACTAGAGCTAAATCTAACTAGAAATGAAGGGGAAATGAAGTTGTGTTCTTGAATGGAAAAATTCCCCCTTTAAAATGAGGTCAACATGCCTTAAAAAATGTTCAGACGTTGCACTGGCCACGAGTGTAGCCGAGGCCACGGCCGAACCCGTAGCTAGCAAAATGGTGCCACTTGGTTGTGGCCGCACGAGCACGTGGCCACCAGGCAAAATGCTAATGCATTCTGCCTGCTAACCATGGGTGATGGACAATTTAATTATCCTCGCAAGTGCATGAATAAATTGTAATATAGCGTGCAAAGCAAGGGTCGAACCCACAAGGAATTGATACTATGCAAATTATAAAGTGGATAATTTAAAGTACTAGAATCAAATGCCAAAGATAAAGATCAATAAAACTTAGGAAGCTAAGCAATAAAATTAAACCAGAAACCAGAAATATACACCAAAATGGAAAAGGCTAGGAATGAATCAAATCCTTTCGTCATCAAGTTTCTGATTTACTCATTAGTGTCTAACTCTTCATCATCAAGTTTCTAAATGTGTCATTGTGAAGTGTGTTAAAATCCTTTGTCATTGTGGCCAAAGATTGAAGATTCAAACTTCATGGACGAACCAAAACCCTAGGAAAAGATATTAGGAGTGTTCCAACGAAACAATGTGTATTTTAATTAATTTATTTTTTTGAATATGAAGAACTCAATTATTTGTGTAATTTTGCATATTCTCTTAATATGGGATTATTGATTTACTTTCTTGCAAACTGAATAGGTGACTGACTAACTCAGATTCTCAATCAAACAGTCATTCAGATAAATAGGCAGATATTGCGTGCGGAAGACTAACGCAGAAAGTAAGTCAACACATATGTTTGTTTACTCAGTTCGATACAGTGCGTATCTACATCTGGGAGACGATCACCAATGCGTCCAATCCACTAACTCAGAATCCAATGTACAAAGGTAGAGAAGAACAATCTCACCCAAGTGCCCCACACAAGGTCAGTACCCAGTCTACAAAGGTTTAGGGATTGTTGAAGTCGGAGAACCACGCATTCAGAAGTCCAATGAAATCCATTCAATTGGAGAGCTAACTCTGATGCAGTCCGCTTCAATGACACAGTCCCACGTTGTTCCCAAAACTGAGTGATCTTCGCGTCCAATCGTTTAAGCAAAGTTGATACTTCTCAAGTTCTTCTTCGTAATCACCATGAACTTATTGTCTTGAGAAGAGGCATGACAACCAGAGATGTGTATTCTGTTTAATATAGAGTGTTGCGGCTTCAATCAATGCAACCCTAACTTCTGAACGAATAAGTATATATATACTTCTTGATTTGGACACTCTCCAAATATATCTCTGGTTGTAAAAGGTAGGACTTTTTGTGAAGAAAGAAATCTTGAGATTCGGTCCATACCTCACAAGATGATTCACTGATATTCTTTCCAAAACCATCATCTCATAACCGCGTGCCAGCTTTTAGAAACTTTCCTTTATCAGTCCTTCGGTGGCTTGATCTAGAGGTGCGTCTATTGACTTAACTGATCAATCAGTCTTCTTCAGAGACGGTCAGACACCAAGCTAAACCCTATCTTAATTTTCCATAATAATATTGCCAATTATATGTTGGGGTTTTTTCTTAAAGAAATAAAACACTAACAATTTGGTTCAATTCGTAGTACATTTCTTGAGCTTTATCCTCTAATTCTCTTAGTCTCGAGTCCTCGTGGACCCATGTCGATTAATTAGGGCAACCACCATTGAGGTGTCACTGGGTTCAGTTTCTTTAAGTGCATGCCACCAAAGATGGTAAACTTTTACCTTCTTCCAAATCATTGCACATGACCCACAAATATGAATTCACTCCTAAATTGTTACAGAACCCATCAAATATTTTTGAGGGACATATTGAAAATGGAGTGAACCGACCCGGAGAAATGGAGCATCAAAGACCCGGGGCCACGAGTTCAAGCCCTGCGCGTGACTTGGGTCGTCTCGGCGGTTGACCGCTTAGGCCGACCCCTCGCCTGATCTCATTGGCCGAGCCCACAGGCCGACCTCCTTGGTTTAGCCCATGGGCCGGCCTCCTTGGCTGAGTCCATGGGCTGACCTCCTTGGTCAAGCCCATGGGCTGACCCCTCGACCGTTCTCATTGGTCGAGCCGAGCCCATGAGCTGACCCCATCGGCTGAGCCCCTGGCCGGCCTACCCGGGCGTGGGGCGCGATCAAAGGCGGTTATAACCGTCCCCTCCACTTTAGGGGGGCGGTTAGGGGGTGCTTTATGTATTAAAGGCCTCCCTATTGTCTCATTAAGACACATTCCATATCTTTTTTCCTAAAGTATCATTGTAATAGCCTTACACTACATTGTAATAACTTGGCAACACAGCCTTAATACAATGTTTGGTCCCTATGACCCTACAACCTGTATTTTGCCTATTTTACCTATCCATTTACATTATCCGTTATTTATCGGATTTATTAATTCAGACCACCCGGATTAATAAAATCCATTATTGGTGCTCTTGTTGAGAGCTCGATGTCAGACTCGAGCGAGATATTTTTTCACTAGCTATGGTGATAAGTGCCAAAGACACTTAGTTTTAAAGTCTATTAAGGGTGTAGTTTGAGCTTAATTGTGATCCTTTGTGAATCATTCTTGACCATTTGAGCTATAATGTGTATTGTGCTATAAATTATCACCGCACTTTGTGTTTTTGTGAGATTAGGAAGGTTTGAGCTTTAAAGAAGCATTGTGGCACACTCGGGAGCATTGCAAGGCAAAAGGAGCGAACCGGAGCCGAGGATAGAAGGCCCAACGCACGTTGGACGTGCGTGGAAGAGAAACAGAAAGTCCCACGCATTGGCTAACATGCGTTGGACAACAACGTTGGAAGAGATAAGTGGCCGGCTAACACACGTTGGCCGGTGCGTTGAACTTTCTGCCTTGGCGGATTTTTGAAGACCAAATTTGGTGGGAAGCTATTAAATAGGCTAGACTAGATTAGAATAGGGAGGAGACATAGAACACGAAGAACACTTAGAGATTTAGGGATTAGACAATTTCATTTTTAGCAATTTTACATTCTCTCTCTAGAATTCTCTAGCCTCTCTCTTGTGAAGGATCCTTGAAGAAGGAGTTTGACACTCTTCTACTCAAGGAGGATTATAGAGCTTCAACATTTGTAATTTCAATTGGTACTTTCTATTACTCATTTCTATTTCTAATTGCTTTGCTAGATTTGTGTTTACAATGTTGAATGATTTGATCATGAGTGGCTAGGTTTTCTAGGGATTGAATTGTATGTCTTGATCATGATACTATGTGAGCTTTAATTCTCAATCTAGGGTTATGAATGTTGTTATGCCTGTGAATCTTGTTGTTGTGGATTGTTTTGTAAGCATCCTCTGGAGCTAGGTCACCTCCTAGGGTTGTGCTAAGCAAGTGATATAGGCAAGAGATTGCTAGATCACTTGAAGTGTAACACCCCAGATTTTCAAGACATTTAAAACTTATAAAATAAAGGTGAAATCCCATTAAATCCCAAAACATAATACAAGAGTATGGGGTGCTATGCCACACCTGAGCTAGAGAACTCAGGTGCACAGGCTAACTAACTAATATCCTCAATAATGTAAAGGCATAAGCATGGCACGCAGGCCGAAAAGGGAAACTATCTACTTCTACGTTCCAAGTTCTAGCGCACTCCGGTGACTTATTCTTCTATGCCTGAAAGCCAAATATATCTGTTCAGCGAGAGATGCTGGTAACCCACTCCAACGCGTTGAAATACAATACATATAGCGATATATATAGATATACGAAAACCATTTTGAGCATGAAGATATATCCTACGAACTCTAGCTTTTAAAACCGGGAATGACTCGACAGATAAGGCCAGACACGAGCAACAGTTATAACGAACATATGCAGTTCACAACAGATAAGGCAGATAAGGCAAAGCATAAACAATAGTCACAACCCAACATAAACAATCCCCAACATAAATCCCATAGTCACATCCCCCAAGACACTCATGATCACCACTCATCCATATCACAACACATAGCACACTTTGTTGGCGCCATAGGACCAATCGCATGCCCATACATGAGGGTCAGCGCATATAGCTCTGACACGGCCCCGCAGCACCCTGCCCCGTATCGCAACACGGAGGGGTCGATCGCAACCGACCGATGAACCGCAGCTCATCATAGTGTTTGATCGCAACCAAACAGTGGACCGCAGCCCAAGAGAATGTCATCTGACCGCAGCCAGGAAAGAGGACGAACCGCAGCTCGTATAGAAACGTTTGATCGCAACCAAACGATGGACCGCAGCCCAAGAGTATCAATCTGACCGTAGCCAGCTTCTGAACCGCAGCTCAGGATAACCAATCCGATCGCAACCGAATTGGGGTAACACACACACATATCACATAGCAAGCACATGCAACCCACATTACATATTGGGAAGGGGGAGAAAGCGTATAACAAAACCTATGCGTGATCCTTCACATACTAAGAATAGTCCTAAGGGGTTCATACTCCTTCCTCCTAGGTCAACGGGATACCACTTCAACTAGCATGCAATATAGTAGACTCGTAAACCTACGAACGGTACCCGAAATATCAAACTAGACATAGGCACGAGAAACGGAGTCTGTTGGGACACCACGGGGAATGGGGGAACATTAAATGGGGAAGCCGGGATCCCGAGTGGGATGAATTTCCAGCGGGTAGCCGGTGGGTGGGGGGCTACCCGCCGGCTGCCCGCCGGAGTGTACTGTTCCGGGCAGCGGGTCGCCTGCGGGCAGCTGCCCGCCCGCCGGCTACCCGCTGCCGGGCGGTGTTTCTCGGCCGTGGGTAGGTGGTGGGTCCCCTACCCCCCACTTACCCCCCACTGACTCTTTTCACACAATAACATCCCGGGAACCTTTGTGGGACCCGAAACCATGCTTAGACACTTTACAACGCAACTAATAATTAACACGTAGACAATTAATGGATCAAATACGAGAAACGTACGACACATAACCTATCATGCTTTTCTAAACATAAAAAACACCCAAACATGCGAATTCCCCACCCGATAAACCAAGAATAATATCATACGATACAACCTAGGGTTCTAATCACTTTTATACCCACAAGAATACGATTCGTCTTCCAATTACAAGATTCGGTGCAAATAACACATAAGCATCAAGAATGCCATACAATTATCAAGAATGACATATAAACATCAAGAACTCCACATAATCATCAAGAACATCATAATTATCAAGAATCTCCCAATATCAAGATCACCCATGGAATTATCCCATCAATCATCAATAATAATATCGCAGATCATCAATACACAATAAAATGGGGAAATCCTACGGGGGAAATCATAGCTATGAAAATAGGTTTTGTTGAGACATGGGTTACCTCTTAGCCTTAATTAATTCCTTGGCTATGAAGGGTCTTTCTTTAAGCTTTCTTGCTTTCTTGATTTCTTCTAAGGGAATTCTTGGAGCTCTTTTGGGGTGGTGAGTCGTTTATTGTGGTGGGGGGTTCTAGGTGCCTCTTAAGTCCCCTATTTATATATTTAGGAGTCCTAATTAGGAACTAATATTATAGGCTTGCTAATTCTATTCCTTTTGGGACTAAGGATTGGGTTCCATGGTCCATAGTGGACCATATTAATTAATTAAAGAGAATCCTAATCATAATCTGAATAGTAAAAGACCTACTTCCTTTATTCCTAATAGATAACTAGGTCTAGGATTCCTAATCAGAATCTGAATAGTAAAAGGTTTACTTTCTTTATTCCTAATAGGCTTAAGGCTCTAATTTAGGCAAGGGCCCACGGTTTATGGTGGGCCTTATTAATTAATTAAAGGGAAACCTAACCGAATTAAATCATATTTAATTATTATTAACGGGATTAATTAAATAATTAATCCGGGATTGAAGGCCGTAACACGGGGTGTTACATGAAGCTTCTATCCATGGCATTTCCTAGCTAAGGATCCTAAGGGATTAAGCTAGGAAGGTAGGTGTAGGCAAAGTGTTTGAGGAAAGGTGCTATAGATTCTAAGAACCCAAAGGGGAATTCTAGTTTCTAGAAGACAAGTCCTAGTAACTGAAGAATGAAAGAACACTAGCAATCTCCCTAGATTCTAGCATTTGCATCATTCTATCCTAAGCCAATGATCCTAGTTGCATCATGTGAAAGACTACCAATTCAATCCCCTTTCATTTCATTTGTTAATTCAAATTGTTTGTTGTTTAGTTGTTGTTTACTCTTTGCTACAACTCAAACTCAAAATGCGTGACACTTGCTCATTCACACACACACCTCTTTCTCGACGTTGTTATCACTTGGCGACTCCAATTTTTTGTCCTTAGAGAACGATAAAAATCCGGGATTCATCCCACATCTTTGACACAAGAGTTAGTTTACTGACCACCGCGCGTAAAGGAGAAGCGGTGTTTGTCATATGGCAAGATCGAGATCTAACTCTCGCAACATGACTCGTGACACCCGAGTCGCCCTGATCGGGAACGGCCTCAACGGGACCACTAGCCAGTAGCAAACCGTCTCCATGAGGTCGGTAGGGAACCTAAGGGATCGCCTCACCAACCATCGCAATGGTGCACCGCCACCCCTCCTCCGAACCCGTCCTCCAGGAGGGGTGATAAGTGTCAAAGACACCTAGTTTTAGGGTCTCAATAGGGTGTATTATGAGCTAATTATGATATTTTGTGTACCATTTCTAGGCAATTTAAGCTTTGATTGTGCATTATGCTATAAAATATCACCACACTTTGTATTTTGTGCTTTTGTAGGAAGTTTTGGCTTAAAATGAGGCAAAGTGGCACATCTCGGAGCAAAGCGGGACAAGAAGACAAGCCCCGAGGCCAAACTGGGAGGAGGCAACGCACGTTGTGGAAAAACAGAAAGTTCCACGCACGGCACAACGCGCGTTGTGTGAATGCGTGGATCGCGAAATAAATTCGACAATGCACATTGTCCGGTGCGTTGTGGAACGCGTTGCGGCCTCCTTGCGGAATTAATGAAGGGGAAGACTATTTAAGACATTTTTAGATTCATTTTTAGGGGAGCTAGTTAGAATTTCAGATTTGGAGAGGGTAGTTTAGAGGGAGAAACAACTAAACACTCTTAGATTGTAGATTGTTTTCTAGTTCCTTGTGAAGATCAATTGAAGAAGGAGATTGACAACCTCTTAATCAAGAGATCTTAGCAAAGCTTCATCAAATTGTAATCTACATTGGTATATTTCTATTTCCTACATTTCAATTGATTAATTAGGTTTTGATTCTATGTTTCCAATGTTGATTTCAATGACTTTGTTTGGCTAGATTAGTCAGGGATTGAATTGTGAAGTGATTGATTATGATGCCTATGTGACTTAATTCTTAAATTGGGGATTGAATACTTGTTATGCTTGTAAATTTGGTTGTTAGGGTTTTGTTTGTAAGCATCTTATGGAGCTAGGCCACCTCCTAGGGTTGTGCTAAGTAAGTCATCTAGGCAAGAGATTGCTAGATCACTTGAAGCTTATATCATTGACATTTTCTAGCCTCATAACCCAATAGGGATAGGTTGGAAAGGTAGTGTAGGCAAGGTGATCGAGGAATGGTCTAGGAGACTCCAAGAGCCCAAAGTGGGGAATTCTAGTGTCTCTTAGGCAAATCCGAGTAGTTGAAAGACAAAAGAAGTATAGCTCTCTCCCGAGACTAAGCATATGCAATGTTCTCTTCCTATGTCAAATGATCCTAGGTGCATCATAATCATCACTAGAAATTCAACCCCTATTTCCTTTACTTGTTATTTCATTTCTTATTGTTTGTTGTTTGAAACCTACCACGATTATACAAAATAATGCGTGACATCCCCTCAATCGTATACAAACTTCCTTCTTGCTATTGACAACACGAAGCTTCTCCGATTTGTCATCCCTTGAGAACGATAAAATTAGGGAGTCATTCCACAAATCTTTTGACGTGAAGGGTGTGCAAAAACACAGTTTTCCCTCAACATCAAAATGATGCCATTGCTAGGAATGGCAATAGGTGTTAGCTAAGTATTGTTGATGTGAGAAATTGTTTGTGTTTGATTGAGTTTTTCGTTGTGTTTGTTTTTTTTTTCTTTTCATATTTGTAACACCCCGTGTTACGGCCTTCAATCCTGGATTAATTATTTAATTAATCCCGTTAATAATAATTAAATATGATTTAATTCGGTTAGGTTTCCTTTAATTAATCAATAAGGTCCACCATGAACCGTGGACCCTTGCCTAAATTAGAGTCTTAAGCCTATTAGGAATAAAGAAAGTAAACCCTTTACTATTCAGATTCTAATTAGGAATCCTAGACCTAGTTATCTATTAGGAATAAAGGAAGTAAGCCTTTTACTATTCAGACTACGATTAGGATTCCCTTTAATTAATTAATATGGTCCACTATGGACCATGGACCCTTATCCCTAAAATAAGCCCTTAGTCCAATAAGGAATAGAATTAGTAAACTCATACCATTCAGACCCTAATTAGGAGTCTTAAATATATAAATAGGGATATAGGAGGCACCTAGATCTTTCACCACCATAATCTCTCACCACACAAGAAGTTCCAAGAATCCCCTTAGGAGAAATCAAGAAAGAAGAAAGCTTAAAGAAACACCCTTCATAGCCAAGGAATTAATTAAGGCTAAGAGGTAACCCATGTCTCAACAAAACCTATTTTCATAGCTATGATTCCCTTCTTAGGATTTCCCCATATTATTGTGTATTGATGATTTGTGATATTATTATTGATGATTGATGGGATGATTCCATGGGTGATCTTGGTGATGAAAGGTTCTTGATGATTATGGTGTTCTTGATGATTATATACGTTCTTGATGATTATATGATGTTCTTGATGATTTTAGGATGTTCTTGATGTTTATGTGATATTCTTACCGAATCTTGATATTAGAAGATGAATTGTGTCCTTGTTGATTTAAAAATGACTAGAACCCTAGGTTGTATCGTATGGAATTATTCTTGGTATATTGGGTGGGAATTCGCATGATTGGGGGTTGATTAGGTTTAGGAAAGCATGATAGGTTATGTGCCATATGTTTCTCGATCTTTGATCCGTTAATTGTCTACGTGTGTTATCAATTGCGTTTGAAAGTGTCTAAGCATGGTTTCGGGTTCCACAAAGGTTCCCGGGGCGTTTTTGGTGAAAAAGAGTCAGTGGGGGGTAGGTGGGGGTAGGGGACCCGCCACCTACCCGCGGCCTTCTTGGGCAACGCCGGCAGCGGGCAGCCGGCGGGCGGGCAGCTGCCCGCCGGGCACCTGCTGCCCGGAATAGCTGCCGCCGGCGGGTGACCCCTCACCCACCGGCTACCCGCTGGTTTGTACCCAATTTGGGATTTTGGCTTTCCCGTTTGATGTTCCCCCGATCCCCGTGGTGTCCTAACGGACTCCGTCTATCGTGCCTATGGCTAGTTTGATATTTCGGGTACCGTTCGTAGGTTGTATGAGTCTTATATATTGCATACTAGTTGAATTGGTATCCCTTTGACCTAGGTGAAAGAAGTATGAACCCCTTAGGATTATTCTTAGTATGTGAAGGATCACGCATAGGTTTTGTTATACGTTTTCTCCCCCTTCTCAATGTGTTAATGTGGGTTGCATGTGCTTGCTATGTGTTATGTGTGCATGATACCCCAATTCGGTTGCGATCGGATTGGTTATTCCTGAGCTGCGGTTCAGAAGCTGGCTGCGGTCAGATTTACACTCCCGGGCTGCGGTCCACCGTTTGGTTGCGATCAAACGTTTCTAGATGAGCTGCGGTTCATATTTCCTGGCTGCGGTCAGATGACATACTCTTGGGCTGCGGTCCACTGTTTGGTTGCGATCAAACTATGATGATCTGCGGTTCATCGGTCGGTTGCGATCGACCCCTCCGTGTTGCGATACGGGGCAGGGTGCTGCGGGGCCGTGTCAAAGCTATATGCGCTGACCCTCATGTATGGGCATGCGATTGGTCCTGTGGCGCCAACAAAGTGTGCTATGTGATGAGATATGGATGAGTTGTTGTTATGAGTGTCTTGGGATGTGACTTTGGGATTTGTGACGGGAATCGTATATGTTGGGTTATGGATATTAACTATGCTTAACTTTATCTGCCTTGCCTGTTTCCCTATGCTTATGAATTGTATATGCTTGATTATGTCCGTTGTCTGTGCTAAGCTCTATCTATTGAGTCTATTCCCTGTTTTGAAAGCTAGAGTCTCTTAGGATATATCTTCATGCTTCGAAATGGTTTTTCGTATATCTATATATATCTCTATATGTAATGTATTTCAACGCGTTGGAGTGGGTTACCAGCATCTCTCGCTGAACAGATATATTTGGCTTTCAGGCACTGATGAGTGGACACCGGAGCGCGCTAGAGATTCAAGGCGTAGTATAGATAGTTTCCCTTTCGGCCTGCGTGCCATTTACATTATTACGGAATTTAGTTAGTTAGCCTGTGCATCTGAGTTCTCCAGCTCAGGTGTGGCATAGCACCCCGTACCTTTATGTTTAACAATGCTCTGTTTGGGATTTAATAAGAGAATACCTTTATTATATAAGTCTTTAAAAGTTTTAAAATTTCGGGGTGTTACAATTGGTATCAGAGCCTAAGTTTGACCTTAGGATAAGACTCTTAAGACCGGACTTTAGGATATTAGGCTTGAACTCTAGGTACTTAGGAACATAGGATTCAGGAATCTTAGGACGCGCGGTAAGATTGTGATACCTACATGTAACCTCCCCTCACCTTATTCCTCTCTAACTTAAAATAACTTCCCCCTACGCTTACCACACCAAGGTAAGGGTGCGGCACACTGACTCATCGATACAATAAATATTGACCCTGAAAACCAGCAGCATGGCGCCAACAAGAAGACAGTCAAGGATCCCACACTCCTCGAAGAATGAACCCGAACCTTCAACAAAGTCCTCGGGTTAGTAGAATACCCAGAGGAACGCCGCGTAGGGATAGCCTCATTCCACTTCAAGACACGAGGCTGATCTTTGATAAATCCACGAAGAACCCACTTATGGGCAACAACCAGGGGTTCAACTAGGAGTGCCTAGGGGCACGGCTACGGGGACGATTCCACCCCGCACCTGTAAGGGCAACCATGTACGAGGAAAATCCTCCACCTAAAACAAGGGATGGCCACCATCAGGGAATACCACAAACGATCCCTCCAGCTGGCTCGTTTCGCGCCTGAATTAGATCCTACAGAGACAACCAAGATAAAGAAGTCTGTGACAGACCACAACTACGAAACCCAGAAGGCCCTAATTGTAAGCAAACCCCGCACACCCAACGAAGCCCACACCAATAATGCCAACTTCTACCAAACGGGGAATTTAGGGACAAACCCGAAAGAAGAAGTAACGGAAGTGGGAGACCGCTCCCTCCAGCATGAGCGAACCCTTCCGGAACTGGTTAAGAATGGGCGCAACTATCCCAGCCCGGAGACCGGGATCGCCAATTAAATGAAAGAAAGAAAAGTAGTACATAAACAACGTCTTTTCTCAATCGTTAGCACGAATTGTCGAAAAGGACTCGATATGACAAGAAGAGGCAACGGACGCATGGAAAGTATCATACAACTAGAGCCTACCGGCGATAAGGGTCTTACCTGGGAACAAGGACCTTGATGGTTTTAAGACACCGTAAGAAGTACATGTAACACACAAAATCGCCAAAACACCATGCGACTTCAAAGGCAGTCAATCAATGCATTCCAAGGAAGAGAAATGCATCACCAAGCACTTGGTCACCAAAGGACTGAACAAAGAACGAGCGACAAGCCAAACTCCAAGAAAAACCAAGAAGGCTTATCATTAATCAAGCAAGGCAAAGACAAAGTTGGCTTATAACCAACCACCCGGTGAAGGTGACGAGGTTGCTAATTTGAAACCGGACCCGACCTACTGAGCAAAAAGAACATGCGAGAGTCTTGACTCATCTATAACTCGTACCTAAGGATCAATAAAACTATACGATGGGCTACCCTATATATTCAAGTCCCTTCTATTGTGCACATGGACATGGGGCTTGTCGGGACTTGAATCTGTGCATTCTTGGGATTTTCACCGAAGGAATTCACTCTTCCTAGTCACCTTGACGGGTCCCCAACAGGAGCTTGGCAGGCGGACGACCGCCCACCTCGCGCCCACTGGTACAATGTGCTGATTTCTTAACTCCTCACTTTATTGATCCATGGCGCACTTGTGTGCCTCGATTGATGAACGCGAGTCTTGGGTAAAGAACCATGGGTCGCCCAAACATGGTGTCATCGGTAAAAGACCTTGACACGCAAGACACCATCGGAAAAGCACAACCAATTGCATTACACGTGGAGTTGAAGTTGGACTCTACGATGCAACCGACTAGGGATGATTGGCATAAACGATTGTGCAAACCAAGTAGGCGAGTTGGGAACTCGTGCTAAGGACTCAAAAAGACCTTAAAATTCAAAATGCTAAGGATGGACCGGGACTCCTTCAAACCATGGATATCGTTCAAGCAAATCAGAGGACTCCTTACAAGTTGTATGGAATCAAGAACTACGTAGTCCGTGGTGCTAGGCAAAAAGGTAAAAAGCACATTTGTGCCAAGATCTCAAGGGTCATTAAGGACCCAAAAGGAAATGAGATGACTCGTAAAGTCACAGAGTCATTCCACAACGAGGTTAGGTAACCAACTGCGCTTCAAAAAGAAAAAGAGCATACAAGGACACCTTCACCATTAAAAGTAACACAAAAAGGCACAACTAGTCGAACCTCGGGGAAGACATGAAGTCTTACTAAGAATTTCATTCACTAAAGAGGAGATGAAATTCAATAAGAAGGGAAAATCAACCCAAAGTTTACCGACTCCCAAAAAACTTTGGGAAGAATTTGGGAAGTGCGCCCTAAGAGATTGGCTTGGTTGACCAAACTTGGTCAAGACCTTGGACGCATTAAAGAAGTAAGTGTTAAATCATCACGGGAGATTCCCTCAAGATAGGGGAGAATGATGAAACCTTAGCCTGGGAAGCAAGGTCTAACAAGGATCTTAAAGTCAAGCAAGTGCCAACTCCAAGGAAGAAGGATCATCAGTTCGTCAATACGTCGTGATCAAAGCATCAAACCAGAATAGTCACTTGAAGATCGAGAACCCTTAACCCATCCTAGCCGAATTCCCTTCCCTCCCTCGGAAAATCGGCCTCCTCCTTATTTCAAACCCTTTCTACCCTTCAACCACACTCTTGATCCCCTATTTTAACGATCCCATACAAGGTGGCAACCTCACACCCTAAGTTGCAACCTTGGAAACTTTGATCCTAATTCCTAAATCCACTTTGTCCTCAGGTTTGAAACCCACTCTCTTAGCCCTTTAAACCTAATCGTTCCCAAAAACCCAGCACACATAAACATACAATTATACAGTTTCCCCGTAGAATGCTTTCGCTATAGGACCACCGTACTACTTTGGACTCGTTACCCCCGCAATGATTTCCAAGCTTCGGGGACGAAGCTTCTTGTAAGGGGGGGGGGGGGGGGGAGAGTGTAACACCCCGTATTACGGCCTTCAATCCCGGATTAATTATTTAATTAATCCCGTTAATAATAATTAAATATGATTTAATTCGGTTAGGTTTCCTTTAATTAATCAATAAGGTCCACCATGAACCGTGGACCCTTGCCAAAATTATAGTCTTAAGCCTATTAGGAATAAAGAAAGTAAACCCTTTACTATTCAGATTCTAATTAGGAATCCTAGACCTAGTTATCTATTAGGAATAAAGGAAGTAGGCCTTTTACTATTCAGGCTACGATTAGGATTCCCTTTAATTAATTAATATGGTCCACTATGGACCATGGACCCTTATCCCTAAAATAAGCCCTTAGTCCTATAAGGAATAGAATTAGTAAACCCATACCATTTAGACCCTAATTAGGAGTCTTAAATATATAAATAGGGATATAGGAGGCACCTAGATCTTTCACCACCATAATCTCTCACCACACAAGAAGTTCCAAGAATCCCCTTAGGAGAAATCAAGAAAGAAGAAAGCTTAAAAAAAGACCCTTCATAGCCAAGGAATTAATTAAGGCTAAGAGGTAACCCATGTCTCAACAAAACCTATTTTCATAGCTATGATTCCCCTCTTAGGATTTCCCCATATTATTGTGTATTGATGATTTGTGATATTATTATTGATGATTGATGGGATGATTCCATGGGTGATCTTGGTGATGAAAGGTTCTTGATGATTATGGTGTTCTTGATGATTATATGACGTTCTTGATGATTATATGATGTTCTTGATGATTGTACGATGTTCTTGATGTTTATGTGATATTCTTACCGAATCTTGATATTAGAAGATGAATTGTGTCCTTGTTGATTTAAAAATGACTAGAACCCTAGGTTGTATCGTATGGAATTATTCTTGGTATATTGGGTGGGAATTCGCATGATTGGGGGTTGATTAGGTTTAGGAAAGCATGATAGGTTATGTGCCATATGTTTCTCGATCTTTGATCCGTTAATTGTCTACGTGTGTTATCAATTGCGTTTGAAAGTGTCTAAGCATGGTTTTGGGTTCCACAAAGGTTCCCGGGGCGTTTTTGGTGAAAAAGAGTCAGTGGGGGGTAGGTGGGGGTAGGGGACCCGCCACCTACCCGCGGCCTTCTTGGGCAACGCCGGCAGCGGGCAGCCGGCGGGCGGGCAGCTGCCCGCCGGGCACCCGCTGCCCGGAATAGCTGCCGCCGGCGGGTGACCCCTCACCCACCAGCTACCCGCTGGTTTGTACCCAATTTGGGATTTTGGCTTCCCCGTTTGATGTTCCCCCGATCCCCGTGGTGTCTCAACGGACTCCGTCTATCGTACCTATGGCTAGTTTGATATTTCGGGTACCGTTCGAAGGTTGTATGAGTCTTATATATTGCATACTAGTTGAATTGGTATCCCGTTGACCTAGGTGAAAGAAGTATGAACCCCTTAGGATTATTCTTAGTATGTGAAGGATCACGCATAGGTTTTGTTATACGTTTTCTCCCCCTTCCCAATGTGTTAATGTGGGTTGCATGTGCTTGCTATGTGTTATGTGTGCATGATACCCCAATTCGGTTGCGATCGGATTGGTTATTCCTGAGCTGCGGTTCAGAAGCTGGCTGCGGTCAGATTTACACTCCCGGGCTGCGGTCCACCGTTTGGTTGCGATCAAACGTTTCTAGATGAGCTGCAGTTCATATTTCCTAGCTGCGGTCAGATGACATACTCTTGGGCTGCGGTCCACTGTTTGGTTGCGATCAAACTATGATGAGCTGCGGTTCATCGGTCGGTTGCGATCGACCCCTCCGTGTTGCGATACGGGGCAGGGTGCTGCGGGGCCGTGTCAGAGCTATATGCGCTGACCCTCATGTATGGGCATGCGATTGGTCCTGTGACGCCAACAAAGTGTGCTATGTGATGAGATATGGATGAGTTGTTGTTATGAGTGTCTTGGGATGTGACTTTGGGATTTGTGACGGGAATCGTATATGTTGGGTTATGGATATTAACTATGCTTAACTTTATCTGCCTTGCCTGTTTCCCTATGCTTATGAATTGTATATGCTTGATTATGTCCGTTGTCTGTGCTAAGCTTTATCTGTTGAGTCTATTCCCTGTTTTGAAAGCTAGAGTCTCTTAGGATATATCTTCATGCTTCGAAATGGTTTTTCGTATATCTATATATATCTCTATATGTAATGTATTTCAACGCGTTGGAGTGGGTTACCAGCATCTCTCGCTGAACAGATATATTTGGCTTTCAGGCACTGATGAGTGGACACCGGAGCGCGCTAGAGATTCAAGGCGTAGTATAGATAGTTTCCCTTTCGGCCTGCGTGCCATTTACATTATTACGGAATTTAGTTAGTTAGCCTGTGCATCTGAGTTCTCCAGCTCATGTGTGGCATAGCACCCCGTACCTTTATGTTTAACAATGCTCTGTTTTGGATTTAATAAGAGAATACCTTTATTATATAAGTCTTTAAAAGTTTTAAAATTTCTGGGTGTTACAATATTGCTTGTTCTAACCCTCACCAACTACTTTTAGTTGTGAGGAGGAATACCTTGTTGACTTATTTTCTAGGATTGGATGCACACAAGATCGAAGGGAAACATAGGACTTGTGCCTTTGGTGTCCGAAATCAATAGAGCAATCTGGAGAAGAACTCCACGTGAATCTATTCCATTGAATGACATGGCCTCTTCAAGCGGCCACCATCAATGAGCGACATTAGGAAGGGAGAGTCCTTTTCACACTCCACGATGAACCATCAAGGAGGAAATACCTTTGGGGAAGCACAAAGACCACAAGAACCACCACTTCAAAAACAAAATGCAAATGGAGGCCAAAACCAACCGGACATTGTTGGGGAAGATGACTACTATGGTGTTCCTCATGAAGGGAGAGGAAGATCGATTGCCGACTACATGCCGCCGGAATTTTCTATGCACAATTCAATTTGCGTGCCCCCTCTTGAGAACATAACTTTCATATCCACCCGGAGGTCCTAAGTCTTGTCCAAAACAATCCATTTGGAGGATCCATTTCGGAGGACTCAAACACCCATATTACCCGTTTCGTACGAGCATGTGGGATGTTTAGGCAAGAGCGCATGCCTGATGAAATTGTTAGACTAAAGTTGTTTCCATTTTCAATTGCAGGAGAAACATTGCGGTGGTTGGATGCACAAGATGATGACCAGTTTAGGTCATGGGCACAGTTACACAAGGAATTCATGATGAATTCTTTACATTGACAAAGACCATGAAAATTCGCAAGCAAGTCTAAGAGTTTAAACAGGGGTTCATTGGAAAGCCTTGGAGAAGCTTGGCGAAGATTCAAGTCTTTAAGAAGACAATGCCCACCAGATTTACTTCACCCTTGGGACGTCATAAGCTCGTTCTATGGCGACCTAACGGAAGAGGGAAAAATGCTATTGGACTCATCATCTAGCGGAGCCTTCGTATCCTCTTCTCCGGCGGATGCCGAAGCATTAATTGAAAGAATTTCTTCAAACACTTCGTTTTGGTACAACAAGCGAGATTCTAGACCGGGAATGTACAAAGTAAAGGGAATTGAATTTATTCGAGAGCTACCGGCCTCCTTTCGGTGCACGGCCTTGAGATAACAGCTTCTTGCTGACCGGAGGTTGCCTCGGAGGACACCGACCCCTCCGGGGTACACAGGTGAGGCATGGAGATGATTCCTCCAATCAAAATGATGGTCAGGCGTCCTAGGATTGCGTTGTGCACACATCGTAGGTTGACCACCACAAATTCCATCATTACCTTGACAACTCGGGGAAACGTGCCGACCTCTACCGGTTGCCATATCTTCCCTCCCGGATGAATCGTACCGCCTGTAAAATTGGGCAGCGGGGTGCTGATCGGGGTGAGCTCGATCGGATCAAGTTTGAGTTTCTGAAAGACGTCCATTTAGAGTACGTTTACACTGTTACCAGTGTCTATCATGACATGTTGCACGTCCGTACCCATGATATCGATTTTTACCACGAGCGCCTCCGCGTTGTGGTCCATCCTCTCGGGTATATCGTTGGGCGAGAGCGTGATGGGCTCGGTCTTTTGTCTTTTTTCTCCGTCTTCCGACCTTATGAGTCCAATCGGAAGTCGCTCTGCCGGTCCACTACTATCTTTGGGGCCATCAAAGATTACGTGGATCACTTGCTTAGTGGCCGGGGGATGGGGATCCTGATCGGGCTCCTTGTCTTTTTTGCCTTGGTCTGACCATTTGAAGATTTTCTTCCACGAGGACTTCTTTCCCTCCTCTTTCTTCGTCGTGAACTGGGTCAACTTGCCCGACTGTAGTAGGTCTTCAATCAGCTGTCTCAGGTAAGTGCACTCTTCTATCCCGTGGCCCTTACACCGATGGTTAGCTCAGAACTTTGTCTTGTCACGATCGTCTTTGTACGGTTCGGGGAGCTGGATCACATTGCAAGACTGAGCGTATTGGAGGACGTCTACCGCCGACCAGTTCATTGGTGTGAATTTGGTCGTGCGGCCTCGGCCTCTGCCAAGTTGTTCAGTCTGCCTTCTTTCGGGTTGGCCAGGGATTTTTCGGCTAGTGCCAATCTCCTGTAATCTTTTGGCTAAGTTCGCTTCTCCAGCTTTGGCGTAGTCAGTGACCTGGAGAATTACTTCATCGTAAGTCCTCGGTGGGTGTAGGATGAACTCCTAGTATAGCGCTCCCGCCTGAAGGGACGAAGTGGAGGACATTCACAGCGGTTCGGTCATCCATCGGCTCGACCTCCCCAATAGCGTTCTTCGACTTCACCAAGATGTCGGTTAAGGATTCGCCCTCCAATTGTTTCGCCTTCTCTAAGTACGTGAAATGTTTCCGGACTGGTCTGGAGGTCGCGAATTTCTGAATGAACCGCTTGGCCAACTTTGCAAAGCACGGGATCGGGCCAGGCTCTAATGATTTAAACCAATTCGCGGCTCGCCCGGTGAGGGTGCAGTAGAACACTCGGCACATCACTGCATCGGTTACCCCATCATTAGCATGTTTCCATAGTACGAGTTGACGTGCACCTCCGGGTCGGACTTTTCGTCGTAGTCCTTGCTGCCCGAGGCGCGCATGTCATTGGATATGGCTAGCTCATAATGTCAACTGTAAAGAGCGTCCGTAGCAGGGGGGAGGGGCTTGGGTTCGGATGGTCGGGAACCGTGTTCCCGTTTCCATTTGCTGAACTCTTGACGGACCTGTTGTAGGAGTCCTCCTGCTTCTGTTTGCAGGTCATCCCGAGCGGTCCGCCTTGCCTCCCCGCCTCTTTTGGGTCGAGAAGAGCTGACTTCGCTAGACTCTCCTTGGCGACTCGCAGCTGGTGCGTTTACGGATGCCCGACCCTCCTCTCGGGACCCAGAAACTGTTGCATTGACGGTCGAAGGCGCAAGAAGGCACTGGTCCTCAAGGCGGCCTCCTCGTCTCTTCTCTCTGGGATCCCTGTGACAACCCAAAATTTAATTTTATAAATTCGGTTTTAAGAAATTCCAAAATAGCTATTTTTCACTCTATAAAAATTTTTGCAAAAAAATTGGTGTTTGAATAAATTAATTTGAGCCACTTTTAAATAAATTCTACATCAGGGCATAATTTAAATCTATAATCCTAAATTTTTGGGTACATTGCGTACCAAGTTTTGATCCCAAAAGTCAATCTAAGTGAAACCGAGAGAAATCTGAGAAGCCTAAATCAAGTGTATATCTAGAAATCATTTTTGGGAAATTCTTTCTAAACCCCCAAACTATTTCAAATCCTAAACTATCTAGACTACACCTTTGTCTGATGCTTTTTGAACCAATTAGAAATTTCCTCTTTATCATCAACCAATCATAAGGGGATCTCCTAGGGTTTTGTACACTATAAAACCCACCTTATTCATCCCTTAGCTCCCTGATCTCAAACCTTGCCTCTCCAAGGTGTTTGATAAAGAAAACACACAGTAAGTATTCTCCCTTTTCATTTCTTCACTCTGTTTCATCCTTAGCTTCCCAATCTCTGAGATTCTTAGGCCTAGTTTTGTGGTTGCTTGGGTGTTTAGGTGGTGAAAGAAGTGGAGTCTCTTGAAGGGAGATGATGCTGAGATCGACACTAGAAAAAGAGGCTACGAAGATATAACCCCATGGACTCCCATAAGCTTTTACAGACTCTGTGAAGTCTATTTATTGGTTGAAATGAGTAGAAATGCTAGATTATTCTTGTGTTTGAGCTATTAAGTGATCTATTGTTGATCTATGATGTGTTGTTGAGGATTTGGGAGTGTTAGATTGCTTGAAAATGTTTTACAGGTGAAGAAGAATCTCACATGGTGCACAGACAGTGTGCACCAGATGATTCACGGGACTAGCCAACAGCCCTAGGCAGGGACTGTTGGCAAGCCCCATGGAGGAGCGGCTCTAGGGCACGAATCAGGGCTAGAGCCGTGGCCCTAGGCCGCTTCTTGGCGGATCCAGGCGGAGGGGCTCCTCAAGCCCCCCCACAAGCCCCGCTAGGCAATAGCTGTGCAGTGGTCGGGCCCCTTGTGGCTCAGCTATGTGTTGTTTCAGACCGGGGCTCGTGGGCCCTCGGACACTCGGGATCGTCACGACGCACGAGTAGAATTTGATTTCTTTGAATTCGGAGTAGAAATGAGTAATTTGCAATAGAATTTGTGATGTCTTATGCTACAGAAGTGGTCTGGGAACATTTACAGTGAATGAAAATGTGAAGATTTGGTCTTGGCTATTTATTTGAGAAGCATGACAATTATATGATTGTTATATTAAGAAATATGATCTATATTTGATAAGTTATGCTAGAAAAGCATGCCTAAATGTCTATTGTGACTTGATGAGACTTTCTGCCAAGTTTAAGGAATATTGGAAGTGTACAGAGCATGATTTCTTGAATGCTAGATTACAATGAATGAGAATATGTTGAGTATTTTGAGTTCAACTGCATGTCCAATACTTGCTAAGTGTTTGCTAAGAAGAATTGTTAAGTAATGTGATTTAAGCATGATTTGGTATTGTTTGAAAGTTCACAGTGAAATGAAAGTGAAGTATTTCTTATAGTAAAGTTCATATTTGAGTATATCATGTTTTAAAGTGCATAAGTGGCCAGTGTGAGCCTAAGTAGTATTTCAAAAACTTATATCTATTTTGGAAAATCATTATCTAGTTGCATTGAGAAGTTACATGATATTTGATTTCCAATTTGTGAGAAAAGAGAAGTTCTTGAGAAGCTATGTACATAAATTTGCATAAGTAAAGTGGTCGCATGAGTATGAAATGCATGAGTTATATCTATATGTATCTAGTGTGAGTAATTCGAGGTTTGGAGGCCCGTTAGGGCTAGGTCCTTTCGGAAGAAAAGAGAAAGTAAAGAAAGAAACGGACATTGCAATCCGATCTGAAGTAACGAGGTGGATGTTCCCGAGTTACTAGGTTGGAAACTGCCCGCCAGGATTGGAATCCTGGTCAGGGGGTGTGCACACTAAGAGTTCGATACCTGATTCCATAGAGTTTGAGTAAAGAACCAAGAGAGTGGTTCTGTGGGCGAGATGAGTATTAGACCGGCTAGATGCCAAGCCCAGATAGGTCCATGCACATTATGGTGAAGTTCCTACCTCACCCACGAGTATAAGTAAAGAGAGAAAGCGAGTCATTGCAACTCTAAAGAAAGCGAGTCATTGCGACTCTAAAGAAAGTGAGTCAATGTGACTCTAGAGAAAGTAAAGAAAAGCGAGTCATTGTGACTCTAAGAAACCTCCGCAGAACAAGTGTTCCTTGTTACCAAGGAAAGAGTGTATATGTATATCTATCTATACTTATACTAAAGCATCATGTTCATCAAATTGCATGATTAAATGATTTGCACGTGTTGCATGAAAGTAAGATAAGAAGCATGACATCATTTTGTCTTCCATTCTTATATGATAGCATGAGATTGCTTATTGAGTTATATGATAGCATGAGATTGCTTATTGAATTATATGATAGCATGAGATTTCTTATTGAGTTATATGATAGCATGAGATTGCTTATTGAGTTATATGATAGCATTAGATTGCTTATTGAATTATATGATAGCATGAGATTGCTTATTCAGTTATATGATAGCATGAGCTTGCTTATTGATTATATGATAGCACGAGATTGCTTATTGAGTTATATGATAGCATGAAATTGCTTGTTGAGCTATATGTTAGCATGAGATTGCTTGTTAAAGTATAAGTATTTTATTAACCACCAGTTTGAGTACGATTAGTGTATATCGCCATGATAAGTTAAGTATGTGAAAGCATGAGATTGTTGATAAGCTCAATAATTGAGAAAGTATGCCTATTTGATAATTAGGTTGCAAGCAAGTAGATACCCTGTTGAGCATGTCTAAATGTTGCTTAAGTGATTGAGAATACTTGATCTAAGTATGTGAAACAAATGTTTTCCAAAAGTATATACTGTAGTATTTTACAGGGTTGAGTGGCGTTATACTTAGCTTCGTGCTAACGGGTTTGTTTTCTACTTGTTGTTGTTAACCCCTTTCAGGTGGACCCAGTTCGCGAGAGCGTACGAGTTAGATTAGATTAGCATGGATAGCTAGTTGTCGTCTAAACTCCTGTTGGTTGTTTTTTAGACTGGATAGTGGACTTACCTATCTGTTTTGATGGTGCTGGACACCGGGGTCTTATCCCCTAGTTTGTTTTTGTTAGTAAAACTTGTTTGGTTTAGATGTTTAACCTTTACCTGTGCAATCACCGTGAAGGGTGATTGTGGCGGTGACACCTCTTATAAGTTTGTTTAGTAAGGTCATCTCGCTTGTTTAGTTTATCTTTCAAGGTTAAGTTTGTTAATAAGGTTTAAGAAAAGTGGGGTGTTACAATCCCCTCGGATCCTAGTCTAGACCGTGCTAGGGGGGCGTTTTGACTGAGCTCGGCAAAGCTCTGGCTTGGCGACTCCCGGAACGCCTCCTACGGGCGCAAACTCGAGCATGTTGGGCATGGGCATCTGTACGTGTGGTGGATACATTCCCGGAGCCGGCTGGTAGGGATACTGTGAGGCGTAGAACCTCTAGGGGCTCTGCCAAAACTGATACGCGAGATCGAACACCCCGGGCGGGTATACCGGGTACTGGAACGGCATCTGCCCTGCCATCGCCGGGAAAGCCAGCGCTGACTGAACTAAGTTTACGGGGTCGGGGGTAGGAGCTCTCCCTGGCGTGCTGTTGAGGTCCACTTGAGAATTGAGTAGTGAGCGGAGGTTGGAGGAACTCTCCTCAGCCTCCTGATCATTGCGGAAATCCATGAACAGATACATGTTACTTAGGGTCGGTAATCGTCGTGCTATGCACCTCTTTATACGGATCCCCGCAGATGGAGCCAAAATGATATGGATAATTCCCTAGCATATGGGTAGGTTATATCGTACGGAGTATAAAGTATTGGAGCTCGGGGTCCTCAGACAGTGGGTCGGGAGGCTCCAGACCAATGAAGTGCTCAGAAGTCCTTCTCAACAGCAATAAATGTGGTATTTATAGGAAATGGAGGGGACACATACCGGGCCCCCGACATGGAAGGCGCGTGGCGAGCATGCACCGGCCTCAACCGAGGCCGTGTGACTTTGCAACACGCGGCACTACTTCTCTGGCGTCATCTGGGCGAGGCTTGGAGGATGCGCAGGTCGGGGTGTACAAGTTGATCAGTTAACGCCAGTGGGTGGATCTCCGGCCTTATATGCTTGGGGTAGCCGTTCACCCGTTCGGGAGCCGTGCCGATGGTCTGGCCGGTCGGTCTGGGTCTATAGCGATCTGGGCTCTAGCCAACGACTGGTCCCTACCGTATGGCAACCTATACGATGGTTATATCCCTATCATAGTTCAGTACTTCAATGGCATAATTGCATTTTGGTGTGTAGTTCAATGGCATATTTGACCCTTATTCCTTTTATTTATTTAATTTTTCTCTTCTAATTGTCATATCTTCCACCAACTACTATGTAGTGTGGTGGCATGCCGGCTATCATTTCTGCCAATTACTATGTAGTTTAATGGCATGCCGGTTATCATTTTAATTGGGTAGTCATAGGTAGGATTACACGATACCCTTTAAATGTCGACATTTAAACAAAAATGATGTTGGGAAAATCCCACTTCCTGTGAATAAAAAATCACAGACCCGAAACGATGCACAAAACGAGACAATAACAATAGCCCAAAATAAATGTCAACATAAGAGACACAAGATTTACGTGAAAAACCCCAAAATCACGGGAAAAAACCACGGACCACCACAACCAAAGTTTTCACTATAACAAATCTTGTGTACAAAGTTTCTGGCTACCACACGAGCCAAACATCCAAAAATCATCAAATAAAACAACTCTAAGACAAAGACTTCTATAATGTTCCACAGACCTAAAAAGGATACCAACTCGTACTTAAAATATTCAACCACCATGAGCAAGGTGAAAAAGAATATAAATACTACGAAATTATTCAAAAGATGTCTGAAAACAAACAAGCTGACCTCCAAAAGTATTTGGTGAAACATACCACCCAAGAACCTCGGCAAACTTCACGGCAAAACCAACAAACACACGACAAAGGATGAAACCCGCCGAACACGCTACTGCCGAACTACCAAAGGACACAAAGAGACAAGCAAAAGAAATATTTGTTTATTTCACTGCCTTGCCTCACGTCTGCCTTTCCTCTCTGCCGAATCAACGTATGTGTGTGTAGTAGTGTAGAGAAAGGTTTTGCTCTCCATATATAGCTTCAGTGCCAAATGATAAAAGGCAAAGGGAATTAATTCCACCTCTTCACATGTTCAAAATGACTTTTCCCTTGCTCCAACTTCTTTCTTTAATATTATTATATAATACAATATAATAATAATTAGGGCTCAACAAAAATATAGTGGATACAAAAGGCTTGGTCCAAACATAGGCTATTTACCACATAGGAGGGAAACCCAACCCAACAAACTCTCCCTCCCGACTATGTGGAAGATATCGTCGTTCAGCAATAGAAAAACAAACCACTGCTCCCTACATAGGTAATCTGATAGCCTGAAGTAGATTTCCAGGTATCAATGTTTCCTTACAAATCTGAATTAGTGTACCCGGTAAGAATATTTTTACCTGTACCAAAACACAAACTCAGACTTGAAGTACTCTGAAGATATCTCAGAACCCACTCCACAGCATCCAAATATTCTCTTCCTGGATTTGAGAGAAATCTGCAAACAACACCTACTGCATGAGCAATATCCGGTCTTGTACATACCATGTCAAATAGCCCAATCAACAACCAAGGCTCTGATACCACTTTGTTGGGAAAAATCCCACTTTCTATTACATGAAAAATCACAGACTCGATACGATGCACAAATACGAGACAATCACAATAGCCCAAAATAAATGTCAACATAAGAGACACAAGATTTACGTGGAAAACCCCAAAACCACAGGGAAAAACCATAGACCACCACAACCAAAGTTTTCACTATAACAAATCTTGAGTACAAAGTTTCTAGCTACCATACAAGCCAAACATCCAAAAATCATCAAATATAACAACTCTAGGCCAAAGACTTCTATAATGTTTCACATACCTTAAAAGGAAACCAACTCGTACTTAAAATATTCAACTACCACGAGCAAGGTGAAAAAGAATATAAATACTACGAGATTATCCAAAAAATGTCTGAAACAAACAAGCTGACCTCTAAAAGTATTTGGTGAAAAATACTACCCAAGAACCTTGGCAAACTTCACGGCAAAATCAACAAACATGCGTCAAAGGATGAAACCCGTCGAACACACTGCTGTCGAACTACCAAAGGAGACAAAGAGTGAAGTAAAAGAAATTTTAATTTGTTTATTTCACTGCCTTGCTTCACGTCTGCCTTTTCTCTCTGCCAAATCAACGTATGTGTGTGTAGTTGTGTAGAGAAAGGTTTTGCTCTCCTTATAGAGCTTCAGTGTCGAATGGGAAAAGGCAAAGGGAATTAATTCCTAATTAATTTTACCTCTTCACATGCTCAAAATGACTTTTCCCTTGCTCCAACTTCTTATATTTCCTTAATATTTTTATATAATATAATATAATAATAATTAGAGCTCAACAAAAATATAATGGATATATACAAAAGACTTGGTCTAAACATGAGCTATTTACCATATAGGAGGGAAGCACAACCCAATAAATGAAAAGAACAAGCAAAAGCACAACAATTTTTTTTTTTTTTTTCACAAGGGTGGCATCTGGGATGATGACATTGAAACAAAAATACCATTGAATACAGCCTGCCATCTACAAGATAATCACATAATATAATGGGCGGTCAGGGAGGTCGGAGGAGATGCTCAGCTAGCTTTGCGTTGCTGCCTGCCGCCGCAGCAGGTTTCTAGCGCCCAAAACAGCACCCCAAGCATAAGCTGCATCATGCATGCCACAACCCAGATCAAAATTTATTGGTCACACCTACCATGGAGTATATATAGCTAAGGATCAAGTTAAATTTAATTATAATTATGAAAATGCGTCACATTTTTTAAAAATTTGATCGTTTTCGTCATTCGTTGAAACAGTACTATAGGAGAGAAGTAAGAACAAATCTCAGCTTTACATCTATCAAAATTCGACAAATGACGGATACGATCAGATTTTTTTAAAAAAAAAATGACGGCATTTTTGATAATTATAATTAATTTTATTATTTAAAATTGAACACTTAAATACGTCACCTTTAAGAACTAATTATGTAAACTTGATAAATTTTATAAAATCAACGAAAAAACTCCAATTTTAAATCTAAAGCGTAGATGTTAAACTTTAAGCAGTAAAAAGTGAACCATTGAACCAAATAAAATCAAAAAATTCTGTCACAAATTCTAAAATCAAAACACTAAGTGCAATGCACTTTCACATTTTTACAAGTGTAATATTTTAATACTAAATATGCAAAACTTAATAATAAATGTGTAATATGTTAATATTAAACGTGTAAACTTGAAAAAATATGAGAACTGCGGATTTTAGTGTTCAAATTTATAGGTAAAATTGGTGATAATTATGATAATATTACCGCGTTTTTTTTTTTTTTTTTAAATTTGATCTTATCCCTCTAATTTTTTCAAATGTAAAATTAAGATTGATTCTTATTTCTCTCCTAAGAACTTGTCCTCATTTTATGCAATACCTATATATATATATATATATATATATATATATATATATATATATATATGTGTGTGTGTGTGTTTTCTTTGTATGAGAATTAGTGTTTAGATGTGATCATTTGATTAATTCAAATCATCCAAATATTCAATTGTGCCAACAAAATTAAACATGTGTAGACTCTTAAATTAAGAGATTTGATTGAAAAACTGTCTCACTGTACAAAAAAAAAAAAAATTAAAAAAATTAAAAAAAAAAACAAAAAAAAAAAAACTTCCAAATAATAAATATAGCAAAAAAATTATAACAAAATCAATAGCCATAATTAGACACATTACCACACCTAAACACTAATTCTCATATGAATATAAAATTGATCATGATGAAGAGCACGTTTGGGTGGTGAGAGTCTGAGACTGACCAAGTAGACAGAAGTCTGCAGAAATCGACAAACCCACGAAAGATGCCAAAGTCAAAGGTGGCATGAGAGGCCGCATGGGTACGTGCCCATCCCGGTCCAGGTCCTGGTCCGGGCCGGCCTGAAACGGAAGGTGGTCTGGGGATATACATAGCTACCTTCTCACTCTGATCTCTCTTCAATCACAAAGTATGGCAACCCAAAATGATGGTTTCAGACAACAAAGCTATGAAGCTTGTGTGTGTGTGTATATATATAGCTGATGAACTAATATAATTAATACGAGCATATATATCCTCTTTATCGTATTCTTGAACAAACGGTGGCGTTAAGTAACTTTATCCAGCTGGTTTCCAGGTGTGCGCACACTTGTTAAATGGCAGCATCATACCAAGTCCACGTAACTCACCAAAACCTTGAATTGGCTTCTATGTAGTTTGTACTGTCTAATACAATTTCAACTTTGATTAACTTACATTCTAGTTAGAGTGCCCAGATATTGCTAGATTAGTTAAATTGACATTAACATTCTCAAGCACGCTACCCATCCTGTAAGTAAGTACGTTTAACCATCTTTGATTATCTAGTCGTCATATTCTTTTTAAAATCAATTGGTTATAAGTGATATCCTAGTTATTTGGTTATTACTCTGCCGACACCCAACATGATTTTCATTTTTAATTAATGTATATGGCATTGCAATCGTACTCATAATTAGTCGTCAAGCAACTAAAAACTAATCATCCACAAGAAGCGTAAGAACTTGCGTATTATTTAGATTTTTGTCCAAAAAAATTAAACTAAAAATGCAAATTCGAAACTTATATTAGTTATATGTTAGTATTATTTAGATTTTTATTCAAAATAACTCCATCTACCAGACAATTGACTAATTAGGAATACATACTAATACAAATTAGCAACTCCAAGTTAATTATGGACAAAATCACACATCCTATAACTCAGGCACTAAAATTGGAATTTTGCCTAAAAATGTCAATAAAACTGGGCAATCACTCAATCAGGTTAAGCCCCAAATATATAAACTACTCTCAACCACTTAGGTCACACATTGTTTATAAATTTGTACCTGCATGTTAACTAACATAAACACCTGATTTGATATGCTACAATATGAATTTACAGCAATACATGTCTTAGAAGACAGGAGATTTCAGGTTACAGCAAACCATTACCAAAACACTCTCCTCCCAATAACAGAGATACATGGTGCATAATTTATTCACAAATAGGAAATAAGAACATGTTGTTGAAAGAACGTATATATGCCATGAAAATTCTACTCATTCTCATCTTGGATCCTGCCTTTGGGTTTCAGATTTCGCAGGAGCAATCTGGATCCGTAACACTTCATGAACAGCACCCCGACGAAGCACCCCCAGAACTTCTTCATCTTTACAAGTCACAAGATCTCCTAGGGAGATATTACGTGAGTGCAATTCATCCCGCATGCGAAAGCCATAAAACCACCTTCCAAGCTTCCACCATTGCACGTGTACTTGTCTCTCTGAAATGTTGCAGCTATGCAACACTTCCATAAGATACTCAGCCTAGAAGAGAACATTAGCAATCGAGGAGATAAGAGGCAGAATCAGACGGAATTAAGAATAGGAGCCAATCAAATCTAACCTTTTTCAAGACATGGACAGAAATGATCACACAGTTTGAGCTCAAATAGGTTCCACAAAAGCGGTTTATTTTATTGAAAACATTTTAATTTGCGTATTAATAAAGCCCCAAACTATTCCATTCAAATTTCAGAGTTGGTGGTCCAGAAAAACAAACATGGAAAAGGAGAAAATTTTTACAAAATAGTGGAAAACCCAGTAGTTGCACATATTGTTAGCTAAGACACTGAACATTTCTGCAATTTAAACATTGTTTTCAACTTTTCATTACAATTTAAGTATGTTGCATCATATTTGATTTAGCATAACTACTAATTAAAGTCAATGACACATCTAAGTGTGTGTTTGGTTCAAACATGGAATCGGAATTAGAATAGGATTCAAATACTAGGTAATTGGAATGGGTTTTGGTGAATGTATTTTGCATGTTTGGTAGTAGGCTGGAATTGAAATGATTACCAACATTGATGTTTGGTTATATATGACCTTATAATCAGAATAAAGATTTTAAAAATACAAAAGCAAAAAATTAAGGCAACTGATCTTAAAAGTGGCAATGAAGTGAATAAGTAATGCAGTGATGAAGTCAATAAAGTGAGGAGAGATGAGTGAGGAGGCGACAAAATGAGGAGGCACTGAAATGAGGAGGGATAAGGCAGAATTAATTGAATGATACCTAATTTAAATTAGGTAATGGATTTTGTAATTAAGGGGTAATCAAATCCTATACCTGTGTTTTAAAAAGTTGTCAACCAAACAATGTGTTTGATTTTCATTCTCATTCCTTGTAAACCCCATTAATCAAACACACCCTAAGATCATAACAAAAAATATATACACATAACAAAAAATTTTGAATAGCAACCAACCGTAATGCCCATTTGGTTAATACTAATTACCGGTATGCTGAGCCATCTTATTATATACACATAACAGACAAATTTGAATGAGAATCGGCAGGGATGCCCATTTGGCTATTAGTAATTAGTTAATTACCGGTGTGTCAAGCAATGCTATGCAATAGTGCAAGCCAACCAAGTTGAGCAGCACATTGAGATCCGGTTTGAGAAAGAACATTTGGATATCTTTAAATCCAAATTCCATTGTGTTTAGACCCTTGATTGCTTTCAAGTAGTGACCGACCTCAATTGATTCAAATGCCAAACAACGCTCCACGAAGTTCACTACACCTGCTGCTTTTTCAGCCATCTCATTGTGCTTCTTGATATATAAACCCCTCCATCCCTATAGTTTCAGAAAGGAAATGAAAAGTAGATTGATTTTAATATCTGGCATAAAATCATATTATAAACAATCCTAGCACTTCTAAAATATGACAGCAAACAAGGCCTCAAGACCCAAGCATATTAACACAGATAGAAGAAATATAATTGAGTTACATGATTACTCTGATTAAGTTTACATACATCTTCTCCAGTTTCCTCCAGAAAGAGCAAATGCAATTTTTCCAATAAAGCATGCTACTAAGGTACTTGCAAATAAATTCAGTGAGAAAGAATTGAACTTAACTTTTTCTTGAATGCATAAGCTCACCAATTTTAACAATGCTTTTTTACTTTTACTTCATTTAGAAAATGGTCAAGGCAATACTTCAATAGTTCAATGAAAAAAAATATTTTCTTCCTTGCTTGAAAATTACAGAACTACATGAGAAAACCACTTATTTACTCCCAACACTGAACTCCTGGACTGTGAAGTCCACAATTTTCAAGAAAAAAAGGGTAAAATCCTTTTTTTCCTGAAGTTTTTTACTTTCTTGCAAAAATGACAGATTCTCTATAGAAAATTTACTTTTCTCTTCCCAAAAAATTTAAATTCCTGTTAGGTTTGACAATAACTCCCTCCACAGTGGAATCTTATACATGTAACACAGCAACCAATTATTTGAAACAGAATTATCTAACATGTACGGAGGCTCAACACAGAGGTAGGTTAAACCTGTAAATTATGATGAAGATCAGCGGGATATCCATAAGAAGTAGAAGAAGCTTGTTGATCTAAAGCAAGACCGGGCCATCTGTCTCTACACAGAGGCTCCCACACACAATCAGACGCACATAGCTGCCTCCAAAACCTCGAACAACTACCCAAGGAACACACTCCTCGTACCTAATTGAGAAAATCCGCACAAAATTAAATCAAAATAATTCACAGCTCACAGACAGCAGAAAATAAAAATGGAAAATGATTTCAAGAATTGGAAGAGAAATAGAACCTCGAGAGATGAAGCTATTTTGAGGGCGATGTCGTCTGGGAGTGAACTGTGAATTGATGGTTGTGGATTCATGGTTCATAGTTGAGATGGAAGCTCAGTATTATTATTTTTCCTTGATCGAAAGATTTTTTTCTTTTCTAGTTATTTTTGGGCGAAAAAAGAAAAGAAGAGAAATGGGTTTTGTGTCCTTGGAGGGTTGGAGATATTTTGGGAGAAGCTTTTCTAGATTCTAGAGTTGCTGACTTGCGGCGAGCCTGATGTCCCCTCGTGCTGTACGTGGCAAAAGTAAACAATTACGGAGTAAAATAAAAGGGAAACATGTACAATTAGATTCATGAGGAATAGTACTCCCTCCGTCCCATTTTGCCTGTTTTACTTTCCTTTTTAATCTGTCTCAAAATTTTGTCCACTTTCCTAAAATAAACACTACTAACTTTATATTTTTTTCCAAAGTACCCTTGTGACTTTATCAGTATACTTTTCGAATTTTTTTGAAAAATGTGTACTGAAAGACTTTTCCACATCTTTACTTTTACAAACAAATCATCTCTTTCATCTTTCATCTCAAAACTTCTGCAGACCCATTTCAACTTTCTCAAGCCTTTTATTTTTTCAAACCCAAATCTCTTTCCTATCATCCTCTTCCTCTCATCTCAAAAATGAGTTTCAATACACCCAAAATCCATTTCTCCACATCGATCTCACTCTGTTCCTATGCGGCGACCATGAGAAGCGAGCTGCTAAAGCACCTGAGAGTGGAAGTCATTGCACTGCAGAACCCTTCCCCTAACCCTAGGGCCCCATTTTTTCAGCTAATCGAACTACGCCGTCATTTCTGCGAGGAAGCGAGAGGCTCCTTCCTTGATAAATCCGATAGTCTATCCCGCTAAGGTTACACCAATGCTCATTTCTAAAAAGGTTTCGGTATAGATAGTTTGAACACCGTGGAGGTTGTAATGGCCTTTGAAGAAGAGTTTGGGTTTTGGGTTTGAGATTCCCGACAACGAAGCAGACAAGATCAATTCAATCAATCTTGCTATTGAATGCAGATATGGTGATTTTTAGAAGTATTATGTTCATGTAAATTTTTTTTTTTTTTTTGGGTATATTTACTGGATCTATAGAGAATAGAAAACAAAGAAATTATGGAGTATTTGTTTAATAAAGGTAAAGAAACGCCTGCAAATGAGATGAAGAAATGTACTGTGTAGCAAAGTGTACTCAAAAGAGATGAAGAAAGACGAAGAACAGTAGCAAAGAAGTCAGAGAGTACAAGGGTATAATTGTAAAGAGAGTCCAATTTTTTTCTTTTCTTAAAATGCGTGCCAAAAGCAAATCAGACATGCATTTCGGGACTAAGGGAGTAATTGTTTTTTTTGGGAAGGGGTGGGACTACTAGTCTAGTGCTTGGCGATCCAGCACATAACTCTCATCATCCATGCTCAACATAACGCTGACTTCTATGAGTAATAGTAATTAAACCATCGAATTCGAATAAACTATAAATTTATTTATAATTTTTTTTAAAAAATAATTATCATTTTTAACAAGTTAACAATAGGTTTACGTTGATTGGATGTCATGTGTATATTTTATTTTGTATTTTATTATTATTATTATTTTTTTGAATGCTTGTATTTTATTATTATTATTATTATTATTATTATTATTATTATTATTATTATTATTATTATTATTATTATTATTATTATTATTATTATTATTATTCTACTAAGTATTTGACCATACTCCTGTATATCATGTTTTTTTTTTTTTTTTTTTATAAAAAAAAAATCATTTAGTTTTAGTTCTCAATTATATCCATTTTGTGTTTTCCTTTGTCTACCAGTCTCGTGCGATCATTTTCAAAGCAGAAACCAAGAGAATATCTACGAGTGGTGCAACTATGCAAGGATATATACTGGGATTGGCTTAAACAGTTTGTTTGGTGCTGAGAACATGATTGAGCATGGTTTCGAACTCGTCCAAGAGCTCCCGCTAGGACAGAGCTTTCGAAGGTAGTGCGGCGGCTAATGTCGTGGACGATAAGTGCGACAAAGGCACAACAGTAGTAAGCGGAGGTGACGGCGCGGAAACGTTCTTAGCTGGTGGTGTCCCAAATCTGGGCCTTGACTTCTTGGCGGTGAGGCAAAAGAAATAAAATCAAGAAAACATGGCATCTGAGTCAAATGCTTGGTAAGATAATAATAAATATAAAATACGGAGTATAAAATAAAATATACACATGATATCCCAATCACCACAAACCACCATCCTCCTAGGGTTTTGCACCCTTTATAAACTCCATTATTCATTTGTTTTCTTGATCTCTTCCCCTGCCTCTCCTCCCCTAAGCTCTCTGCTAGAAGGAAGGAATAACTTAGTAAGTTTCCTAAGCTCATTTTCAACCATTCATTTGCAGCCATTCATTTCCGTCCTTTCCTTAAGGTTTCATCTCTTATCTTTTAATCATTGGGAATCACTCCTTAGGCTTGGATTGTGTTGTTGTCAGAGGTTTTAGATGGTGAAGGAAGTGGTGTTTGAGTAGAGAGGAGGAAGGGAAACACACAAGGAAGAAGAACAAGCAAAGGTATAAACCATGGATTTGAGAGCATAAACTATTCATGAGAGTCGGGGTGCTATGCCACACCTAGGTTTGAGAACCTAGGTGCACAGGCTAAACTAACTAATACAGAAGATCCATAAGTCCAAAACACAAGCCAAGGCACGCATGCCATCATCAGTACAAGTACTAAATAAACTAAGGCTACAATTCCAGCTAGTGCGGTCCTTAGCTACTGACCATCACCTGAAAAACATGTCGTAGCAACCATCAGCGAATAATGCTGGTAACCCACTCCCACGCGTTAAGTACAATATAAGTAGATATAAGAAAATCATTTTTAAACCGGAATACATATATAACCTGATACGAGTATATCCACAGTAGAAGAAGGTGAAAATCATGAATTGGGAGAAAGAAAAGAAACAACCCATGCTACTATGCCAAGGAGAAAACGAAGGAAACCGGCATGGATGGTTGATTACATTTGTTAGACTAAGTTTATTCGTAATAGGATACATTAGTTTAGTCCTAATACATTATTATATCATATTAATTAGGAATCATAGTCCTAAGCATAATAGGAGTAACTTAGTATATAATCACCCTGCATGCTAGGGGAAAGACATGCGAATTATTATTATTTTTTTCTTCTTTACTATCATCTTCCTTCTCTGAAATCTCTCTCCCTCTCTCTCCTTCTCTCTCTCTCTGATTTTCCCCTCCCCTAATTCCATCTTTGGAGTCTGCATCCACTCAAAGCGGTGCCGGCTTGATACGGGTTCGTATCAATTGGTGCTTTCATTGCATCGAACTCATCTTTCTTGTTCTTTTACACACTCAAAACTGCAATCTTACTTCATTATGTCAGACAACCAATTTACATCAACAACTCGTCCTTGGGAGCAGGCAATTGCCGAATTTCAAAAAAAATTTGATAGACAAACTGTTACAAATCACCAACTCATTCAACAACTCATTACCTCCGTGTCACGGTTGGAAACGATGGTAACAACAAATAAAAATGCAGCAATGCAACCTCAAACACATGGAATTTTAGGGCCTCCACCTGATAATCATCTACAACCATCTTTGCAACCGGAGAGTGGCCAAGGGACTCAACGATTTCATATGAAACTTGAGTTACCTCGCTTTGATGGCTCAGACCCTCATGGTTGGATATTTAGAATTCAAGAATATTTTGATTTTTATAATACACCCGACACACAGCGATTGCGAATATCAGGATTCACAATGGAAGGGATTGCTTCTGGGTGGTATCAATGGATGAAAAGGAATGGAATGTTAACTACATGGAAGGAATTTTTACAGAATATCACAAAGCGGTTCGGCGAGTCTCGTTTTGAGGATTCCCAAAGAAAATTGTCAAAAATGACACAGCAAACCACAGAAGATGCAATCTTAGAAGAAGAAACCATAGTGCATAAGCAAGATGACATAATCGCAGGAGATATTTCCAGTCTAAACTCATTGGCAGGCCCGGGTAATCCCAGATCACTTAAACTTTTGGGAGAAGTTAATGGCCGAAAGTTACAGATTTTAATAGATAGTGGCAGCACCCACAACTTTGTGAAACCCAAAATTGCTGAGCAATTACAGTTACATACTTTGAAGGTCACACTAAGTGGCACAACACTGAAGAGAAGCACATCATACCATCCACAGACTGACGGGCATACAAAAGTAATGAATCGAGGCTTAGAGCAATACTTAAGGGCTTTTACTCATATCAAACCAACCAATTGGACGTCATACTTGGGATGGGCAGAATTTTGCGCCACTACAAGCTACCACAGCTACATTAAAATGACTCCATTTCAAGCACTATATATAAGACCACCACCCACCTTAGCACCGTATACAAAAGACACACCAACAGTGCAAGCACTAGATGAATTATTGTTGGATCGTGACAGATTGATAAGGCCACTGAAACACAATCTTCGGGAAGCTCAGCATCGCATGGCCAAAAAAGCCAATGCCAAAAAAAGCAAAATGAAATTTTCAGTAGGAGATAAGGTTTGGCTTCGTCTATAACTATATAGACAGATATCAGTAGCACGTAGAAGCTCTAACAAACTAGCACAACGCTATTATGGTCCATTCAACATCTTGGAAAAAATATGGGAAGTTGCATACCGCCTCGAGCTACTACCACAAGCAAGAATTCATTCAGTATTCCATGTCTCACAACTCAAGAAACACATAGGAACTGAAGAAAATATAGAGGTCCAATTACCAGAAGAAATTGTGGGCCGATCACCAATTTCAGCTCTACTAGCACTCTGTGGGGAACAGAATGTTCTAAAAAATGGAAAAATACAACGCCAAGTCTTAGTGCAATGGTTAGATAGTAGTTCAGAAAACGCCACTTGGGAAGCTGCCGAGGAAATGGAACGATGGTACCCGAATCTCCACCTTGAGGAGAAGGTGGTCGTTGAAGGGAAGGGGAGTGATACGAGTATATCCACAGTAGAAGAAGGTGAAAATCATGAATTGGGAGAAAGAAAAGAAACAACCCATGCTACTATGCCAAGGAGAAAACGAAGGAAACCGGCATGGATGGTTGATTACATTTGTTAGACTAAGTTTATTTGTAATAGGATACATTAGTTTAGTCCTAATACATTATTATATCATATTAATTAGGAATCATAGTCCTAAGCATAATAGGAGTAACTTAGTATATAATCACCCTGCATGCTAAGGGAAAGACATGCGAATTATTATTATCTTTTTCTTCTTTACTATCATCTTCCTTCTCTGAAATCTCTCTCCCTCTCTCTCCCTCTCTCTCCCTCTCTCTCCTTCTCTCTCTCTCTGATTTTCCCCTCCCCTAATTCCATCTTTGGAGTCTGCATCCACTCAAAGCGGTACCGGCTTGATACGGGTTCGTATCATAACCTAAGCTACTCTAGCTTTAAACCAAGATCAAGACTCAAGACACAACAACAGACTTGACACTAGAAGACGATCATAAAGACTAGCATGCATCCTAAGAACACAAGACAAGGCGTAATAGACAAGCAAGCTCATAAATAGCAATTAAAGGCAACAATGGGATCTAATGACAATCAATTAGCAATTAATCATCAAGCACACAATCTATCTTCCAACCTTATACCAAGTTCAAACCTTTACTCCTCTCCATCCTTATATTAGTTCCAACCTGTACCTCCAGGCCACCCTTATATCGCCTCCCTTATTCCTCTGGAGCAACTACATGCCCCACACCGAAACCACCAACAAGTCCACCAACATGGTAGCACCGAAGTGCCATTCGCATGATCCGTGCCTCTAGCACCACTATCAAGGGGTCAGCACATATAGCTCTGACATGGTATCGCGGCGCTTATACCCTGACGCAAGCCTTTAGCCAGCAAGTCTAAGGGGTGGTCCGTGCCTTTAGCATGATAACCGAGCACTCATTGTGCTATTCGCCAACAATTCATTTCCACCAATCACAATCTCATCATCATCAATCTCAACTATCTTTGCACAATGATCACAACACCCATCATCATTCAATCGATCAACATATAATTAACAATAAGAATCAAGGTATAATAGCAACGATATGCACTACACATAAATTCCAAGAACGGTACGCAAAACATCATACGAGACTCATAAACATCAAACGGGGTACAACGGGGCACAACGGGACATGGGGAAACGACAAATGGGGAAAAACAACCTGTTGCGCTACCCCGTTCCAGCGGGTGGGCGACGGGTGGAGGTCCACCCGCCGGTGGGGCGGTCACATTCGAGGGTAGGTGGTGGGGACTCGTTCCCCCACCTATCCCCCACTGGTACGAGGGTGATTATTTGGTCCGGTGTTCGTTCGTGGAACCCAAAACCAAGTTCAAACACATTCCAACACGTATAAAAAACAACACGGATTCGATTAATAAAGATTGAACCAAGAACCATTCCAATTACATTCTAACACAATTCCTAAACATGCTAAGACTCGACATCAATCACATAACAGTTCAGGAGCATCCGGAACCTCAAGAACATCAATAAATCTATTTGCAAAGCCCTAACGACAAGTCCTAAACTATAATCAACACCCGAGCATGCATAAACCCACCCAAGAACACCAAAAACATCACAACACGAGATTCACGATATAAACGCTAGGGACAAGATCTAGACATAATTAAATACAAGATCATATCAGTAACCACACAAGGCTATCAAGAATCATCACGAATAATAAGAATTCATCGTATAAACCTAAAGACAAGCTCTATCAAGATATACATACAAAAATCACACATTCAATCAACCAATGGAGCGAATCAATAAACAATAGCAAGGAAAATAGGTTTTGTAAGACATGGGTTACCTCTTACCCCTAATCGATTTCCTCGGCTATTGATGGTGGGGGAATTCCTTGGCTGGATCTCCTGTGAGGTATTTTCGAGTAAGAGAGAGGTGATGAGAGTTCTAACTGCTTCCTAATCTTCTAGTTCAGGCAAAGGTTCACGATCCATTGAGGACCTCATAAATTAATTAAGAGAATTATAATTGAATTAAATCCTTTTTAATTATTTTAATTTAATGGAATTAATTTAATAATTAATTCGGGTTTGAAGGCCGTAACACGGGGTGTTACACCTTCCCCCCTTACAAAAAGCTTCGTCCCCGAAGCTTAGATGTGACGAGGTCTATCCTAATTTTCTTAGCCTAAGGTCTAGTCTATGGTACCTTGAGCGAACAGGTCGGGGTAGCGCTCTCTCATTGCGCTTTCGAGCTCCTACGTTGCTTCCTCGATCCCATGATTGGACCAAAGGACTTTAACCATCTTCACAGTTTTCCGGCGGGTTTCTCTTGTCTTTGTGTCCAGGATTTTCACAGGCTTCTCCTCGTAGGATAGGGTGTCATCCAAGCACACTATTTCAGGTTGGAGCACTTGAGTCGCGTCGTGTACATATTTATTTAGTTGCGACACATGGAATACGTTGTGTGTCCGCTCTAGTTCGACTGGCAATGCGAGGCGGTAAGCCAGGTTTCCGACTTTCTCTAGGATCTCATAGGGGCCAATAAATCTAGGGCTTAACTTCCCTTTCTTCCCGTATCTCATTACTCCCCGGGTGGGTGAAACTTTTAGCCAAACCTTTTCCCCCATGGAGAATTCAGCTTGTTTCCTCCCTAGATCGACGTAGGACTTCTGGCGGTCTTATGCGGCCTTCATTCTCTCTTATATGTGTTTGACCTTTGTTATGGTGTCTTGTAAATACTATGGTCCCAGACTTTTCGGGTTGACAATGTCTTCCCAACATATGGGAGTCCGACACTTTTGTCCTTAAAAAGCTTAGTAGGGTGCCATACGAATACTCGCGTGATAGCTATTGTTGTAGGAGAATTCGATTAGATCTTGGTGTTCCTCCCATGTTCCATGGAAGTCTAACATGTAGGCTCTCAACATATCTTCGAGGGTTTGAATTGTTCTCTCGGTTTGGCCGTCGGTCGTGGGGTGGAAAGCGGTGCTTAACTTTAGTCTCGTCCCCATGGTGAGGTGCTGGGGTGTATGTAACCCTTATCTTGTAAATCTTGTAGTTGTGTTTTCAGTTCTTGTATTTCCTTTGGTGCCATCCTATAGGGTGTCTTTGAGATGGGGGCGGTGCATGGCATTTAGTCCACGGTGAATTCCACCTCCCTGGGTGGTGGTACCCCAGGGATCTCGTCCGGGAAGACATCCGTGAAATTCTTCTACTACCGGGATTGGCTGCGGTTCGTCGCTCCTGGTGTCTAGATCCTCGATTGAGCACAAAAAGGCCTCACATCCTTTGGTTAAGTATTTCTTCATCTTCATCATATTTACTAGTTTGACTTCCGGGTCCTTGGCGGATCCGCGGTAGGATACCCGTTTCCCGTTGGGTCCTTTCAAGATTACCTTTTGTTCGCCGCATAGGATCTGTGCCTTGAACTTCCCTAGCCAATCCATTCCTAGGATTACCTGTATGCCGTCTAACCTGAACTGGATCAGATTGCTAGGGAATTCCACTCCTCCAATGGTGATTATTATGTCCTTGTACATACGATCGCACTTCAACACTTCGCTTGACGCCACCTTGACTCTTAGTTGTACCCCCGTGCCTGTTGTTAAATCGAGCCTTGCTGCGAATTCGGCTGCTATGAACGAGTTGGTGGCTCCTGAGTCAAATAGTACGATGGCGGGAGTGGCGTGTACGAGGAATGTCCCAGTTACTACGTCGCTGTCTCCGATTCGGGCCCTACTCATGGCAAGGATTCTCCTTGGGCAATTTCCGTCCCGTCTTCCGAGACCCATGCTGTTGACTTTCCCCGACCTTGAGGTGAAACGGCCTTGGCGACTTTTAATTTCTGTGGAGGGATTATGGGATTTCCTTCGACTTTCCTCTTGTGCGCCTCGGTAGTTCCCAGAGGGTTATGCTGTACTCGTTGGAGCTCGGCCGCCTTAGCATAAGCTTCCTCGGGTGTCATTGGTTTGCTTATGGTCAAGGCTTTCCTGCCTCCGAAGTTGAGCCCAGTTACGAACTTTTCTACTCTGATTGCTTCCGTAGGGACCAACCCACCTGTGAAGTGAGTCAACTCTAGGAACCTCTTATAGTACTCCTCCACTGAGGCGTTTCCTTGCCTTAGGTGTAGGAATTCTTCGTTCATGGTTGCTCAGATATGCTGGGGATAGAAACATTCTCTCAGTTTGGCTTTTAAGACTTGCCGGTCCACACCTCGTTCCGGCCCTTCCTGTGCCCACCACGAGTCGGCCTCATGCCGAAGGTAGAATGATGCTAACTTGACTTGATACTCCCCTGGACAATTCGTTACTTCGAAGATCTTGTCAAATGTCCGAATCCATTCTTCGAGTGTTGCAGGATCCTCTTCCCTAGCGAAAGAAGGGGGATCGTAATCCCTTATTCGGCGTGCTAGGTCGTGGCCTCCGTCTAATGGGGCTTGATCACTGCTGGTTACTATGGTGTGGTTTAGAGTTTGAACGATCTGAGTCAACTGTTGTAGGTTCTGGGTCAGGAGGTCGCGGATGTAAGGCTCAGAGGTCCCTAATTGTTCTCCTGATGGTGCCATTCCGGTTGTCTACAGGTTCAACACCGGACGTGGGTGTAAGTCAGGGGTTCGCGCCCTTAACTATAAGAATTTCCTATGCTAAGCACAGAATATATATTAAGGAAAAGTAAGCATAAGATGGTAAATAAACTCACAGCCTCACCGCGCGTCCAAATGTTCCTAGATCTTACGTGACGAAGTACTTAGAATTCAAACCTATTGTCCTAAAGTCTCGTCTGAGGGCCTTATTGTAACAACCCAAAATTTTATTTTATAAATCCAATTTTAAGAAATTCCAAAATAGCCATTTTCACTCCATTAAAAATTTTTGCGATCAATTGGTGTTTGAATAAAATTATTTTAGTCACATTTTAAATTAATTCGACACCAAAATTTATGTTATTCGAAATTCCTAAAATCTCGGGTACTTCGCGTACTAAGTTTTAAATCGAGAAATTTATCTGAGTGAGACCGGGAGAATTCAAAAAGATCTTAAACAAGGGTTCATCTAATTAGCTTTTTGAGAAAATTCATTTTCAACCCCAAAGTATTCAAAGTTAGCATTTCTAGCCTTTGGACCATGGAGTATGGTGAACCACTAGCCTCCACCTTTGTCTGATGCTTTAATTGAGAGCCAATAAGATTGTTCCTTTCATCAACCAATCATAAGAAGATCTTCTAGGGTTTTGGACCCTATAAAACTCACCTCTTCCATCCTTAATTTCCTGATCTTCCCTAGCTAGCAGCTCAGCAAGAAACCAAAGGAAAACATAGTAAGTGTTCCTAGGCCAATTTCATCCATTCTTTTTCCTTTAAGGTTTTCATCCTCCTTTGCTTCAATCTCTGAGTTTGGTTAGGTTTGGCTTGTGTGGTTGTTAGTGGTGTCCAGATGGTGTTTGGATTGGTGTTGAGTAGAATGGAGGCTGAGGTTCACACAAGGAAGAAGAACAAGAAGAAGATGCAACAAGAGGTATAACCCCATGGATTCCTTATTGAATTTGGATCTGTGAAGCCTTCATATTGAGTAGAAATGAGTAGAATCTATGAGATTTTGTTGTGTTTATGCTTAGAAGTGATCTAGTATTTGTTTGTGAGTTGTTGAGATTGTTTTGGACTTGTTTGGATTGAGTTTTGCAGATGAGAAAGCCTTCTGGTGCACACACAGTGTGCACCAAATCAGACTAACGGCCCTAGCCGCGGCCCATCAGGAGGCCCGCCAACTAGAGCCGTGGTTGAACGAGACTAGGGCACGACGCTAGAGGAGGGCCGCCGCCTAGTCCCGGTGGAGTAGCGGGGTACATGGGGCGGACCTTGAGGAGTCCCGCCCCAGGTCCCTGACTTTGATTCTAAGAAGAATCTGTGCAGTGGCCGGGCCCTTGTGGCTCAGCTACGTGTTGTTTCGAGCTGAGTGTTACGGGCCCTTGTGGCTCGGCTCTTCGGGATCGTCTCGACGCACGTTTTGGCTTTGATTTCATTGAATTTGGATTAAAAACGAGTATGTTATGAAGGTTTTATTGAAGATTTGCTACACAGAGTATATATTTGCTAGTTTACTGTGTACGAAGAATTATTTGACTATGTGATCTGATGATGTTTTTATTGAGTAAAGAAGCATGATCATTTGAGAATATGATTTATTATGAAAGCATGACTAGATTGTGATATTTGATCAATGAGAAATGAAGCATATTTTGTTGATGGAATGTATAGAATTTGCTATGTTGCAAACCGAGCATGACGTTACATTCTTAAGTATTATATGTTATTTTATACATGGTTTAGAAGCATGTTATAGAGCATTTTGACATTTCACATGTGTCATATTTCAAAAATGCATAAGGGGCCAACGTGAGCCCAAGAATACTTTCAAAAACCATAAGCATGTGGTATATCATTCTTTGATGCATTGAGAAGTAGTAGAGTTGTTGCATGCATGAGATTGATGCATGAGAGATATATTTATGTATTATCTATATCTGTGAGGTTTTGGAGGATACCGTTTGGACTTTGTCCTCTCGGGAGATATTTATGGACATTGCGGTCCCAGTATATGTAACGCGGCGTATTCCCACGTTACGAGGTTGGAAACTGCCCGCCAGGCTTGGAATCCTGGTTAGGGGGTGTGCACACTAATAGTTCGATACCTAATTCCACAGAGATAGAACCACGAGATTGGTTCCGTAGACGGTAGGAGATATTGGGTCGGATTTATGCCATTCCCGATGGGGTAATTCATGCATCAGTGAAACCCTAAGTTGTCTACGAGTAAAAGAAAGAAGAGAGTCAAAAGAGACTCAAGAGAAAGAAAGCGAGTCAAAAGAGACTCAAGAGAAAGAAAGCGAGTCAAGAGAGACTCAAAAGTAAGAAAGAGACCTCCATAGAAAGTACTCTATTTTTATAATGAGTGATTGAGTATATATATATATATATATATATATATATATATATATATATATATATATATATATATATATAGAGGCGAGTTCAGGTGCGGCAGTGTCTTACGGTGCAGCGATTTCTTACGGTGCGGCAACACCAATAGTTCAACAAATATGCACCATCAACATTAGGAAAATACGCCACATAAAACAGAGTAAACAGAGCCCCGCATCACTAAACACACACCATTAGGTGTGAGTAAAAACACCATACACTGTTCGGAAATACACCATTGGGGGTGGTGAGTTATATGGTGTATTTTTTTGAGTCTGTTGTGTATTTTGTGATGTTTTATTGCATTTCATTGGGGTGTGTTTTTATTACACTGTTGGTGCATATTGTTAACACTGTTGGTGTATTCTGGAATTCTGCCGCACGACCGCACGGGAAGACCCCGCCGCATTTGAACTTTATTATATATATATATATATATATATATATATATATATATATATATATATATATATATATATATATATATATATATATAGTATTGCACGAGATTTCATAAGAGTATGAGTATATTGTTGCACGAGATTGCATATGAGTATGTTTTTAGTATTGCACGAGATTACATATGAGTACGAGTATATTGTTGCACGAGATTGCATATGAGTGTGATGTATAAGTGTTGCACGGGATTGCATATGAGTATGTTTATAGCATTGCACGAGATTGCATATGAGTATGATGTATAAGTGTTGCACGAGATTGCATATGAGTATGATGTATAAGTGTTGCATGAGATTGCATATGAGTATGACTATAGTATTGCACGAGATTTCATTTGATTACAGCTTTGCACAAGGTTGCACATGAGTATGATTATAGTATTGCACAAGATTGCATTTGAGTAAAGTATCGCATGAGAGTACATAATGAGAATGCTGATTTATAATCGTTATGTTGTATTAGAAGTCTTGTTTATCGAATTATGAGATGAGAATATGAAAGCATGAGAATACCTGTTATATGGTTTATTAGCATGATCCTACCTGTAAGCATGAATTGCTTGTTAAGTTATTTGAGAAGTTTATATGCTGATGAATTTAAGTGAACAGTCTTATATATAAATGAGCATGCCAGCTGATATAATAGGGTGCAAGCATCTAGAAAGTATGAGTTAGATCTAATGATGATTCGAGATGAGTTTATTGTTTATAAAGATATCAAATGTTTTCAAAGTAAATGCTAGAATGCTTTACAGGGTTGAGTGTGGTTATACTTAGCTTTGTGCTAACGGATGTTTTCCTATTTGTCTATATGTTGCTTGCAAAACCCCTTTTAGGTGGGCCCAACAATAAGAAGAAATTGAGTTAGATTAGTCTCTTAGTTTGAGATGTCTAAACTCTAGTTTTATTGATGATCATGTTATGGATTTTAGACTTTTTGACTCTTATGTTTTTTGAGGATGATGTAGACTTTTGGGGTGACGTTTTCCCCCCTTTTGTTTCCAATATTTTATTTGGATGCCAGATTTTTATCTTATTTCTAGTTTTACCCCTTAGCCTGTGCAATCAACACGGAGTGGTGGTTGTGGTGGTGACACTCCCACTAATTACCTTTTTAGTTATTATTTCCGCTGCTTAGTTATGTAAATGGTTGTTTAGAATTGTAATTAAGAGTTAGAAAAGTGGGGTGTTACAAATTGGTATCAGAGCGATACGAACCGCGGGAGACTTAGGAAGTTTGACCCTTAAGATTGAGTATAGAAACTCTAAGTGAAAGTCCTAGGAAGGACAAGTTAAGGAAAGACCTCTAAGTTGAAGTCTTAAGAAAGACAAGATAAGAAGAGAACATTAGGTGGAAATCCTAAGAAGGATAAGATTAGGGAAATAACCCTAAGTTATGAAGATTGAGATAAGAAAGACTCTAAGTTCAGTGACTAAGTATGAGAATCAGAGTTAAGAAAAACTCTAAGTATCAGTTAGGAACTTGTCTTAAGCTTTTTTTAGGGAAATTGAAGTCTAGATGGTTTTGTCATTCCATTGTCCCTAAACTTCGTTCCTATGAGGCCATGGAGATTGAAGGAGATAAAAAGAGACCATTCATGGTTGCTGCACTAAAAGGCAGTCCCGGAAGAAACTAGCATACAGGGAAGTTTCCTGTTTATTTCATTTTCTCATACCTGCTTTTATATTTAACATTAAGGACAATGTTGAGTTTGAGTGTGGGGAAGGAAAAGTAAGTTTTGGGGATGTTTTCTGCAAGTTTTATGCAAAATAGACAAAATATCAAAAAAGAATTCTGTAATTTTTTGCATTTTCCTGCAATTTTCTGCAACATTTTCTGCATCTTTTCTATTTTTCTGCATTTTCTTCACTAATTTTCTGCATTTTCTTGGAATTTTCTGCATCATTCCCTTCATTTTTCTACAATTTCTTTTTCTACAATTTCTTAGCAAAATAAAGTAGAAAAAACACCATTTAATGACTATGTTGATTGGGAGATAAGTTCTAGTGTTTTGGGAGTGCATAATATCAATGAATGTGTTTGGCTATATGTATGCTTGCATAGAGTTAGTGGTCAAATTTTGTCACATCGTGAGCTTTTGAGCCTAAAGGTTGCCCACTGCAACTTATTTTCATTTTGAGTGTTTATTTGCCCTCTTTGATTGTGTTACTTCTAGAACTTGCTTCATACCATTTCAGAGCTACATGTTATATGATGACACGAGAATGATTAAGGCGTTAGGATTTAGCTTTATAGCCTTAAGAATGACCACATCCTTATACATGTTATCTTTCCCCTAGTGAACCATTTTGAGCTTTATAATAAATATAAGACATTTTTTTCTTCATTTGTCAGTTCCAAAGAACCTTAGCTGATAAAAAGAAGCCTCTTAACCCATCTTTGAGTCAGTGGATGTCATTATTTCATTTATCTGTGCAAGATAACCAAAAGTGATGAAGTATGGGTGAGATTGGAGTTGAAAGGTGTTTGTATAGCTGGTTTGCTTGGGTGAGGAATTGTTTGTGATCAAAGGGGATGAAAACAAAGAAAAAAAAAGAGAAGAACAGAATGATATGTTCTAAATTGTGGGTTGAAAATCTTGTTAGCCCAAACTTTTGTGCTCATTTTATTCTTAAAATGGTTTATGAGTAATGAGGGCATGATAGAAATTTGATGATTATGGGAAGAGTTCCATTGAGGGGTGATGTGGAAATGAGGAGCTATTTATTCGGTTTTACCAGGAAAAATTGAAAAAAATAAATGAAAAAAATAGAAAAAAAAATGAAAAATGAGATTTTGAAGTTGTTTGGGAGTATATCAGTGAAAAGGATGAGGGAAAATGAAGTAGAAGTGATGGCTTGTTTTGGTAGAGTTCATTGCATTGGTTGAATACAGTTTCTTGCTCTTGATATGGTGAAATTATGGCTCTACTGATTCCTTGGCCTTTCTTTGTATTTCCTTATATCCTTTCTTTCATAAACCACATACCCTTGGCCCCATTACAACCCAGAAATAAAGACCTTTTGACTCGTGTTCTTCATATAATTTTGGTAGTGGAGTTTTGGGTGGACAAGCAAGCCTATGGCAAGTGCACTCTCAATATAGGATGGTGTGTACCTTTCTTATACATATATTTGTGAGAGATTGAGTGAACAACCGTGAGGACTACTATTCTCGATTGTCTTGTGTGCATATGACTTTGAACTCTCATGAAGTATTGTGTTTACCAATTCCCTTGAATTGAATGCCTAGTTGACATGGTTATGCTTGGTAGTTTGATTTCATTGCATAAGTTTGCTTGGGGACAAGTAAAACCTTGAGTTTGGGGAAGTTTGATAAGCTTAATTTCTAGGCATTATTTGGATAATTTTAGTAAGTGATTTTCATGAATAAATTAAGTTTTAGAGTTGATTTTATAATAAATATTATATTATTTATACGTTACTAGTTTAGATTGATTTTAATAAGTATTAGGCTAATGTTGCATTTTTATTAATATAAATAGGAGTTTTATTTTAACTATAGTATTAGATTTATTTGTTAGTTTTATATATTCAATTGTTTTAACGAACCGCTGGAGACTTAGGAAGTTTGACCCTTAAGATTGAGTATAGAAACTCTAAGTGAAAGTCATAGGAAGGACAAGTTAAGGAAAGACCTCTAAGTTGAAGTCTTAAGAAAGACAAGATAAGAAGAGAACATTAGGTGGAAAACCTAAGAAGGATAAGATTAGGGAAAGAGCCCTAAGTTATGAAGATTGAGATAAGAAAGACTCTAAGTTCAGTGACTAAGTATGAGAATCAGAGTTAAGAGAAGCTCTATGTATCAGTTAGGAACACAGTGAGGTTGTGAGTTCCCTTGCGTTTGCCTATCTGTTTAGGTGCTTTATCAACGTGTTTAAAGTGCTTTTATCTACCTTTTGAAAGTAAAGTAGAGAAGTTAAAAGTGAGAAGTTGAAAGAGAAAAACCAAGAGTTCCAATGTTGAAAGTGAAAAGCTAGAAGTTGAGACTTTGAAAGCTAAAGTTTGAAAGTGGAAGTTTTGTAAAAGTTGCTAGTGTGAAAAGTGTAAGAGCTTATACTTGATTCTTGTTTATGTGTCTTACTTGTTGTAAGCCTTGCTTAAAGAATAGAGAAGTTAAAAGTAGTTAACTCCTGAGTATCTTGTTGTGCTCATTGTGCCAAACTTCCATTCCAAATCCCTTGTTGTTAATGGCGTGATAATTCTTGAAATTTTATCATCGAGTTTGAGCTTATGCTTCTGGAAATTTTCTCGTAGCTTGATATTGATCCTTGAGTCATTCTGACTACTTTCAGTTTGCTTTCAATATCTATCGAAGCTATCTAATGTCTAGAGTTGAGTATGAGAAGTTGTTTTGTTTGAGTTGAGCCTTGAATCATTGCTAATGTCTATTCTTGACATTCCACGATTTATTGTTCAATCTGTATCTAGAATGCTTATAAATTCCTTCTAAGTATTCTTGTGAGCTTCTATTGACTTGCAATGCTAGTATAATTGAATCTTGAAGCTAGTAAGATCTTGCTGAAAGCCTTATTCTTGGGATCTCATTGTATTTGAATTAAGCTTATATCCCTTGAAATCCATATTGTTGGAATCTATTGAGACGTTGAGCCAAGATCTATTCGTTGTTGTTATGCCGTTGGAATCCATATTTGTTGAGTAATTCCTATGAGCTTGTATTTATTGAGTATTCTTGAAAGTGTTTTGTTCTTGAAGAGCTATTTTATTGACCATGTGTTCTTTTTGTACACTCGGATCTAGTTGCCATAGTATTGAGATCGTCCAGTGTGATATCCTTTCATTGTTATTGAGCTATTGAGCTATTGATTCTAGATTGTAATTTTGCATTTCCTCATTTTAATCAGATTAACTGGATTAATCAACTGATGAAATGGACTGACTGATTCAGCGATAAAGTCATTCAGTAACAACAGATCATAGAGATGTTTAAAGGAAGAGATAACAGCACAAAGCAAAAACACAAGATGTTTACCCAGTTCGATACAATGTGTATCTACGTCTGGGGGACGATCACATAGGCGTCCAATCCACTAAATCATAATCCAATGTACAAAGGTAGAGAAACAATAATCTCACCTAAGTACCCCACACAAGGTACGTACCCAGTCTACACAGGTTTAGTGGATTGCTGAAGGTGGAGAGTCATGCATACAGAAGTCCAATGAAATCCCTTCACTTGGAGAGCCAACTCTGATGCAGTCCACTTCAATGACGCTCTTTACAGTTGTTCCCACAACAGTGTGATCACAGTGTCCTTTCGTTTAAGCAGCAGTGGGTCCTCTCAAGTTCTTCATCTTAATCACCATGAACATGTTGTATTGAGAAGATGCATAGGAATCAAAGATCTGATCTCGTAAAACTGATACGGAGTGTTTTCTTCTCTCTAAAGGCGTAACCCTAATTCTCGTCGAATGAGGATACTTATAGTTCCATAGTTAGAACACTCTCTCCATAGATATCTTTGATTATAGATGGTAGGACAAGATTTGAAGAATGTAATCTTAAAGATTCGGTCCATACCTTTCCAAAGCAGATACGCTGATCTTTTTTCCAAATCTGTCTTCTGTAAAATCGCGTACAGCTTTTTAAGTAAACAGCTTCCTAAAAGAGATCTTCAGTGTCAGTCCCTCTGTTGTTGTATCTGATTGATCAGTCCTCTGTAGAACAAAACTGACACTAAGCTAATCCTATCTTAGTATGCCATAATAATATTGCCAATTATAAGTTGGGGTTTTTGAACAATTAAAACACTAACAAACTCCCCGTTTGACTATTATTTGGCAAAACAACTCTACTATGTAGAAAGACATAAACGGAAAGAACTAAGATAGGCTATCATAAAACAAACAACCCAAGTATCTGATTACATAGCAGAAAGAAAAGCACAGCATACAAGTCATGCTGGATCAAAACAACAGTCAAAGAACATTCTTCAAATAAACGGTGGTGCAATCACAATCAACGCCCAGCCAGGGCAAGAAGGTACACAAAAATAACTCCCCCTAAGATCATACTCCCCCTTTTTGCCAATGAGAGCCAAAGCATGGTCAAGCATTGTAGGGAGTGTCACTGTCAGACTTCGCAGGTTCAGCAACAGCAGCAGATTCGGATAGGCTTAAACGAAGAAGAACGGTTGCCAGCTCAGTACGGGCCCCTGTCAGTTGTTTAGCAATTATACCATGAACTGTCTCAAGCTCAGAGACCCTTGCCTTTAACTGAATGGAGAGTTGAAGATCCCTTGCATGTGGCGAATCATCATCCACTGTATCAGTTTCAGAAATAGAGGGGGCAATCAACGGTGTAACATCACAAATATGATCTCCAACCAAAAGACGCCGATCAACAGTATAGAGAAGGGTTGGACTGATTACTTCACTCGGCATAGGCTCAAGACCCTGTGTTGTGAGAATTCCATAAATCAAATTTTGGAAAGGGTAGCCTTACCTTCTGCTCTCGTGGATGGATCATGGTGAGAATATGAGAGTAAATCCAGGCACCCAGATCAATCGCCTTCTTCGTTCCAATTCGAAACAAGAAACCTGCCAATTGCTTACCAACTGTATGAAAGTGAGCTGAAGGAAGCCAGTTGTGTAGAGCAAGACGATACAGAATGACATATCTGGAGGTGAGCTGAGAGCTAGGCAGATAATCCTTGTCACCGGTAGGCCATATATCAATCTGTCCACCTGTTAGAGTCTTGGCCACCAAGTTCCAATCAGTAATAGCTTCTTCTTGCATTGCTGTCAGTCCATAATATTCATTGATCATGTCAGGCCCAAAGATGTACCATTTCCCTCGAATGAAGATTTGCATTGGTCGTGGCCCAGTCAAAATGTCTATCTCTTCATTGAGATTACAGTAGAATTCATAAGTGAGGAGCTTCGAGTATGGGCAGATGGAGGTGACAGTCTTAAGAAGTCCCACTTCACTCAGCAGTGGTAGGATATCACACACGGAATTCAGCTGGTTTTCATCAACAGACCTTTGAACAATAAGGTCTCTTCTGACCATGGTGGACCATTTTCCTTGAGCAGTGGGGGATACAAACTGGGGCTTGTAAACAGATGTGTCAGAACTTTCAACAGGTTGAACCTCAGGAGTTATACTTCGACCTCTGGAACGAGTATATGGTTTCCCCTTTCTGGCAGAGGATGTGGGAACAACAACAGGTTGAGTAGCAGTAGAACCTTTTTGTTTAACAAAGGACCACAATGTCTTGAACACTTGTTGGATAGGAGGATTGACTTCAGGTTCGATGGTCTCACTAGACTTCCGTCTCTTCTCAGGCTGATCCACATCAGCATTATCATCACCAGTCTCAACAACAACTTTCACAGGTACATTCTTCCTTTTGGATCTTCTCGTTTCTTTGGATGGGGATTGAATAGGAGACACAGAGTGACTTGAATCAGAAACATGTGCAGATGAACTTCCAAGGAGATTCGTAATCTCTCTAATTTTGAAGGTCGAGGAATCAGGATGTGCAGTAGCCTCAGCCGTCGGAGCCGTAGATGCATGAGCTTGGGTACCATAGACTTCAGCAAGGATCTTTTCATCTTCACTCGAGGATTCAGATGGATGAATCACTCGATATGGTTCTGGAATGGAGGCAGCAGGTAGACTAGCAAAGTGCCGGACATGTTCAAGACTTTCAGCCAAAGATGTGGAGGTGTAGACTGGGACTCCATCCATTTTCTCGGACTCACGAGGGCTTGAGAGCTTAACAATTTCAACCTCAGCAGGCAAATTAGAGGGATTAACAGAGGAACCTATTCCTTGTGGGACATCAACAATAACAGCAGATGACAAAGCAATATCATCAGCCGAGAAAACAACCAAACTTCGATCGTTGGGCTCATCAAATGATATTTCTTCCTCCTCAGACACATTAAGAGCCCCACTTTTCAAAGAATCAGACTTCACATAAGGTAAACAAGGGGGATCAACAGATACAGAAGATTTCACAGAAATAAAAGCAGGCACATTCTTAGAATCAACAGGCATAGTAGATGGGGCAGCATTAGACACTAGATCCTCAGGTTTATCAGGCGAAATTTCTATAGGGGAGTCAGAAGTATTTGACCTGTTACGCAGAATCTCAAGACAATGTCTGGCTTCATTCTCAGCAGCCTGAAGATATAGGGGTTGTGCAACTGCTCGACGACAGGAGATTTCTTCTGACTCAAGGGCTCTTTGAGCAAACTAGTGAAGGAACGCCCCAGCGCGATTTCCGTCTGAGGGTTCTGGAATAGATGCCGGATTAATGTCATCACCTACTTCGGAGGCCAGCAGCAAGAGTTCACTGGTGTCATCGTCGGACCAGTCGGCATAGAACTCTGGGTAATCGGACAGCACTATGACAATGATTTCATCGCGGAGAAGGGGAGCAAGCTTCAACTTTTTCTTCATAGCCAACTGGAGCAAGGTTTTGACATGTTTGGTGGCTGTTTCTTGTGAATGAACCTTTCTCCCAAGCTTGATGATAATGTTACGAACTGCATCCGCCATTGGTGAGAGATTCGAGAAAACGAAGAAGTAAACCCTAGATAGGAGATCAAAGAGAATACAGACGATGTGCAGAGATAGTCTCTTGTTTGTTCTCACAAGCCTGACTCGGTAATCGATTATAAACCCAAGGGAGAAGAACCCCAATAAATGCAGCTAGTCAGAATACATGCAGAGCCGATGTGATTGACGCAACGATATACCTCCTTTTTAGGTAAGAAACGGATGCTAGGCATATTTGAAATTTGAAAAAGGCCTAATCACTTTTATGGTAATTTAGGTTAAGATATTCTCTTAACAAAAATGAAGGGAGTTTTAAAAGGAAGTCAAAACTGAAATTTGACCAGTATACGTAAACCATACACTCTCCTTCTGAGTGATGATCTTCCCTATTAGTCAATTCTGCTGATTCCCATAGCAGATCTGAGAATTTCAAACCGGTTTGCGTCTAGGGCTTAGTCAGAATATCAACCAATTGTTTCTCTGTTTGAATATATTCCAACTCAATCTCCTTCGATTCTACCAAGTCTCTGATGTAATGATGCCTTATATCAATATGCTTCGTTCTGGAGTGTTGAACTGGATTCTTTGAAATATTTATAGCACTGACATTGTCACAATAGAGTGTCATAATTCCTTGAGTAAGACCATAGTCTAATAGCATCTGTTTCATCCATACTAACTGAGTACAACATCCACCAGCAGCTATGTATTCTGCCTCTGCAGTACTTAAGGAAATTGAATTCTGTTTCTTACTCAGCCACGACACCAAGTTCTTACCAACAAAGAAGCATCCACCAGATGTACTCTTACGGTCATCAATATTTCCTATCCAGTCAGCATCATTGTACGCAATCAGACTCAGTTCACTGTCCTTGGAGTACCATAGTCCATATTGAATCGTTCCTTTTATATATTTCAGAATTCGTTTAGCAGCTATGAGGTGTGATTCTTTTGGATCAGATTGATACCTTGCACATATTCCAACACTGAACATTATGTCTGGTCGACTAGCGTCAGGTACAACAGACTTCCTATCAAGCTTCGGTAGACTGTGTTATCCACTGATACACCTGTGTCGTCTTTGGATACTTTTGTGGAGGTGGAGATCGGTGTCCTGGATGGTTTACATGATTCCAGATCAAACTTCTTGAATAAATTCTTAGCGTACTTTTCTTGTGAGATAAAGTACCCTTCAGGACTTTGCTTAACTTGCAGTCCTAGGAAATACGTCAGTTGACCAACCATGGACATCTCAAATTCTTCCTTCATAACTTTTACTAACTCATCTGTGTATTTCTGTAAAGTTGATCCAAACACAATGTCATCCACGTAGATCTGAGCAATGGTGACATGACTTCCAGTGGTTTTCACGAATAATGTTTTGTCAACACTTCCTCGTTTATAACCATGCTGTAGCAGATACTGTGTCAGGCGTTCATACCATGCTCATGGGGCTTGTTTAAGGCCATAGAGAGCTTTTCTGAGCTTGTAGACATGTGATGGATGCTCTGGATCTTCAAATCCCTTAGGTTGCGCCACATAGATATCTTCATACAGGTATCCATTCAAAAACGCTGTCTTGACATCCATCTGAAACAGTGTAAATCCCAGAATGCATGCAACAGCTAACAGAATTCTGATTGACTCTAGTCTAGCCACATGAGCAAACGTTTCATCATAGTCAATTCCTTCTATCTGAGTGTATCCTTGTGCCACTAACCGAGCTTTGTTCCTTGCAATATTCTCAGCTTCATCAGTTTTATTTTTGAAGATCCACTTTGTTCCAATTATGTTGACACGATCAGGTCTTGAAACTAGATCCCAAACATGATTTCGATCAAACTGATGTAGCTCCTCCTGCATTGCCTTGATCCACAGATCATCCTGTAAAGCTTCTTTTACATTCCTGGGTTCTATCTTTGAGGTATAGCAAGCAGATCCAGATATTTCTATCAGATTATTTCTTATTCTGCTCCTGGTCTTCATCCCATCTGTTGGATTACCAATGATGTTATCTGATGGGTGATTTTTCTGAGTTCTGGTGGGTTTGTCTTTACCTGTATCATTTATAAGAGTTGTCTCCTGTTCAGAACTTTCTTGATCTTCATCTGAGAATTCTTGTGATTTGGGCTGACTGTTGCTATCTGCAGTATTAAGTTCACTGAGAGGAAGATTTGTCACTGGATCAGTCACTGTTGTGTCTACTGATTCTTCTGGACTGTTGTCTATAACAACATTTACTGATTCCATTACAGATTGAGTTCTCTTATTGTAGACTCTGTAGGCACGACTATTTGGAGAGTATCCAAGGAAGATGCTCTCATCACTCTTAGGTTCAAACTTCCCTCTTTGTTCTCTATGAACCAACACATAACACTTTGTCACAAACACATGAAAATACCTTAGGTTTGGCTTCTTTCCCTTCCAGATCTCATATGGTGTTTTGTTCGTTCCTGGTCTAAGATAGACCCTATTCACTGTATGACAGGCTGTGTGAACTGCTTCAGCCCAGAAGCGCTGCGGCAGATGAGAAGCATGTAACATAACTCTAGCCATTTCTTGCAAGGTTCGATTATTTCTTTCCACCACACCATTCTGTTGAGCAGTTCTAGGAGCTGAGAACTCATGTGATATACCGTGCTCGGAGCAGAAATCTGAGTATAGTGAATTCTCAAATTCTTTTCCATGATCACTTCTTAGTCTCTGAATTTTTATTATAGGCTCATTCTTTTCCTTTTGAACCCTTATGAACAAGGTTTTAAAGGCCTTGAATGCTTTAGATTTTTCTCTTAGAAAGTATACCCAGCTGTATCGAGAGAAATCATCTACACACACAATATGTATTTCTTTCCCCCAATGCTTTCAGTCTGTGTTGGCCCCATGAGGTCTATGTGAACAAGCTCTAGACACTTCTCAGTAGTGATAACTCTTACTGCTTTGTGCGGAGTTCTAATTTGTTTCCCAATGGCACATGCACCACAAACTCTCTCCAGTTCTATTCTGATCTTAGGTACTCCTCTCACAGCTTCTTGTTTGATCAGCTTATCCATATCTCTGAAGTTTACGTGACCCAGTCGTCTATGCCAGAGTTTTGATTCATCAGATTTAGATAGGTGACATGCAGTTTCGTTTGCCAAAACATAACAATTGTTTGAGGATCGGGTTCCTTCTATGACAAGTTGATCTGCTTTGTCACTAACTCTGCAGTAGTTACGATCGAAGCACACATTCCAATTTTGATCACACAACTGACTGATGCTGATCAGATTTGCTTTCAACCCACTGACTAACAGAACCTCTTCTAAGTGAGGTAAACCTGGTACATTCAGATTACCTTTCCCAACTAATTTCCCTTTTTGCCCGTCGCCATATGTAACAGATCCATTGCTTGGTTGAACAACCATGAGACACTTTACATTTCCAGTCATATGTCTGGAACAGCCACTGTCGAAATACCATCTAGCTTCAGTCGTAGACGCAGTCAGAACTATAGTGGGGTAGCATATAACTTCTGACTTTCTGACCCAAACCTGTCTAGTGAACGGTGTAATAGTCTTGTTCTGATATTTTTTCTTATTTTGATCTCTGTAGAAAAAATAACACTCAGGCCGAGTATGACCTTTTGTTTGACAGTAGTGGCAAATGGGAGTGTATTGTCTAACTCTGACAAACTTATTTTTGAACCTTGAATAATGAGATTGATGAGTTACTTTGACAAAGTCAGTATCTGCAGTCTGATCATATATCTTTCTCTTGTCATTTTTCTGCACTGACCGAGATGACTGTCCTTGTTCAAAGCTGTGAACTGCTGTGGCCTTAAACATACCCTCTTTGACAAACATAGGAGCATTATTCGAAGATTCACCTCGTTCAAATCCTTGACCCTTTTTATCAATTAAGATTTCTGCCAGAGTCCAGAATCTTGTCTAAAGTTGATGTGGTGTCCATCATCTGGATATTTTTCTTCAGAACTTCCAATTCCTTTATCAGTTTTCCTTCTCTGGATCTTATCTGAGTGATAAGATCTTCTTTTATGACAAGATCTGTATTTAGTTTTTTTAGAAGATCATCCCTTTGCTTCAGCTCGTCATTCAGATTTTTATTGACTGTCACTAGTTGTTCCCAGCTTGCAACAAGTTTAGCAAATTCCATTTCAAGTTGGGTATGTCTCTCTTCAAAATCATCTGTTGATATATAAGATTCTTCATCTGATTCGTTTTCGTCTGACTGAATATCTGTAGCTGTAAAGAAAGCTACAAAGTTTCCCACATTATCATTTGACTGATCATTAGATGCTTCCTCCTCATCATCACTTAGTGTAGCTACTGACATAGCCTTTTTCCTCTTGAGATACGTTGCACATTCTGCCTGTATGTGTCCATAACCTTCACACTCTCTACACTGCACTGACCGGTTGAGAGACCCCCCTGTATCTTTGGAACTGTTTATGTTCTGTCTTGTTCGACCAGTCTGGGATTGATTGTTCTGTGCAAAAGGTGTTGTTTCGGCTTTCTGATATGAGGAGTTATTGCCTTTGTATTGTGTCCTGGTGGGTTGACCTTGACTCTTTTTGTTGAATCCTTTTAATATTTTCTTGAAATTCTTGGTTAGAAGTGCCAAGGTTTCATCATCTATGTCGTCTGTATCAGATTCTCGATCAGCTTCAGCCACAAAAGCAACTGACTTTCCTTTTCTGTTGCCAACAAGATCATCATCAGCAAGCACTTCAAGTTCATATGTGTGTAAATTTCTCATAACTTCTCCTACAGTCTTCTTTTCCCACCCTGTGTGTTCCTGAATAGCAGTTACTTTCATCCGGAAGCGTTTAGGTAAAGATCGAAGGTTCTTTTTGACTACTCTCTCATCAGTGAATGGTTCACCAAGAATTGAGGCTCTATTCATCAGATTCTGAACCCAACTATGAAAGGTCGAAATGGTTTCCTCTTCATTCATTCTAAGGGCTTCAAATTCTGACAACACCATTTGTAGCTTTGACTGCTTGACATCACTAGTTCCCTCAAATTTGGTTTCAAGAATTTCCCATACACGTTTAGCTTCTTTTACCCCTGTGACAAGGGTAAAGACAGATTCATGCAGAGATCCTACAATAGAGTTCAACGCTTTGTTGTTTAGATCAGAGGCATTCATTTCATCGTCTGTCCAAGTCTCCATGGGCTTATCCCCAGTGGTTCCATCAGCATTCTGAACAGTTGGACGGCTCCACCCAGTTAGGACATTACGATAAACCCTGGCACCTTGTGCTTGGAGATATATCTCCATGCGAGCCTTCTAGAAAGAGTAGTTGTGACCACTTAGTTCTGGTGGTTTCATACTTGCATCCATCCTGAACAAAAACAACCAGCCAACGAACACACACACAGAGGCACTTCTAAAAGACAGAGAACAATGCAAAACTAAAAACCCGTACGGATCAAGTCACTATGTAGACTTAAAAGCTCTGATACCACATGTAATTTTGCATTTCCTCATTTTAATTGGATTAACTGGATTAATGAACTGATGAAATGGACTGACTGATTCAGCGATGAAGTCAGTCAGTAACAACAGATCATAGAGATGTTTAACGGAAGAGATAACAACACAAAGCAAAAACACAAGATGTTTACCCAATTCGATACAGTGTGTATCTACGTCTGGGGGACGATCACATAGGCGTCCAATCCACTAAATCATAATCCAATGTACAAAGGTAGAGAAACAATAATCTCACCCAAGTGCCCCACACAAGGTACGTACCCAGTCTACACAGGTTTAGTGGATTGCTGAAGGTGGAGAGCCATGCATACAGAAGTCCAATGAAATCCCTTCACTTGGAGAGCCAACTCTGATGCAGTCCACTTCAATGACGCTCTTTACAGTTGTTCCCACAACAGTGTGATCACAGTGTCCTTTCGTTTAAGCAGCAGTGGTTCTTCTCAAGTTCTTCATCTTAATCACCACGAACATGTTGTATTAAGAAGATGCATAGGAATCAAAGATCTGATCTCGTAAAACTGATACGAAGTGTTTCTTCTCTCTAAAGGCATAACCCTAATTCTTGTCTAATGAGGATACTTATAGTTCCATAGTTAGAACACTCTCTCCATAGATATCTTTGATTATAGATGGTAGGACAAAATTTGAAGAATGTAATCTTAAAGATTCGGTCCATACCTTTCCAAAGCAAATACGTTGATCTTCTTTCCAAATCTGTCTTCTGTAAAAACGCATACAGCTTTTAAGTAAACAGCTTCCTAAAACAGATCTTCAGTGTCAGTCCCTCTGTTGTTGTATCTGATTGATCAGTCCACTGTAGAACAAAACTAACACTAAGCTAATCCTATCTTAGTATGCCATAATAATATTGCCAATTATAAGTTGGGGTTTTTGAACAATTAAAACACTAACATAGATCATCTCTCTTTTATACCTCCATTTGGAATCCACTAACGTTGATCTATTGTTTTGAGATTTAATCCCTATTGCATCTTCATTTGGAATCCGTTAGTATTAAATTATTTCATTGAGATTATTCGTTGTTGTGTCCTTCTCTTGGAATTCGATCCCACAGCTTTCGTTTCACAAGACTTTGTTGAATCTTGGAAAATCTTGGCGTTGATAAGCAGAACTTGGGTTATAACCCGTAGTACTCTTGAGTTTCAAGTTTAGAAGCCTCTTACTTTCTTCTTCTATGGGGTCAATTTCCTTCAAATCAAGTGTACACCTATTTGGTGAATTCAAGTTTGTTGATAAGAAGTTGCTTTGCCCATTCTTGTTATCATCCTTGAAAAGTGAAAGTTAAAAGTTGAAAGTCGAAAATCGAAAGTTTAAAGTTGAAAGTTTAAAGAAAGTTAGAAGAAATAGATCTTTTGTTGCGAAGAAGCAAAGTAGTAGCATGTATATCCAGATAATCGAAGAAAGTGATGAAGAGTTTACTCCACGTGCAGTTTGGAGTCAGTTGCAGCTGTCCTTGCTCGAAAAGAGAGGCATCCTCGCACGTGCAGCACCGTCTGCAAGACCTACGCAAACCCCACAAGTTGAAGAGAATCTTCGTGCAACTGAAGACAAATATGAAGAAAAAGACGCAACGGGAGCTTAAAGAGGAAGGTTTAAAGGTTCTCAATCGTGAAGAAAAGACAAGTGTGAATGCTGATGCAACCAGAAGGAAACAATTTATGCCAAGTGGATGCTTTCGAGATCAATGGTGAAGGAATCTTCAAAGATCAAACTTGAAGACTAAAGGCTAAACCAAAGAGTAAGAGTTAAACTCCGGAAATAGAAGACTTAGAACTTAGGATTGGGTTACACAAATAGAAGGCAGTACCATCTACCTTTAAGAAGATAAGAAGGAGATTAGCTAGGAGTTGTGAACTCCAAAGGTGTGAAAGACTAAGACGATGGATGGTAACTTTGGGCTATGGAAGATATAAAGATAGTAAGAAGCGTTGTTAGTAAGTTGTGGGTTCCCATGAGGTGTGAAGAAGTTAAGGAAAGAACTATGCAAAAAGGGACAAGTAAAAAAATGTAAATTTAAAGGAGGATAAGTTATGTGAGAACTTAAAGAAGAATGTTGGTAATGAGAATGAAACAAGAAGCAGTTGAACTTATGATAGAATGATTGGGTAATTGAAGGAATGAGATTGGCAGAATTAAATCTAAACGATTAGCACAATCGTTTAACTTTCTTGAAGAAGAATGAGACTTGGCATCGAAGGACTTCTGAAAGGATGAACGTGGCTAAGGCAAGGAAGAAAGTAACGATAAGAGTTTTGTATAAAAGCGATGGTAAATATTAGTAAGAAGGGGAATAATCAAGTCGGAGTTTATCGAACTATAATAAGTTTTGGAAAAGACTTAGTAAAAGAGACTTATAAGTTGGCACTGAAGACTAACATAGACAGAGATTTAAAGTGTAGAGGGGTGTATGATTGCATTTCTCGTGTGGGGAATCCCTTGAGGTAGAGAAGGTGAACAAGGTTAGCAAGAGATAAGTAACAAGTTGATAAAAGTAAAACGGATAGTTAAGTAGTATCAGGAAGTTTTATAACGAAGTGCTTGGTAAAGGGATAAGTTATACCATGGAATTAGTAAGGAAGCCGTAAGGGAATACACCGAACCAGATTGAAAGAGAGTTGCTACATTTTGGTCTACAATAAAGAGAACTAAGAGTGAGTTGGATCACATTGCGTGGTCAGGAGGGTTGATATATCCTTAAGATGAGTATCCATGTATGGTATGAAAGAAGGGCTATGACATTATGTCTAGTATGATAATAGAAATCGAATGATGAACTTGAGAAGTGAAAGCGGTAATGAAGGTTGATTTTGTTTGCTATCAATAGTTAAAGGATTATGTAAACGATGAGGAAGTGATGACGTCAAATGAAAGGATCGAGGTAGTTGAATTTTATCAACTACGACCAGAGTGAACGTAGTAGTGTTATGAGAATTAGATCTCATTACGTGTAACCTATCCTTGAGGGGTGAGAACAGTAAACAGTATGTAAGGAAGTATATAGTAGTTCATGCAAGAGAGGTTGGGATCGGTTTTAGTTTGAACTTTGTGGGTATCTGACCCTAGTAAAGACGAGCAAGATGCTACTGAATAAGAAAGAAAAGTGTTTGTGAAACACTATCAGTTTTCATGAGAGAAAACGAAGAAGTTCAAGTATGGAGACCAAAGAAGTGGTAAGAATGATAAGAATAAGAGAAGTAACAAAGAAACTTTGAGTTAGTGAATTCTAGCAGTTAGAATAAGTTTAGCGCCTTAGTTGCTTCGGTGCTTGTTTGGAACTCAGAGATTCCATTTCGTCTTAGTATTCCAAGAGAAACTTCTAAGCCAATTCTTGAGATTCTTACCATCTTTTCGAAAGCTTTCATTTTGAGAAAATCGATCCGTTCCTTCTAAGTTTCGGAACGAAACTTCTTTTAAGGGGGATAGAGTGTAACAACCCAAAATTTTATTTTATAAATCCAATTTTAAGAAATTCCAAAATAGCCATTTTCACTCCATTAAAAATTTTTGCGATCAATTGGTGTTTGAATAAAATTATTTTAGTCACATTTTAAATTAATTCGATACCAAAATTTATCTTATTCGAAATTCCTAAAATCTCGGGTACTTCGCGTACTAAGTTTTAAATCAATAAATTTATCTGAGTGAGACTGGGAGAATTCAAAAAGATTTTAAACAAGGGTTCATCTAATTAGCTTTTTGAGAAAATTCATTTTCAACCCCAAAGTATTCAAAGTTAGCATTTCTAGCCTTTGGACCTTGGAGTATGGTGAACCACTAGCCTCCACCTTTGTCTAATGCTTTAATTGAGAGCCAATAAGATTGTTCCTTTCATCAACCAATCATAAGAAGATCTTCTAGGGTTTTGGACCCTATAAAACTCACCTCTTCCATCCTTAATTTCCTGATCTTCCCTAGCTAGCAGCTCAACAAGAAACCAAAGGAAAACACAGTAAGTGTTCCTAGGCCAATCTCATCCATTCTTTTTTCCTTTAAGGTTTTCATCCTCCTTTGCTTCAATCTCTGAGTTTGGTTAGGTTTGACTTGTGTGGTTGTTAGTGCTGTCTAGATGGTGTTTGGATTGGTGTTGAGTAGAATGGAGGCTGAGGTTCACACAAGGAAGAAGAACAAGAAGAAGATGCAACAAGAGGTATAACCCCATGGATTCCTTCTTGAATTTGGCTCTGTGAAGCCTTTATATTGAGTAGAAATGAGTAGAATCTATGAGATTTTGTTGTGTTTATTGATAAGCTTACTTTCTAGGTATTATTTGGGTAATTTTGGTAAGTGATTTTCATGAATAAATTAAGTTTTAGAGTTGATTTTATAATAAATATTATATTATTTATACGTTACTAGTTTAGATTGATTTTAATAAGTATTAGGTTAATGTTTCATTTTTATTAATATAAATAAGAGTTTTATTTTAACTATAGTATTAGATTTATTTGTTAGTTTTATATATTCAATTGTTTTAATAATTAGGTTTTATTAAGTTGTGATTAGCTTATAATTATTTGGCTTTAATTTAACTTTGTTTCTTTCTTTAATTTTTGGGATTTGCGCAGCATAAAAGAAAGATAGAGATAAGGTTTAGAGGATTTTTTTTTTTTTTTTTGGTTTTGGCAGAACACAATACGAAACGGAGAGAACATAATATAAAAGCGAAGATGTGCGCAGCAGACGAAAAAAGATACCAGCTAGAAAAACAGTAGAGAAAAAAACAAGAGAAGTTGGGGGCAGCAGCGGTTCGGCGAGGAAATTGCAGCAGGAGCAAAGAGATTCAAGACTCCATCGCAAGGAATTTTCGAGCTTCAATCGCGGGTATCTTCTTCTTAGGCTTGAATTATTTTTCTTCCGTACTTTATTTCTTGTTTAAATTTCCAGAATAATATTTCTTGAATTGTTTATATATTTAATTATGATTATTGGCTAGAACTTTAATTAGGGATTTGGATTCGCCTAGATTAGATTAATTGACTATTTTTCATGTGTTGATTCTTCCAATTTCAGTTAAATAATTGAACTTGATTATATTTATTTATGTATTTTAACTATGGATTGTGTGACTGGCCACTGCATAATTCTAATATTAGGGTTCATAAGAAGAACTGACAGCTGAATTATGAACCTAGAACTCGTAAGATAAACATAATTGACCTAAACTAGACATAGCTTTAGGTATTTGTGGTGATATTTGATTGTTGCTTAATGGGTTCAATTAATGTTGGTGAGATATCGACGGATGATCACAGTTAATTCGATACAACCTAGTAGCTCGACGGAGTATTAGATTGGGATCGTTTTAAATTACTTTTTACACAATGTCCACACCATCAATTCCCATTGTTATTGTTAACACAATTCTTTTATGATGGTTTAACTCCTAATTGTCAGTCTCTTGTAGATACTGATGTAGGTGGATACATAGGTGATAAAAATAGTGATGAATTAGAAGCTATCTATGAGAGCTTAGCTAGTAATTCTCGACAAAAGGTAGTGAGAGGTCGAAGAGCTGTTGTGCATGAAATTAGCACACAATCTGAGTTGACAACACAAATCGCTGAATTGACTAAACAGATTAACTTGTTGATGACTCGTGATAGTTCGAATAGAGAATTTTGTGCTTATTGCAATATGGTCATAATTCTTCTGTTTGTATGAATGCAGAGTCATCACAACCATCTTATGAGGAAGCTAATTACATGGGATCCAACATGGGTAGGCAACCACCAAGAAATGATCCATTTTCTAATATATATAATCCAGGTTGGCGAAATCACCCGTAATGCAAGACCAATGGGACCACCCGGATTCCAGCAACAAGGACCATCAGGATTCCAGCATCAGCAATACAGACCCTTCCATCAGCCACCTGCTGTAACACCCCTAAATTTTAAAACTTTTAATGCTAATGAAATAAATGCATACTATCATTAAATCCCAAACAGAGCATAAATAAACATAATTGTTGGGGTGCTATGCCACATATGAACTAGAGAACTCAAATGCACAGGCTAAACTATCCAAACAGTAGGAATCCTCAAATCAATGTTAAGTACATCATCATGGCATGAAGGCCGGTAAAAGAACTAAAGTAGCTAAGCCACGGGTCCAACTAGCGCGCTCCGGAGCTACTCATCTGCGCCTGAAAGCCAAATATATCTGTTTAGCTAATAATGCTGGTAACCCATTCCAACGCGTTAAATACAATATAGGTAGATATACATATATATATATATATATATATATATATATATATATATATATATATATATATATATATATATATATATATATATATATATATAAGGAAAACCATTTTGAAGTCGGAATACATATATACTTATGAAACTCTAATTTAAAATCGAGAATAGACTCAAGCAAGCAAGGGTAGGCACATTCATCAGATTTAATCACGCATATAAAGACACTATCATGCACCCTAAGGTCACAAGACTATTTCATATCAATCATATCAGTATTCCATTACTAATTCAAACACGTAAACACATTTGGTGGTGTCGCAGGACCAATCGCATGCCCATACATGAGGGTCAGCGCATATAGCTCTGACACGGCCCCGAAGCACCCTGCTTGTACCGCAGCACAAGGAGATTGATCGCAACTAATCGATGCCGCAGCTCACTTATAACGTTTGATCGCAACCAGATTATGGACTGCAGCCCTATATATATATATATATATATATATATATATATATATATATATATATATATATATATATATATATATATATATATATAACAGCCGATGATTCTCAACCCATCCAACTGCCTGTATAGCCGATCGATCACAACCGGCCGGGTTCACAGCCGATGGTTCTCAACCCATCCAACTGCCTGTATAGCTAATTGATCGCAACCAATTGGGTTATCATGCACAATTAACACATAGCCAAGCACATGCAACCCACATTAACACATAAGGAGGGGGAAATCATATATATAATTATGCGTGGTCAACCACATTACTCGAGACACGCCTAAGGGATCATGCACCTTCCTCCTAGGCCAATGGGATACCAATTCGACTAGCATGCAATACACAAGATTCTTTTATCCTACGAATGGTACCCGATACATCAAACTAGACACATGCACGACAAACGGGGTCCAATGGGAGACCACGGGACAAGGGGAAACATCAAACGGGGAAAAACACCGTGATCTACATTGGGATTCCAGCGGGTGGAGTGCCACCTGCCGGCGGCAAGCTACGGAGCAGCGGGTGCCCGGCGGGCAGTCGCCCGCTCGCCGGCTGTCTGCTGCCAGGCGGTCTTATGGGGCAGCGGATAGGTGGCTGGTACCCCTGCCCCCACCTACCCCCCACTGACTCCTATGTAATAACTCAGTCCCGGGAACCCTCGTGGAACCCGAAACCATGTCCACACACATTTAATTACAAACGATGATACCACGTAATCAAGTAATGGATTAAAACCAAGAATCACATTAAATACACCCTATCACGAGTCCTAAACATGCCAAGACTCAATACCTGATCATGTAAAATCCCACCTAAACATACCAAGAATACCATAATACGAAATCCACGTTTTAACCCTAGGGCTCTAGTCATAATTAAAACACAAGATCGTTTATATAATTTATCTCGGAACCAAGAACATCAAAATTATCACATAAGCATCAAGATCAACATATAAACATCAAGATCATCTCATAAACATCAAGATTATCTCATAATCATCATATCAATTTTAGGCAAGCCTTATCAAGACGCAAGCATAGAATCACATATCAAAGGAGCCAATGAAGAAGATTATAGCAAGGAAAATGGGTTTTGTTGAGACATGGGTTACCTCTTAGCCTTAATTAGAATCCTTGGCTACTAAGGTTCTTTCTCTAAAATCTCCTCTTCGTGATTTCTCCTACGTTTGGTGATAGGGGAATTCTTGAGAATTCTTGTGTGGTGGAATCTATTGTGCTGTCCTTTCTAGGTGCCTCCGAGGTCCTTATATATAATTAAGAGTCTTAACTAAGGTCTGAAAGGTAAGGTTTCGCTTATTCTATTCCTTATAGGACTAAGGGTTTGGTTTAGGGATAAGGCTCCATGATCCATGGTGGACCCTTCTCAATTAATTAAGGGAATTCAATTCTCTTTTAATGGTAAGCAACTAAATAATTAGTTTGGGTTAGAGGCCGTAATACGGGTTGTTACACCCTCCCCCCCTTACAAGAGGCTTCGTCCCCGTAGCCTGTGCGTGGATCCATTCTATCGCCCCTGGACGTCACGCATTCGGCCTTCTGGTTTAGGAAATGTGGCTCCATGTGTCGTTTGCTGGGGGTAGAGTGGAGCTTGGTGAGGTGGGTGGCAAGTAGTGTTTTGAAAATTTGGGTCTACCTTGGTTTCCTGCTCCCGAGCTAGACGCCTCGCGTGTGCCCAACATGGCCTCGATTGCGGCCACTCTCCGGTCTAATGAGTGTGTCGCGAGAATTAGGGATGAGAAACCGTCATCCATAATTCGGTTCTGCCTAGTGAGTTGCGCGAGGATGCGCTCATTGACGGACCTTTCATCTTGGCCCTCCGTGTTCCCTCTTTCTCGTGCGGGTGCAGGCGGGTTAGGCTCGGTGTCTTCTTCCTATTCCCCTTGTTCCCCACATTCTTGCATTGCCCGTCTCAGTTTCTTGTTAGAGATTTCCAACTGGTCAACCAACTCTCGTCATTCTTCCATGGGTTTCAGGCAAACCTCCTCGAGGGTGATGTACTGTCCCTCTTCGACATGGTAGATGTCATTATGGCGGAGGTTCTGGGCATTGAAAACCATCCCACTCACGAGTTTGGCTTCCGTGTGGCTTAGGTCCACCCCTTTTCTTTCCATGATCCAACTTAGGATCATCCCGTAGGGTAAGCTGAGCCGGTTGCTAGATTTGCAGAATTCCATGTGTTTCAACATAAGGGCAGCCAAATTGAACTTGACCATATGCTTAAGGAAATAGGCAAAGGTGCATTCAAAGCTCCCCACGTCCTTGCTCTTATTGTTAGTGGGCAACAAGCTGTCAGACACAATCATAACTAGCAACTTCTGTTCGGCGATTAGCCACTTCCTGTTTGGCCGGGTGGCCGAGGTGAAGCCATCTTCCTTTCCTAGTAAGTACCTGAGGTAATCCTTGTACCCCGTGCTTTGGGTACTGACCCATGACTTCCGGTCATAGTTTGACACACCCGTGGTGGTCAGTTTCAGGAGTTTAGCCAAGCGGCCCTCAGAGAGCACTATTTCTTTGCCTCGGACTTTGGAGGTGACTTCTAACTTGCCCCCCCCCCCGGTATCTCCCTTAATTGCGAGATAGGTATCCAAAAGGCCTTGGAAATTAAACATATCGACCAACTCCAGAGAGAATTGATCGGGTTCGAGGGCTTTACCTCCGATCACTGTGTAGTCGGTGTTGTTCCATTCCGGGGTTCGGGTACCAATGGGCTTTTCGGCATTGTGAGATTTTCCAAGAAGCGGTGGTGGTGTGGTTTGACATTTTCGGTGAAGTTTTCCAGCGATGAGGGCAACGGCGCGGCTCGGCTTCTGTGGCGACCCGGGGTCAGCGGCGAGGGCTCAGCTGGCCTTGGGCGGGGTCGAAGGCTGTGTGGAGGTGCGGCAGCGGGGACTGGCTGGGTGGTTGACGGGGAGGCGAACGCCGGTCTTGTCGCGGGTGGTTCGCGGGTCGTTTACGGCGGGAGTGGAGTGGCGGCGCTTGGCCGGGTGGTCGACGGCGGTCGGTGGTGGCGTAGTGGCAGGCAGCTGGTGGTGTGTGGCTGGGGCTCTCGACGGCTGGTCGGTCGACGTGGGAGAGAGGGGAGGAGAGAGAGAGTGTGTGTGTGGGAGGAAGAAGAAGGAGAAGGGTTTTTGATTTGGGGATTTTGTGGGTTTTAGGGATTTGGAGGGGTTTAAGAAGGGAGTGTTCCCTTGAGGTTTCAAGAAACACTTATAGCCTAGTGGTTATGGCTTTAGTTTTATAAGTGAGAGGTCTAAGGTTCCATTCCCATTGGTAGCATTAGTCTTTTTTGTTGTGCATCCCTTGGGTTTTCCTATCCTTCCTTTGACCCGAGTGGCAAGTTGCATGACCGGATCCCCTTGTCGGACTTTTGCCTTCACCATGTGTTGGGTTTGGGATTCATGGATCTATGGGGGATGTTAGTCTTCCTCTTTATGTTGATTTAATTGACTTTGTCTTTTATTTATAAAAATCTCCAAATAACTAAACTAAATAAGCGATTCTACTAAGAGGGTGGTTTACAGGGGTTCACAGATCAACCTAAGCAGAATTCTTCTCCCTGATTTTCCTCTGATTGATTAGCAGGATCCTCGTCTCCTGAGGCCACGTTTTCCGTGTCGATGTTGTCCTCGTTTTCAACATCAGCCTGGGTGCGGCTAATGACGAATACCTTTTCGGGGGTACCGTAACTCCCTTGGTTGTTTGTGCCTCCTTGTTGGCCCATGACCGTAGGGCGTGTGTTCGGGGGTTGAGTGCACTGGAAGGAATTGTGTCCTTCTCCCCCGCAGTTGAAGCACCGCCAGGGGTTCCCCAGGCAGTCCTTGCCTCTATGGTCCTTGTTGCATCTTCGGCAAAGGAATGGTCTGGTATTTGCTTCGTTGTTTCTCATGGGTGGCCTTTGGCCAGTTAGGTAGACCGTCCTCGTGTTAGAGTCGTTTCTAGTCCTTTTTACAAGTGGCGCCCCGCCTCCTGTGTTTCTTTTACGGATCTGTTCCTGAACTCCCCGTTGTAGTAGTTGCATTCGATAGAGGTCGGCGGCACTGGTGTAGGCTTCGTTACGGGTTCGGGGTTTGCTTACGATTAGGGCCTTTCGGGCTTCGAAGTTGAGGCCTGACACAAACTTCTCTATCTTGGTTGTCTCTGTTGGAACTAATTCGAGCGCAAAACGAGCCAGCTCGAGGAATCGTTTGTGGTATCCCATGACGGTGGCCATCCCTTGTTTTAGGTGGAGAAATTCCTCGTACATGTTTGCCTTTACGTGCACAGGGTAGAACCGTTCTCGTAGCCGTGTTTTTAGGCATTCCCAGTTGAACCCCGGTTCTTGCCTATAAGTGGGTCCTTCGTGGATCCACCAAAGATCGGCTTCGTGTCCGAAGTAGAATGAGGCTATCTCTACGCGGCGTTCCTCTGGGCATTCCACTAACCCGAGAATTTTGTCGAAGGTTCAGATCCATTCTTCGAGGATCGTGGGGTCCTCTTCCCCTGAGAAGGTGGGTGGGCGATGGTTCGAAACTTGCCGAGCGACATTTGAGTTTTCGTTTGGTAGTGGTGGTGGTCGGTTGTTGTTATGGAAGACTGTGTCGCTTAGTGCCTGGGCGACCTGAGTCAGTTGTTGTAGATTCTGAGCTAGAGATTCGTGAGTGGAGGGTTCGGGGGTCCTTGACTGACTTCTTGTTGGTGCCGTGCTGATGGTCTACAGGGCCAATGTTTATCGTAATGGTAAGTTAGTGGGTTGCAGCCTTACCTTGATGCGATAAGCGTAGGGGGGGGGGGGGGATTCTTAAATTAAGTGCAGATTAGAGTGAGGGGAAAGTTAGGCATGTAATGATAGGTAAACCCACAATCTCACCGCGCGTCCTAAGTTTCCTGAATCCTATGGACCTAAATACCTAGAGTTCAAGTTTAATGTCTTAAAGTCTTGTCTTAATAGTTTTATCCTAGGGTCAAACTTAGGCTCTGATACCAACTGTAACACCCCTAAATTTTAAAAATTTTAATGCTAATGAAATAAAGGCAATACTATCATTAAATCCCAAACAGAGCATAACTAAACATAATTGTTGGGGTGCTATGCCACATCTGAGCTAGAAAACTTAGATGCACAGGCTAAACAATCCAAACAGTAGGAATCCTCAAATCAATGTTAAGTACATCATCATGGCATGCAGGCCGGTAAAAGAACTAAACTAGCTAAGCCACAGGTCCAACTAGCGCGCTCCGGAGCTACTCATCAGCGCCTGAAAGCCAAATATATTTGTTCAGCGAATAATGCTGATAACCCATTCCAACGCGTTAAATACAACATAGGTATATATATATATATGTATATATATATATATATATATATATATATATATATATATATATATATATATATATATATATATATATATATATATATATATATATATATATATCAGGAAAACCATTTTGAAGCCGGAATACATATATACTTATAGAACTCTAATTTAAAACCGAGAATAGACTCAAGCAAGGAAGGGTAGGCACATTCATCAGATTTAATCACGCATATAAAGATACTATCATGCACCCTAAGGTCACAAAACTATTTCATATCAATCATATCAGTATTCAATTACTAATTCAAACACGTAAACACATTTAGTGGTACCGCAGGAAACCCACATTAAGACATAAGTACATGAAACTACCTGTATAGCCAATTGATCGCAACCAATTGGGGTATCATGCACAATTAACACATAGCCAAGCACATGAAACCCACATTAAGACATAAGGCGGGGGAAATCATATATATAACTTATGCGTGGTCCACCACATTACTTGAGACACGCCTAAGGTTTCATGCACCTCTAGGCCAATGGGATACCAATTTGACTAGCATGCAATACACAAGACTATTTTAATTCCTACGAATGGTACCCGATACATCAAACGGGGTCCAATGGGACGCCACGGGACACGGGGAAATATCAAACGGGGAAAAACACCGCAAACCACATCGGGATTCCAGCGGGTGGGCGGTGGGCCACCCGCCGGCTGCAAGCTACGAGGCAGCGGGTGCGCGGCGGGCAGTCGCTTGCCCGCCAACTGCCCGCTACCAGGTGGTCTTATGGGGAAGCGGGTAGGTGGCGGGTACCCCTGCCCCCACCTACCCCCCACTGACTCCTATGTAATAACTCGGTCCCGGGAACCCTCGTGGAACCCGAAACCATGTCCACACACATTTAAATACAAACGATGACACCACGTAATCAAGTAATGGATTAAAACCAAGAATCACATTAAAGACATCCTAGCACGACTCCTAAACATGCCAAGACTCAATACCCGATCATGCAAAATTCCACCCAAACATTGTAACACCCCAGATTTTCAAGACATTTTAAACTTATATAATAAAGGTAATATCTCATTACATCCCAAAGTATATCATAAGTGTACGGGGTGCTATGCCACACCTGGGCTAGAGAACCCAGGTGCACAGGCTGTCTAACTAATATCCATTGAAACATAATGCATAATATGGCGCGCAGGCCGAAAGGGAAACTAATCTATTTCTACGCTCCAATTCTAGCGCGCTCCAGTGCTCTAGTCCTCTGTGCCTGAAAGCCAAATATATCTGTTCAGCGAGAGATGCTGGTAACCCACTCCAACGCGTTGAAATACAATACATATAGAGATATATATAGATATATGAAAACCATTTTGAGCATGAGGATATATCCTACGAACTCTAGCTTTAAAACCGGGAATGACTCGACAGATAAGGCCAAACACAAGCAACAGTTATAACGAGCATATGCAGTTCACCACAGATAAGGCAAATAAGGCAAAGCATAAACAATAACCATAACTCAACATCAACAAGCCCCAACATAAATCCCGTAGTCACATCCCCCAAGACACTCATAATCACCACTCATCCATATCTCAACACATAGCACACTTTGTTGGCGCCACAGGACCAATCGCATGCCCATACATGAGGGTCAGCGCATATAGCTCTGACACGGCCCCGCAGCACCCTGCCCCGTATCGCAACACGGAGGGGTCGATCGCAACCGACCAATGAACCGCAGATCATCATAGTGTTTGATCGCAACCAAACAGTGGACCGCAGCCCAAGAGAATGTCATCTGACCGCAGCCAGGAAAAAGGATGAACTGCAGCTCGTATAGAAACGTTTGATCGCAACCAAACGGTGGACCGCAGCCCAAGAGTATCAATCTGACTGCAGCCAGCTTCTGAACCGCAGCTCAGGATAACCAATCCGATCGCAACCGAATTGGGGTAACACACACACATATCACCCAGCAAGCACATGCAACCCACATTACACATTAGGAAGGGGGAGAAAACGTATAACAAAACCTATGCGTGATCCATCACATACTAAGAATAGTCCTAAGGGGTTCAAACTCCTTCCACCTAGGTCAACGGGATACCAATTCCACTAGCATGCAATATAATAGACACATAAACCTACGAACGGTACCCGAAACATCAAACTAGACGTAGGCACGATAAACGGGGCCCGTTGGGACACCACGGGGATCGAGGGAACATCAAACGGGGAAGCCGAACTCCCGAGTGGGGGAATTTTCCAGCGGGTAGCCGGTGGGTGGGGGGCCACCCGCCGGCTGCCCGCCGGTTTTACTGTTCCGGGCAGCGGGTCGCCGGCGGGCAGCTGCCCGCCCGCCGGTTGCCCGCTGCCGGACGTGAAATCTTGGCCGTGGGTAGGTGGCGGGTCCCCTACCCCCCACTGACTCTTTTCACACCAAAAACGTCCCGGGAACCATTGTGGAACCCGAAACCATGCTTAGACGCTTTACAACGCAATTAACGACAACACGTAGACAATTAACGAATCAAATATAAGAAACGAACGGCACATAACCTATCATGCTTTTCTAAATATAATCAACACCCAAACATGCGATTTCCCCACCCGATAATCCAAGAATAAGATCATACGATACAACCTAGGGTTCTAATCACTTTTATATCAACAAGAATACGGTTCGTCTTCTAATTGCAAGATTCGGTAAGAATAACACATAAACATCAAGAGCATCACCCAATTATCAAGAACAACACATAATCATCAAGAGCTCCATATAATCATCAAGAATATCATAATTATCAAGAATCTCCCAATATCAAGATTACCAAGATCCCCCATGGGATCATCACATCAATCATCATCAATAATCATCACAAGTCATTAATACACAATAATATGGGGGAAACCCTAAGGGGGAATCATAACTATGAAAATAGGTTTTGTTGAGACATGGGTTACCTCTTAGCCTTAATTAATTCCTTGGCTATGAAGGATCTTTCTTTAAGCTTCCTTGCTTTCTTGATTTCTCCTAAGGGGATTCTTGGAGCTCTTTTGGGGGTGGTGGGGCATTATTCTTGTGGGAAGTTCTAGGTGTCTCCTAAGTCCCCTATTTATATATTTAGGAGTCCTAATTAGGAACTAATATTATAGGCTCGCCAGTTCTATTCCTTTTGGAACTAAGGATTGGGTTTAGGGGTTGGGTTTATATATGAGGGCCCTTGGACTATGGTGGGCCTTTTTCCCTAATTAATCATTATGATTTATTCCTTCTCTTGGGCTATTGATTGATTAATTAAATGGTTTTAGGGGCCGTAACACGGGGTGTTACACTCTCCCCCCCTTACAAGGGGCTTCGTCCCCGAAGCCCGGTGTTATAGTCCATCCTTTCACCCCTAGACACCTCGTAGCTCGGCCTCCTGGTTAGGGTTGTGGCCTTACGTTTGTCTTGGCTTGGGGTAGGCTGAACTTTTGATGGTGTTGTGATAGGGAAGTTTTCGGTTGTACCTCGGTTTCCTGCGCTGGAACTGGGTGCACCGCGAGTGCCCAAGGCGGCCTCGATCGCTGCTACCCTTTGATCGAGTGCACGTGTGGTGCGAATCAGGGATGAGAACCCTTCTTCCATGATTTGATTCTGCCGGTCGAGCTGTGCGAGTATGCGTTCGTTGACCGAACCCTCGTCTTGCCCCCTCGGGTTCCCTCCTGGCTGTGGGTGTACTGACGGGTTAGGCCCGTCTTCCTCCTCTTGTCCTTCATTTTCCTCCGTGTCTCCGCAATCTTGCATGGCCCGCTTGAGCTTTTTGTTGGAGATGTCCAACCGATCAACCAATTCCCTACGTTCCTCATCGGGTTTTTGGCAAATTTCTTCGAGGGTGAGATAGTGTCCTCCTTCGATGAAGTAGATGTCGTTGCGGCGGAGGTTTTGGGCATTGAAAACCATGCCATTGGCGGTTTTGACCTCGGTATGGCTTAGGTCTACCCCCTTTTTCTCCATGATCCAACTTAGGATCATCCCGTAAGGTAGGCTAAGCCGGTTGTTTGTTTTGCAGAACTCTATGTGCTTTAGCATGAGTGCCGGCAGGTTGAACTTGATTTTATGTTTTAGGAGATACGCAAAGGTGCACTACAAGCTCCCCATGTCCTTGCTCTTGTTATTGGTGGGCAAGAGGCTATCGGTTACAATCATAACCAATATCTTTTGCTCTGCCGATAGCCACTTTCGGTTTGGTCGAGTGGCCGAGGTGAACCCGTCCTCTTTCCCGAGTAAGTACCCAAGATAGTCCTTGTATCCCGTAGTTTGGGTATCAATCCACCCCTTTCGGTCATAGTCAGACACACCCGTGGTGGTCAATTTCAAGAGCTTGGCCAACCGGCCTTCGGAAAGCACAATTTCCTTGCCACGGACCTTGGTGGTAATTTCTACTTTGTCACCCCGTTTGGTGGCCACAAGGTGTTGGTAGAATTCTTTCACCAATTCGGGGTATGTGTCCCCTTTGATGGCGAGGTAAGTATCTAAAAGCCCTTGGTGTTTGAGTATGTCAACCAATTCCGGAGAGAATTGGTCGGGTTCAAGTGCTTTACCTCCGATTACGGTGTAATCGGCGTTGCTCCACTCCGGGGTGCGGATTCCGAGGGGCTTTTTCGGCATCTTGAATTTTTCTTTTGGCGGTGAGGAATTCCGGTAGAAATTCTGGCAGCTTTCCAGCGGGTCTCCGGCGAAGTTTCCGGCGGCCTCTTTTCCGGCGGTGGTTCGAGCCGCTACAAGGTGGCGATGGTGGGGCGGAGCTCGGCAATTTTCCGGTGGGGCGGTGGAGGCCTACAGTCGCGTGGGTGTTGGTGGCAGCGGGCGAAGCTTGGGTGGGTGGCGGGCGGCGTCGCTCGGGTAGGGAGGCAGCGGGTCGCCGCTGGGTGCTCTCCGGGCGGTGGGCGAGGTCGGCTGGGATGGCGGCGCGGCGGTGTGGCGCTTAGCGGTGGCGTTCGGCCGGCGACGGTGGTGCGTGATCGTCGGTTCTGCTGGGGTGGGGTGGCAAGGTGTGTGAGGTGGGGAAGGGAAAGAGTGGGGAAGAAGAAGGGGAGGAAGAAGAAGAAGGGTTTTTGATTTGGGGGTTTTGTGGGTTTTAGGGACTTGGAGGGATTTAACAAGGGGTTATCCCCTTAAGGTTTCAAGAAACACTCATGGCTTAGTGGTTGGGACTTGGACTTGTAAATGTGTGACATTAGGCATTTCTTGGTGGTGTGGTCCTCCTTCGTCTTTTTCCTTATTTTGTCCTTTAGTGGGGGAAGGGTTGGGTTGATGATATAACTTGTGCTTTATCTTCGTAGTGGAAATTGAAGTTTGACCAAAGATCCTTATTCATAATACTTTCGAAGTAGTTAAGCTAAATAGACATAATGTTTTCGAAGTATTTAAGCTAAATAGGTGGTCCATACGATACAAGGGGTGTGATGGTTTATCCTAGACAGAATTCGTTTTCTGGGTTTTCCTCGGTGGGATCCGTATGGTCCTCGTCTTCCGGGATTGGGTTTTCCCCTTCTAGGTCTTCTTCGTTTCCGAGTTTGGCTTGCGTGTGACTCATAACGAATACTTTTCCGGGAGCGCCGTAACCCCCTTGGTGACTGGTGCCCCCGTGTTGACCCACGGTGGCGGGGCGTGGTCTTTGGGGTCGAGTGCACTGGAAGGCCTTGTGCCCCTCCTCTCCGCAGTTGAAGCATCGCCAGGGGTTACCCGCGCAATCCTTGCCTCTGTGGCTTTTGTTACACCTCGGGCAAGGGAAGCTTCTTGGATTAGCTTCATTGTTTCCCAGGGGTGGCCTTGGGTTGGTCGGGTTGTTCGGCCTCGTGCCGGTGTCGTTCCTCGTTCTTTTCACTGGCGGTGCCCCACTTCCGGTGTTTCTTCTTCGTATTTGTTCCTGAACCCCGCGTTGGAGTAGTTGGATTCGATAGAGGTTCGCGGCACTGGAATAAGCCTCGTTGAGGGTCCGGGGTCTGCTTACCACTAGCGCTTTCCGAGCTTCGAAGTTGAGGCCTGACACGAACCTCTCTATCTTGGTTACCTCGGTGGGGACTAGCTTTGGTGCGAAGCGCGCCAGTTCGAGGAATCGTCTATGGTATTCTATGACGGTGGCCGTTCCTTGTTTTAGATGAAGGAACTCTTCGTACATGGATGCTTTTACGTGGGTTGGATAGAACCTCTCTCGTAGTCGTGTCTTGAGGTTCTCCCAATTGAACCCCGGTTCTTGTTGATAGGTGGGTCCCTCGTGGATCCACCAGAGATCGGCCTCGTGCCCGAAGTAGAACGAGGCTATCTCTACGCGGCGTTCCTCTGGGCATTCCACTACTCCAAAAATCTTATCAAGCGTCCGGATCCATTCTTCTAGGACCGCGGGATCCTCTTATCCCGAAAACGTGGGTGGTCGGTGATTTGAGACTTGTCGGGCGACGTCCGAGTTTGCGTTTGATGGAGGCGGTGTGGGCCTATTGTTGCGAAGGGCCGCGTCACTTAGTGCCTGTGCGACTTGTGTTAGTTGCTGCAGGGTTTGGGTCAAGGGGTCGTCGGTGGCGGGCTCTGGAGTTCTGGATTGCCTTCTGTTTGGCGCCATGCTATCGTCTTTCTGGTCAGTGTTTATAAGAATGTTAAGTTAGAGCCTGATGCACTTCTTGTGAAGTGATGAGTGGGGAAGGGTAACGTGTAGAGAAGTTATGTGTAGGTTTCATAATCTCACCGCGCGTCCTAAGATTCCTGAGTCCTATGTTCCTAGGTACCTAGAGTTCAAGCCTAACGTCCTAAAGTCCGGTCTTAAGAGTCTTTTCCTAGGGTCAAACTTAGGCTCTGATACCAACTGTAACACCCCAGATTTTCAAGACATTTTAAACTTATATAATAAAGGTAATATCTCATTACATCCCAAAGTATATCATAAGTGTACGGGGTGCTATGCCACACCTGGGCTAGAGAACCCAGGTGCACAGGCTGTCTAACTAATATCCATTGAAACATAATGCATAATATGGCGCGCAGGCCAAAAGGGAAACTAATCTATTTCTACGCTCTAATTCTAGCGCGCTCCAGTGCTCTAGTCCTCTGTGCCTGAAAGCCAAATATATCTGTTCAGCGAGAGATGCTGGTAACCCACTCCAACGCGTTGAAATACAATACATATAGAGATATATATAGTTATATGAAAACCATTTTGAGCATGAGGATATATCCTACGAACTCTAGCTTTAAAACCGGGAATGACTCGACAGATAAGGCCAAACACAAGCAACAGTTATAACGAGCATATGCAGTTCACCACAGATAAGGCAGATAAGGCAAAGCATAAACAATAACCATAACTCAACATCAACAAGCCCCAACATAAATCTCGTAGTCACATCCCCCAAGACACTCATAATCACCACTCATCCATATCTCAACACATAGCACACTTTGTTGGCGCCACAGGACCAATCGCATGCCCATACATGAGGGTCAGCGCATATAGCTCTGACACGGCCCCGCAGCACCCTGCCCCGTATCGCAACACGGAGGGGTCGATCGCAACCGACCGATGAACCGCAGCTCATCATAGTGTTTGATCGCAACCAAACAGTGGACCGCAGCCCAAGAGAATGTCATCTGACCGCAGCCAGGAAAAAGGACGAACCGCAGCTCGTATAGAAACGTTTGATCGCAACCAAATAGTGGACCGCAGCCCAAGAGTATCAATCTGACCGCAGCCAGCTTCTGAAACGCAGCTCAGGATAACCAATCCGATCGCAACCGAATTGGGGTAACACACACACATATCACCCAGCAAGCACATGCAACCCACATTACACATTAGGAAGAGGGAGAAAACGTATAACAAAACCTATGCGTGATCCATCACATACTAAGAATAGTCCTAAGGGGTTCAAACTCCTTCCACCTAGGTCAACGGGATACCAATTCAACTAGCATGCAATATAATAGACACATAAACCTACGAACGGTACCCGAAACATCAAACTAGACGTAGGCACGATAAACGGGGCCCGTTGGGACACCACGGGGATCGAGGGAACATCAAACGGGGAAGCCGAACTCCCGAGTGGGGGAATTTTCCAGCGGGTAGCCGGTGGGTGGGGGGCCACCCGCCGGCTGCCCGCCGGTTTTACTGTTCCGGGCAGCGGGTCGCCGGCGGGCAGCTGCCCGCCCGCTGCCGGACGTGAAATCTCGGCCGTGGGTAGGTGGCGGGTCCCCTACCCCCCATTGACTCTTTTCACACCAAAAACGTCCCGGGAACCATTGTGGAACCCGAAACCATGCTTAGACGCTTTACAACGCAATTAACGACAACACGTAGACAATTAACGAATCAAATATAAGAAACGAACGGCACATAACCTATCATGCTTTTCTAAATATAATCAACACCCAAACATGCGATTTCCCTACCCGATAATCCAAGAATAAGATCATACGATACAACCTAGGGTTCTAATCACTTTTATATCAACAAGAATACGGTTCGTCTTCTAATTGCAAGATTCGGTAAGAATAACACATAAACATCAATAGCATCACCCAATTATCAAGAACAACACATAATCATCAAGAGCTCCATATAATCATCAAGAATATCATAATTATCAAGAATCTCCCAATATCAAGATTACCAAGATCCCCCATGGGATCATCACATCAATCATCATCAATAATCATCACAAGTCATTAATACACAATAATATGGGGGAAACCCTAAGGGGGAATCATAACTATGAAAATAGGTTTTGTTGAGACATGGGTTACCTCTTAGCCTTAATTAATTCCTTGGCTATGAAGGATCTTTCTTTAAGCTCCTTGCTTTCTTGATTTCTCCTAAGGGGATTCTTGGAGCTCTTTTGGGGGTGGTGGGGCGTTATTCTTGTGGGAAGTTCTAGGTGTCTCCTAAGTCCCCTATTTATATATTTAGGAGTCCTAATTAGGAACTAATATTATAGGCTCGCTAATTCTATTCCTTTTGGAACTAAGGATTGGGTTTAGGGGTTGGGTTTATATATGAGGGCCCTTGGACTATGGTGGGCCTTTTTCCCTAATTAATCATTATGATTTATTCCTTCTCTTGGGCTATTGATTGATTAATTAAATGGTTTTAGGGGCCGTAACACGGGGTGTTACAAACATACCAAGAATACCATATTACGAAATCCACGTTTTAACCCTAGGGCTCTAGTCATAATTAAAACACAAGATCGTTTATATAATTTATCTCGGAATGAAGAACATCAAGATTATCACATAAGCACCAAGATCAACATATAAACATCAAGATCATCTCATAAACATCAAGATTATCTCATAATCATCATATCAATTTTAGGTAAGCCTTATCAAGACGCAAGCATAGAATCACATATCAAAGGAGCCAATGAAAAAGATTATATCAAGGAAAATAGGTTTTGTTGAGACATGGGTTACCTCTTAGCCTTAATTAGAATCCTTGGCTACTAAGGTTCATTCTCTAAGATCTCCTCTTCGTGATTTCTCCTACCTTTGGTGATAGGGGAATTCTTGAGAATTCTTGTGTGGTGGAATCTATTGTTGTGTGATTTCTAGGTGCCTCCTAGGTCCTTATATATAATTAAGAGTCCTCACTAAGGTCTGAAAGGTAGGGTTTCGCTTATTCTATTCCTTATAGGACTAAGAGTTTGGTTAAGGGATAAGGGTTCATGATCTATGGTGGAACCTTCTCAATTAATTAAGGGAATTCAATTCTCTTTTAATGGTAAGCAATTAAATAATTAGTTTGGGTTAGAGGCCATAACACAGGGTGTTACACCTGCACCACAACAGCCTCAACTTCATGCTCAAGAGAAGAAGCCTCAACTGGAAGAGCAAGTGCCTATAGAGAGTTCTAGTAATCAAAACCTCACTTCCTCTACGGTAACACCTTATGTACCCCCCATTCGATATCCACAAAGGTTACAAAAGAGTAACCAGGACAATAACTTTAAATGATTTTTTAGAGGTTTTTAAAAAATTGCAAATTAATATTCCTTTTGTAGAAGCACTTGCTATATGCCATCTTATCCCAAGTACATTAAGGAAATTGTGTCTAATAAAAAAGAAACTGGAAGTGTTTGCTACTGTGCATTTAAATGAGGAGTGTAGTGCTATTTTGCAAAGCAAATTACCTCCTAAGCTAATGGATCCAAGACGTTTTTCTATTCATTACACTATTGGTAATACTGTCATTGATAAATGCTTATGTGATCTAGGTTCCAGTATTAACCTTATGCCTTTAACACTTTTAATAAGTTGGAAATAGCTGAAATGAAGCCAACAACAATCTCTCTTCAAGTTACTGATAGATCAGTCAAGTACCCGCTTAGAGTAGTGGAGGATATCTTGGTAAAAGTTGGTAAATTTTATTTTCCTGCTGATTTTCTGATTCTTGATATGGGTAGTGATACAGATATATCTCTTATACTTGGTAGGCCATTTTTGTTAATTGGAGGAGTAATACTTGATATGCCTTTAGGGAAACTGATTTTTAGAGTGGGAACAGAAAAATAGGAATTCTCTATCTCTAAAGCTGTAAAATTACCAACTTTTGATGAATCTTGTCTTTTTGTTGATGTTATTGAGAAACCTTCAAAAGAAGTATTTTGTAGGCATTCATATAGTAATCCATTGGAAGCATGTCCAATAGAAAAGAAGGGACCAGAATTTGTTGAGTCTATGATGAGATTAGAGGGTCAAGGTCATTTTCCTACACATCTTAGTAGGAAGTATGAGGATTTAGATGGAGGCAACTCTTTTTCATTACTTTTTATTGAAACACCACCTCAACTTGAACTTAAACCACTTCCATTACAATTCAAATACAATTTTTTGGGTGACAATGATACTTTTATTATGCTTTCTTATGCTCATTTACTTCATGAAAAAGAAGAGAGACTATGGAGAACATTGACTAAAGCTTGGCATGACAAAAATAATTTTTGGGGAGAATTCAAAGTAGGGCAAGAAGTTTTGTTGTCTAATTCTTGTCTTAAGCTTTTTTTAGGGAAATTGAAGTCTAGATGGTTTTGTCCTTCCATTGTCCCTAAAGTTCCTATGAGGCCATGGAGATTGAAGGAGATAAAAAGAAACCATTCATGGTTGCTGCACCAAAAGACAGTCTCGGAAGAAACTAGCATACAGGGAAGTTTCCTGTTTATTTCATTTTCTCATACCTGCTTTTATATTTAACATTGAGGACAAAGTTGAGTTTGAGTGTGGGGAAGGAAAAGTAAGTTTAGGGGATGTTTTCTGCAAATTTTATGCAAAATAGACAAAATATCTAAAAAGAATTCTGCAATTTTATGCATTTTCCTGCAATTTTCTGCAACATTTTCTGCATCATTTCTATTTTTCTGCATTTTCTGCACTTATTTTCTGCATTTTCTTGGAATTTTCTGCATCATTCCCTTCATTTTTCTGCAATTTCTTAGCAAAATAAAGTAGAAAAAAAACCATTTAATGACTATGTTGATTGGGGGATAAGTTCTAGTGTTTTGGGAGTGCATAATATCAATGAATGTGTTTGGCTATATGTATGCTTGCATAGAGTTAGTGGTCAAATTCTGTCACACCGTGAGCTTTTGAGCCTAAAGGTTGCCCACTGCAACTTATTTTCATTTTGAGTGTTTATTTGCCCTCTTTGATTGTGTTACTTCTAGAACTTGCTTCATACCATTTCAGAGCTACATGTTATATGATGACACGAGAATGATTAAGGCGTTAGGATTTATCTTTATAGCCTTAAGAATGACCACATCCTTATACATGTTATCTTTCCCCTAGTGAACCATTTTGAGCTTTATAATAAATATAAGACATTTTTTTCTTCATTTGTCAGTTCCAAAGAACCTTAGCTGATAAAAAGAAGCCTCTTAACCCATCTTTGAGTCAGTGGATGTCATTATTTCATTTATCTGTGCAAGATAACCAAAAGTGATGAAGTATGGGTGAGATTGGAGTTGAAAGGTGTTTGTATAGCCGGTTTGCTTGGGTGAGGAATTGTTTGTGATCAAAGGGGATGAAAACAAAGAAAAAAAAGAGAAGAACAGAATGATATGTTCTAAATTGTGGGTTGAAAATCTTGTTAGCCCAAACTTTTGTGCTCATTTTATTCTTAAAATGATTTATGAGTAATGAGGGCATGATAGAAATTTGATGATTATGGGAAGAGTTCCATTGAGGGGTGATGTGGAAATGAGGAGCTATTTATTCGGTTTTACCAGGAAAAATTGAAAAAAATAAATGAAAAAAATAGAAAAAAAAATGAAAAATGAGATTTTGAAGTTGTTTGGGAGTTTATCAGTGAAAAGGATGAGGGAAAATGAAGTAGAAGTGATGGCTTGTTTTGGTAGAGTTCATTGCATTGGTTGAATACAGTTTCTTGCTCTTGATATGGTGAAATTATGGCTCTACTGATTCCTTGGACTTTCTTTGTATTTCCTTATATCCTTTCTTTCAAAAACCACATACCCTTGGCCCCATTACAACCCAGAAATAAAGACCTTTTGACTCATGTTCTTCATATAATTTTGGTAGTGGAGTTTTGGGTGGACAAGCAACCTATGGCAAGTGCACTCTCAATATAGGATGGTGTGTACCTTTCTTATACATATATTTGTGAGATTGAGTGAACAACCGTGAGGACTACTATTCTCTATTGTCTTGTGTGCATACGACTTTGAACTCTCATGAAGTATTATGTGTTTACCAATTCCCTTGAATTGAATGCCTAGTTGACATGGTTATGCTTGGTAGTTTGATTTCATTGCATAAGTTTGCTTGGGGACAAGTAAAACCTTGAGTTTGGGGAAGTTTGATAAGCTTAATTTCTAGGCATTATTTGGATAATTTTAGTAAGTGATTTTCATGAATAAATTAAATTTTAGAGTTGATTTTATAATAAATATTATATTATTTATACGTTACTAGTTTAGATTGATTTTAATAAGTATTAGGCTAATGTTGCATTTTTATTAATATAAATAGGAGTTTTATTTTAACTATAGTATTAGATTTATTTGTTAGTTTTATATATTCAATTGTTTTAACGAACCGCGGGAGACTTAGGAAGTTTGACCCTTAAGATTGAGTATAGAAACTCTAAGTGAAAGTCCTAGGAAGGACAAGTTAAGGAAAGACCTCTAAGTTGATGTCTTAAGAAAGACAAGATAAGAAGAGAACATTAGGTGGAAAACCTAAGAAGGATAAGATTAGGGAAAGAGCCCTAAGTTATGAAGATTGAGATAAGAAAGACTCTAAGTTCAGTGACTAAGTATGAGAATCAGAGTTAAGAGAAGCTCTATGTATCAGTTAGGAACGCAGTGAGGTTATGAGTTCCCATGCGTTTGCCTATCTGTTTAGGTGCTTTATCAACGTGTTTAAATTGCTTTTATCTACCTTTTGAAAGTAAAGTAGAGAAGTTAAAAGTGAGAAGTTGAAAGAGAAAAACCAAGAGTTCCAATGTTGAAAGTGAAAAGCAAGAAGTTGAGACTTTGAAAGCTAAAGTTTGAAAGTGGAAGTTTTGTAAAAGTTGCTAGTGTGAAAAGTGTAAGAGCTTATACTTGATTCTTGTTTATGTACCTTACTTGTTGTAAGCCTTGCTTAAAGAATAGAGAAGTTAAAGTAGTTAATTCCTGAGTATCTTGTTGTGCTCATTGTGCCAAACTTCCATTCCAAATCCCTTGTTGTTAATGGCATGATAATTCTTGAAATTTTATCATCGAGTTTGAGCTTATGCTTCTGGAAATTTTCTCGTAGCTTGATATTGATCCTTGAGTCATTCTGACTACTTTCAGTTTGCTTTCAATATCTATCGAAGCTATCTAATGTCTAGAGTTGAGTATGAGAAGTTGTTTTGTTTGAGTTGAGCCTTGAATCATTGCTAATGTCTATTCTTGACATTCCACGATGTATTGTTGAATCTATATCTAGAATGCTTATAAATTCCCTCTAAGTATTCTTGTGAGCTTCCGTTGACTTGCAATTGTAACACCCCGAAATTTTGAAACTTTTAAAACTTATATAATAAAGGTGAATTCTCATTAAATCCCCAAATCAAACATAAGAGTACGGGGTGCTATGCCACATCTGAGCTGGAGAACTCAGATGCACAGGCTAACTAACTAAATATCCTCAAAGCAATGTCAATACATAATTATGGCACGCAGGCCGAAAGGGAAACTAACTATTCTACGCTCCGGATCTCTAGCGCGCTCCAGTGACTACTCATCTATGCCTGAAAGCCAAATATATCTATTCAGCGAATGATGCTGGTAACCCACTCCAACGCGTTGAAAACCATTTTGAGGCAGAAGATATATACTTAAGAGACTCTAGCTTTAAAACCCGGAATAAACTCAGCAATTAGAGGCAAGCACAATAATAGAAGATAACAGTTAAGTAGAGACAATCATCATAAAGAATGTGCATCCAAGGGCACAAATCACATTCAAATCAAACATCTCATCAATCAATCGTCATTCGTGTCACACAAACACACTGTGATGGCGCCACGGGACCAATCGCATGCCCCGAACATGAGGGTTAGTGCATATAGCACTAACACGGCCCCGCAGCACCCTACCTCATACCGCAGCATGAAGGGAGTTGATCGCAACCAACCCTATAGACCGCTGACGAACTCAACGGCTGATCACAATCCTACACACCGCTGACGTGCTCAGTCGGTGGACTGTGATCCACTTTACAAGGGGGGACTTACGACCCTACACACCGTTGACGGGCACAGTCGGTGGATCATAGCGGATCAGGCCCTACACACCGTTGAGGGACTCAGTCGGTGGGCGATGATCCTCGGAGACTACGACCCTACACATCGCTGGCCCATTACTCGATATATCGCAGCCAGCCGTAGCCCTACACACCGCCTGATTACTCAGGTCGGTGGACTACAGCCTTCCTCGGGCTTATTGGCACTACACACCGCCTGACGCGTCCAGGTCGGTGGGTCATAGCACCCGAGACCCATGTGGACCGCAGCCCAAGAAGTGAATCACTGACCGCAGCCAGGAGGATGAACCGCAGCTCATAAGTAACCAAACAGTGGACTGCAACACTATATAATATTTATATACCTGATCGATCGCAACCAGCCTGGTTAACAGTTGGGATGGTTCTCAACCCATCCAACTGCTCGTATAGCTAATTTGATCGCAACCAAATTGGGGAATCATGCATCACATAACACATAATAGCACATAATAGCACATTGGGAAGGGGGAGACACATAAATAAGCTTACGTGTGATCATTAACATACTAAGAATAGTTCTAAGGGGTTCATAGGACTTCCACCTAGGCCAACGGGTTACCGATTCGACTATCATGCAATTCCTAGACTCTTTTATCCTACGAACGGCACCTGAAACATTAAACTAGACTCAAGCATGACAAACGAGGTCCGTTGGGACACCACGGGGAATGGGGAACATCAAACGGGGGAGCCAAGGACCCGGGTTGGGTGACAAACCAGCGGGTAGCCGGTGGGTGGAGGGCCACCCACCGGCTGCCCGCCGGAGATCATTGTCCGGGCAGCGGGTTGCGGGCGGGCGAACGCCTGCCTGGCGGCTGCCCGCTGCCTGGCGGTGATTTTCGGGCAGCGGGTAGGTTGCGGGTACCCCTACCCCCACTGACTCTTTTATCAAATACTCGTCCCGGGATCCTTCGTGGAACCCGAAACCATGCTGAGACACTTTTAAACGCAATTAACGACACCACATAGGCAATTAATGGATCAAAAGCAAGAATCATATTAAATACATCATATCGCGACTTCTAGACATGAACAACACCCGATTATGCAAATTCCCACCCAGATATAAATCAAGAACATCACAATACCAATTCCCAATCCATCCTAGAGCTCTAATCCCACCCAAATCATCAAAACCATATTTTATTTTCATTATCAAGAACCATCAAGACTTATCAAAAATCATCACTTAAAAATCAAAAACCTCGTTTTAACATCAAGATCATCAAGATCCCTCATAAAATCATCACATCAATCAATAAAGATTATACCACAATATCATAAAGAAATTCATCAAGACACAATTATATAGATGGAGCCAAAGAAGGAGATTATAGCAAGGAAAATAGGTTTTGTTGAGACATGGGTTACCTCTTAGCCTTAATTAATCCTCCCTTGGCTATTAAGGTTCTTCGCTAAAATTTCCATCCGATTGACCTCCCTAGGCTTGGTGGTGGGGAATCCCTTGGAAATTCTTGTGTGGTGATATCTATTGTGGTGTGACTTCTAGGTGCCTCCTATGTCCTTATATATATATATATATATATATATATATATATATATATATATATATATATATATATATATATATATATATATATATATATCTAGGAGTCCTAATTAGGGTCTGAATGGTGTGGGTTTACTAATTCTATTCCTTATAGGACTAAGGGCTTGTTTTAGGGATAAGGGTCCATGGTCCATGGTGGACGATATTAATTAATTAAAGGGAATCCTAACCAAATTAAATCCTTTTTAATTATTATTAACGGGATTAATTAAATAATTAATTCGGGACTAAAGGCCGTAACACGGGGTGTTACACTCTCCCCCCCTTACAAGAAGCTTCGTCCCCGAAGCTTAGAAATTATTTTGGGGTAAAGGGCCCGAATTAGTATAGTTGTACATAAGAAAATATTATATGGGAGATATACATATACACATATAAATTTACTGGGTTTAAGCCTAACTATTGTTCTAGCAAAATGAATCAAATAATAAGATTATGAATATGCAACTCTCATTATGTTAATTTTACGGACGATTGATAACATAACATAGGAGTCTTACACACGACATGTTCTTTGTGCAATTAATTTATAATGATTTAACACATAGGATCGCAAGTTGCACTAATCATGTAATTATTTATGTACCTAATTAAGAGGCAAATACCACGTGTGTGCAGCTTCGGATAGTCACATAATTATTATAAAGCACATATGCACATATATCACACAGGCGAACCACATTTACGAATGGATGCAAACACTTAATATGTAGTGTAGCATGTCGTGAGCCAAAATGCCATATATATAGGATCCCTACCTAATTATTGTGCTAAACAGGCTATACCCAATACCCACAGTTACAGAGTAACAAGCCTAACATGTATGATAATTAACTATTATGTTTATATGTGGGACCTGCAAGTTGGCGTGCCTATATGTATACTGTTGTAATTATGCTAAATATGCAACTCCTTAAGTCTATAGGCATAGAGTATGAAGGTATGTGAACATGTTTCAAGTCTTTAAATAATAACTAGCCCTATGAAAATCATAAAACACATGTATGTATTGTTCAATGTGTTAAACTAATGCATGATTAACAATTAAATTCATGTACTCAACGTCGTGACATGACCAAACAATTGTCATATAAATTCAGGAAGGTCATAAATCATATAACAATTATCCAAATAGCGAAATCAGATTTTGAGAGAAAGATTGTAAGTAGTTTAGGAAGAAGGCTCTTGCTTCTTATGTGGTAAATAAGTTCTAGGGAGATAATAGAATTAGTATCTTTATTTTGCATACCATGGATAATGGTGGGTTAATCACATAACAAGTATTGACGATTATATGCAGACTGCTTGTAATTAATAATATTGCATATATGTATAGTGGGATGCCTTATAACATACAATTTTGTTTAACATGCTTTGTTTATATATATGAGTGGGTGTGAGCGTGTGTTTTGACATAAACGTGCGAGCTATGTGCATTACATACGAAAATATAAATTTTCACCTATAATTGGAACATGCAATTCGCATACAAATATTCTTTAATAATAATGAGTAAAATAGCATAGGTTCTCAGATACTAAAAGGTTTACCTTGAGAAATCTTGACAGAATTTGATCACAAAATTACTTAGGAAAATTAGTTTTATCTCGGTGGTAAATAAATTTTAGGTAGGCATAAATCTTAGTTTTAGAAGCCCAGAATACCTAAACAATTTAGAATTGGAGACTCTTGATTGCTAATTCCTAAATCAATTGGTGACCTGATGATGAGGCTAAAGTTTTTAATTACTTAGGGAAGGTAGGGGTGGTAACAGGGAGGTCATGCGAGGGGAAATGTGGAATTAGGGCTATCTCAGGATACGTGTATATAAGAGTGATGTAATTTGTACGGAATGATATTTCAGGGTTAGGACATGCTAAGTGCAAACTCATAGATGCATATAAGATTATCATAGCTAGGGTAAATGTATATGGTTTTGGGGCTAGGGATATTATTGTATATAATATGATTGTAACAATTTATATGAATATGTATGAATAAGGGAGGATGTTCTATAGGTTCACAAGTCTATATATATATATATATATATATATATGAATATATAAGCATATAGGGGTGTACCGTATACAACGCAACCATGGGATACTTAGGTTTAGGCAAGGTGACTAGGGTTAGAGTGTAATTATAATGAAAACAATAATAATAATAATAATAATAATAATAATAATAATAATAATAATAATAATAATAATAATAATTTGTGTGTAGGTGTAGCATACAAATGTAATTGGGATTTACTACATACTTTAGGAACGTGTGTATATATATATATATATATATATATATATATATATATATATATATATATAATAGAGGTTTTAGGGGAACATATTGGAATAGTAGTGATATACCTATTTATGTGTAAATGTTCGTTTAGGGGGTCCTTATCATCGTGGTCAAGGGTTCTAAACAAGGCATTGGAGGCTTGTGGTCTATTATGCAACATGGACCAAAGTCTAGAGGGATAGTTTTAAGATAGTTTGGGGATGAAATATAATTTTTCCAAGGATAATTTCTAGATGACCACTTAGTTTAGGTTCCTCGGGTTTCTCCCGGTCTCACTCATATTGCCTTTCGGGTCGAAACTTAATACGCAATGTACGCGAGGATTTAGATTTCTAGAAGTAGAATTAGTCCCTATAATTTCTATGTAACTTATAAACAATTCAATTAGGAAGATAATTCGACTTTTATGTTCAAGCATTAGATTGTTATTTACATGTTAAACACATAAGAAATATCAAGGAAGACACACAAATGCACAATGGATCAATAAAATGAGAAGTCAAGAACACATACCGTACCATTGGGCGCGAGGTGGGCGGTCAACCGCCTTTCAAGTCCCCACTGGAACGTGGCAGTGGGCACGTGGTGGGTGGTCGACCCCCTGCCAAGGCCCCACTGGAACGTGACTGTGAAGAAGGAATCACTTTGGAAAAGTCCCGAGAATGTACAGATTTAAGTCCAAACAATTTCACGCTCATATGAACTATAAAAGGGATTTAAATGCATGGAAAAATCTTAGGAAATCACATTATAATGATACTAACAAGGGACACGGGAGACATTTAATGAGATATCATAAGAATCACACATCCCATTCTCCCCCTTCTTAACTAAAGCTATGCCCCCACAATTTTCCTCCATACAAACTTATGCAAGTACTTATCAAGCTATTAGTAGGTTAATTATCAAAGTAATTGGTCAGTTATGATTAGGAAAAGTGAGCTATTATATGCCGAATAAAATTACCAGTTACAAGTTTCCAAAATACTTTATCAAATAACAGATATCCTAATAACGCATGTTTGATAAAATAGTTTAGGCAACAATATGTAATTCCTAACTCAGTTTGTGAACAAATTAATTAGGAACATATGTTTAAGCAAATAAACAAGTATGGTAATCAAAGAGTGATAAGCAACAAAGCAGGTAAAAGCATGCAAGGATGTCACAACTTTTAGGGCAAGTATATGGAATGAAGAAAAACTATGTGAGACCTGTTAAAAGTGATAAACTCACAATCTCACCACGCGTCTTAAGTTTCCCGAATCCTATGTACCTAAATACCTAGAGTTCAAGCTTAATGTCCTAGAGTCTTGTCTTAGGAGTCTTATCCTAGGGTCAAACTTAGGCTCTGATACCAACTGTAACACCCCGAAATTTGGAAACTTTTAAAACTTATATAATAAAGGTGAATTCTCATTAAATCCCAAAATCAAACATAAGAGTACGGGGTGCTATGCCACATCTGAGCTGGAGAACTCAGATGCACAGGCTAACTAACTAAATTCCGTAATAATGTAAATGGCACGCAGGCCGAAAGGGAAACTATCTATACTACGCCTTGAATCTCTAGCGCGCTCCGGTGTCCACTCATCAGTGCCTGAAAGCCAAATATATCTGTTCAGCGAGAGATGCTGGTAACCCATTCCAACGCGTTGAAATACATAATTATGGCACGCAGGTCGAAAGGGAAACTAATTATTCTACGCTCTGGATCTCTAGCGTGCTCCAGTGTCTACTCATCTGTGCCTAAAAGCCAAATATATCTGTTCAGCGAATGATGCTGGTAACCCACTCCAACGCGTTGAAATACAATATAGATAGATATATATAGATATATGAAAACCATTTTGAAGCAGGAAGATATATACTTAAGAGACTCTAGCTTTAAAACCCGGAATAAACTCAGCAATTAGAGGCAAGCACAATAATTGAAGATAGCAGTTAGGTAGATACAATCATCATAAAGAATGTGCATCCAAGGTCACAAATCACATTCAAATCAAGCATCTCATCATTCAATCATCATTCGTGTCACACAAACACACTGTGATGGCGCCATGGGACCAATCGCATGCCCCGAACATGAGGGTTAGTGCATATAGCACTAACACGGCCCCGCAACACCCTACCTCATATCGCAACATGAAGGGAGTTGATCGCAACCAACCCTATAGACCGCTGACAAACTCAGCGGCGGATTACAGTCCTACACACCAGTGACGCGCTCAGTCGGTGGACTGTGATCCACTTTACAAGGGGGGACTTACGACCCTACACACCGTTGACGGGCACAGTCGGTGGATCGAAGTGGACCAGGCCCTATACGCCGCTGAGGGACTCAGTCGGTGGGCGATGATCCTCGGAGACTACGACCCTACACACCGCTGGCCCATCACTCGGTGGATCGCAGCCAGCCGTAGCCCTACACACCGCCTGATTACTCAGGTCGGTGGACTACAGCCTTCCTCGGGCTTATTGGCCCTACACACCGCCTGGCACGTCCAGGTCGGTGGGTCATAGCACCCGAGGCCCATGTGGACCGCAGCCCAAGAAGTGAATCACTGACCGCAGCCAGGAGGATGAACCGCAGCTCATAAGTAACCAAACAGTGGACCGCAGCCCTATATAATATTTATATACCTGCCCGATCGCAACCGGCCTGGTTAACAGTTGGGATGGTTCTCAACCCATCCAACTGCCCGTATAGCCAATTTGATCGCAACCAAATTAGGGAATCATGCATCACATAAAACATAATAACACATAATAGCAAATAATAGCACATTGGGAAGGGGGAGACACATAAATAAGCTTACGTGTGATCATTCACATACTAAGAATAGTCCTAAGGGGTTCATACGACTTCCACCTAGGCCAACGGGTTACCGATTCGACTATCATGCAATTCGACTCTTTTATCCTACGAACGGTACCCGAAACATTAAACTAGACTCAAGCACGACAAACTGGGTCCGTTGGGACACCACGGGGAATGGGGAACATCAAACGGGGGAGCCAAGGACCCGGGTTGGGTGACAAACGAGCGGGTAGCCGGTGGGTGGAGGGCCACCCGCCGGTTGCCTGCCGGAGATCATCGTCCGGGCAGCGGGTTGCCGGCGGGCGAACGCCTGCCCGGCGGCTGCCCGCTGCCTGGCGGTGATTTTCGGGCAGCGGGTAGGTGGCGGGTACCCCTACCGCCACCTACCCCCCACTGACTCTTTTATCAAATATGCATCCCGGGATCCTTCGTGGAACCCGAAACCATGCTTAGACACTTTCAAACGCAATTAACGACACCACATAGGCAATTAATGAATCAAAAGCAAGAATTATATTGAATACATCCTATCGCGACTTCTAGACACGAACAACACCCGAACATGCAAATTCCCACCCAGATATAAATCAAGAACATCACAATACCAATTCCCAATCCATCCTAGGGCTCTAATCCCACCCAAATCATCAAAACCATATTTTATTTTCATTATCAAGAACCATCAAGACTTATCAAGAATCATCACATAAAAATCAAAAACCTCTTTTTAACATCCAGATCATCAAGATCCCTCATAAAATCATCACATCAATCAATCAAGATTATATCACAATATCGTAAAGAAATTCATCAAGACACAAGTATATAGATGGAGCCAAAGAAGGAGATTATAGCAAGGAAAATAGGTTTTGTTGAGACATGGGTTACCTCTTAGCCTTAATTAGTCCTCCTTTGGCTATTAAGGTTCTTCCCTAAAATTTCCATCCGATTGACCTCCGTAGGCTTGGTGGTGGGGAATCCCTTGGAAATTCTTGTGTGTTGATATCTATTGTGGTGTGACTTCTAGGTGCCTCCTATGTCTTTATATATATATATATATATATATATATATATATATATATATATATATATATATATATATATATATATATATATATATATATATATATATATATATATGTATATATATATATATATATATAGGAGTCCTAATTAGGGTCTGAATGGTATGGGTTTACTAATTCTATTCCTTATAGGAGTAAGGGCTTGTTTTAGGGATAAGGGTCCATGGTCCATGGTGGACCATATTAATTAATTAAAGGGAATCCTAACCAAATTAAATCCTTTTTAATTATTGTTAACGGGATTAATTAAATAATTAATTCGGGATTAAAGGCCGTAACACGGGGTGTTACAGCAATGCTAGTATAATTGAATCTTGAAGCTAGTAAGATCTTGTTGAAAGCCTTATTCTTGGGATCTCATTGTATTTGAATTAAGTTTAAATCCTTTGAAATCCATATTGTTGGAATCTATTGAGATGTTGAGCCAAGATCTTTTCGTTGTTGTTATGCCGTTGGAATCCATATTTGTTGAGTAATTCCTATGAGCTTGTATTTATTGAGTATTCTTGAAAGTGTTTTGTTCTTGAAGAGCTATTTTATTGACCATGTGTTCTTTTGTACACTCGGATCAAGTTGCCATAGTATTGAGATCGTCCAGTGTGACATCCTTTCTTTGTTATTGAGCTATTGATTCTAGATCATCTCTCTTTTATACCTCCAATTGGAATCCAATAACGTTGATCTATTGTTTTGAGATTTGATCCCTATTGCATCTTCATTTGGAATCCGTTAGTACTAAATTATTTCATTGAGATTATTCGTTGTTGTGTCCTTCTCTTGGAATTCGATCCACAGCTTTCGTTTCACAAGACTTTGTTGAATCTTGGAAAATCTTGGCGTTGATAAGCAGAACTTGGGTTATAACCCGTAGTACTCTTGAGTTTCAAGTTTAGAAACCTCTTAGTTTCTTCTTCTGTGGGGTCAATTTCCTTCAAATCAAGTGTACACCTATTTGGTGAATTCAAGTTTGTTGATAAGAAGTTGCTTTGCCCATTCTTGTTATCATCCTTGAAAAGTGAAAGTTGAAAGTTGTAAGTCGAAAATCGAAAGTTGAAAGTTGAAAGTTTAAAGTTTAAAGTTTAAAAGTTATGTGAAAGTTGATAATGCGATAAGTATAAGAGTTATGCTTATATTCTGTTTGTGTGCTTTGCTTGTGTGATCTTTGCTGTTGAGAAAAGAAAGTTAGAAGAAATAGATCTTTTGTTGCGAAGAAGCAAAGTAGTAGCGTGTATATCCAGACAATCGAAGAACGTGATGAAGAGTTTACTCCACGTGCAGTTTGGAGTCAGTTGCAGTTGTCCTTGCTCGAAAAGAGAGGCATCCTCGCACGTGCAGCACCGTCTGCAAGACCTAAGAAAACCCCACAAGTTGAAGAGAATCTTCGTGCAACTGAAGACAAATATGAAGAAAAAGAAGCAACGGGAGCTTAAAGACGAAGGTTTAAAGGTTCTCAATCGTGAAGGAAAGAGAACTGTGAATGCTGATGCAACCAGAAGGAAACAAATTACGCCAAGTGGATGCTTTCGAGATCAATGGTGAAGGAACCTTCAAAGATCAAACTTGAAGACTAAAGGCTAAACCAAAGAGTAAGAGTTAAACTCGGGAAATAGAAGACTTGGAACTTAGGATTCGGTTACACAAACAGAATGCAGTACCATCTACCTTTAAGAAGATAAGAAGGAGAAGAGCTAGGAGTTGTGAACTCCAAAGGTGTGAAAGTCTAAGACGATGGATGGTAACTTTGGGCTATGGAAGATATAAAGATAGTAAGAAGCGTTGTCAGTAAGTTGTGGGTCCCCCTGTGGTGTGAAGAAGTTAAGGAAAGAACTAAGAAAAAAGGGACAAGTAAAAGAATGTCAATTTAAAGGAGGATAAGTTATGTGAGAACTTAAAGAAGAATGTTGGTAATGAGAATGAAACAAGAAGTAGTTGAACTTATGATAGAATGATTGGGTAGTTGAAGGAATGAGATTGGCAGAATTAAATCTAAACAATTAGCACAATCGTTTAACTTTCTTGAAGAAGAATGAGACTTGGCATCGAAGGACTTCTGAAAGGATGAACGTGGCTAAAGCAAGGAAAAAAGTAACGATAAGAGTTTCATATAAAAGCAATGGTAAATATTAGTAAGAAGGGGAATAATCAAGTCGGAGTTTATCGAACTATAATAAGTTTTGGAAAAGACTTAGTAAAAGAGACTTATAAGTTGGCACTAATGTTTAACATAGACAAAGATTTAAAGTGTAGAGGGGTGTATGATTGCATTTCTCGTGTGGGGAATCCCTTGAGGTAGAGAAGGTGAACTAGGCTAGCAAGAGATAAGTAACAAGTTGATAAAAGTAACACGGATAGTTAAGTAGTATTAGGAAGTTTTATAACGAAGTGCTTGGTAAAGGGATAAGTTATACCATGGAATTAGTAAGGAAGCCGTAAGGGAATACACCGAACCAGATTGAAAGAGAGTTGCTACATTTTGGTCTACAATAATAAAGAGAACTAAGAGTGAGTTGGATCACATTATGTGGTCAGGAGGGTTGATATATCCTTAAGATGAGTATCCATGTATGGTATGAAAGAAGGGCTACGACATTATGTCTAGTATGATAATAGAAATCGAATGATGAACTTGAGAAGTGAAAGCGGTAGTGAAGGTTGATTTTGTTTGCTGTCAATAGTTAAAGGATTAAGTAAACGATGAGGAAGTGATGACGTCAAATGAAAGGATCGAGGTAGTTGAAGTTTATCAACTACGATCGGAGTGAACGTAGTCGTGTTATGAGAATTAGATCTCATTACGTGTAACATATCCTTGAGGGGTGAGAACAGTAAACAATATGTAAGGAAGTATATAGTAGTTCAAGCAAGAGAGGTTGGGATCGGTTTTAGTTTGAACTTTGTGGGTATCTGACCCTAGTAAAGACGAGCAAGATGCTACTGAATAAGAAAGAAAAGTGTTTGTGAAACACTATCAGTTTTCATGAGAGAAAACGTAGAAGTTCTAGTATGGAGACCAAAGAAGTGGTAAGAACGATAAGAATAAGAGTAGTTAGAAAGAAACTTTGAGTTAGTGAATTCTAGCAGTTAGAATAAGTTTAGCGCCTTAGTTGCTTCGGTGCTTGTTTGGAACTCAGAGATTCCATTTCTTCTTAGTATTCCAAGAGAAACTTCTAAGCCAATTCTTGATATTCTTACCATCTTTTCGAAAGCTTCCATTTTGAGAAAATTGATCCGTTCCTTCTAAGTTTCGGGACGAAACTTCTTTTAAGGGGGATAGAGTGTAACAACCCAAAATTTTATTTTATAAATCCAATTTTAAGAAATTTCAAAATAGTCATTTTCACTCCATTAAAAATTTTTGCGATCAATTGGTGTTTGAATAAAATTATTTTAGTCACATTTTAAATTAATTCGACACCAAAATTTATCTTATTCGAAATTCCTAAAATCTCGGGTACTTCACATACTAAGTTTTAAATCAAGAAATTTATCTGAGTGATACTAGGAGAATTCAAAAAGATTTTAAACAAGGGTTCATCTAATTAGCTTTTTGAGAAAATTCATTTTCAACCCCAAAGTATTCAAAGTTAACATTTCTAGCCTTTGGACCATGGAGTATGGTGAACCACTAGCCTCCACCTTTGTCAGATGCTTTAATTGAGAGCCAATAAGATTGTTCCTTTCATCAACCAATCATAAGAAGATCTTCTAGAGTTTTGGACCCTATAAAACTCACCTCTTCCATCCTTAATTTCCTGATCTTCCCTACCTAGCAGCTCAGCAAGAAACCAAAGGAAAACACAGTAAGTGTTCGTAGGCCAATCTCATCCATTCTTTTTCCTTTAAGGTTTTCATCCTCTGCTTCAATCTCTGAGTTTGGTTAGGTTTGGCTTGTGTGGTTGTTAGTGGTGTCTAGATGGTGTTTGGATTGGTGTTGAGTAGAATGGAGGCTGAGGTTCACACAAGGAAGAAGAACAAGAAGAAGATACAACAAGAGGTATAACCCCATGGATTCCTTCTTGAATTTGGCTTTGTGAAGCCTTTATATTGAGTAGAAATGAGTAGAATCTATGAGATTTTGTTGTGTTTATTGATAAGCTTAATTTCTAGGCATTATTTGGGTAATTTTGGTAAGTGATTTTCATGAATAAATTAAGTTTTAGAGTTGATTTTATAATAAATATTATATTATTTATACGTTACTAGTTTAGATTGATTTTAATAAGTATTAGGTTAATGTTGCATTTTTATTAAAATAAATAGGAGTTTTATTTTAACTATAGTATTAGATTTATTTGTTAGTTTTATATATTCAATTGTTTTAATAATTAGGTTTTATTAAGTTGTGATTAGCTTATAATTATTTGGCTTTAATTTTTTTTTTGAAAGCTACTAGCTCTATTACATTGTAGTATTTGTTCATATACTTTCTCAACCTACTGAAACACAAAGAGCTAATAACGCCTCCACTGAGGCTCGAACTTACAACCTTTCAAATGGAAGTCCAACCCGGCTTTAATTTAATTATGTTTCTTTCTTTAATTTTAGGGATTTGCGCAGCATAAAATAAAGATAGAGATAAGGTTTAGAGGTTTTGTTTTTTTTGGTTTTGGCAGAATACAATACGAAACGGAGAGAACATAATATAAAAGCAAAGACGTGCACAGCAAACGAAAAAAGATACCAGCGAGAAAAACAGTAGAGAAAAAAACAAGAGAAGTTGGGGGCAGCAGCGGTTCGATGAGGAAATTGCAGCAGGAGCGAAGAGATTCAAGACTCCATCGCAAGGAATTTTCGAGCTTCAATCGCGGGTATTTTCTTCTTAGGCTTGAATTATTTTTCTTCCCTACTTTATTTCTTGTTTAAATTTCCAGAATAATATTTCTTGAATTGTTTATATATTTAATTATGATTATTGGCTAGAACTTTAATTAGGGATTTGGATTCGCCTAGATTAGATTAATTGTCTATTTTTCATGTGTTGATTCTTCCAATTTTAGTTAAACAATTGAATTTGATTATATTTATTTTATGTATTTTAACTGTGGATTGTGTGACTGGCCACTACATAATTCTAATATTAGGGTTCATAAGAAGAACTGACAGGTGAATTATGAACCTAGAACTCGTAAGATAAACATAATTGACCTAAACTAGACATAGCTTTAGGTATTTGTGGCGATATTTGATTGTTGCTTAATGGGTTCAATTAATGGTGGTGAGATATCGACGGATGATCACAGTTAATTGGATACAACCTAGTAGCTCGACGGAGTATTAGGATATATTTATTTGAAGCAATTACACTATAGTCATAAGAATCAATATTTAGGAGAGTTACTTAGTTATCTAGCAGGTGAACCCCAAATCCCTAGTCTTTTGTCAATTCAAAGTTTTCCTGTGCTTTAAATTCATAAATATTCTATTTAATTACATTAATTCTATTTATTTGCATTTTCCCTTAGCAACAAATTGATTGTTCAAGATAGCAGTTAATAGTGTTCTTCGTGGGATCGACCCTGGAATACTCCAAGAATTTATACTGTGATTGACGCTATGCGCTTGCAGACTATAGCAATCATTTATGCTTAGAAGTGATCTAGTATTTGTTTGTGAGTTGTTGAGATTGTTTTGGACTTGTTTGGATTGAGTTTTGCAGATGAGAAAGCCTTCTGGTGCACACACAGTGTGCACCAGATCAGACTAACTGCCCTAGCCACGCTCCATCAGGAGGGCCGCCGGCTAGGGCCATGGTTGCACGGGACTAGGGCATGGCCCTAGAGGAGGGCCCCCGCCTAGTCTCGGTGGAGCAGCGGGTTACATTGGACGGACCATGATGAGTCCTACCCCAGGTCCCTGACTTTGATTCTGAGAAGAATCTATGCAGTGGTCGGGCCCTTGTGGCTCGGCTCTTCGGGACCGTCTCAACGCACGTTTTGGCTTTGATTTCATTGAATTTGGATTAAAAACGAGTATGTTATGAAGGTTTTATTGAAGAGTTGCTACACAGAGTATATATTTGCTAGTTTACTGTGTACGAAGAATTATTTGACTAGCTGATTTGATGATGTTTTTATTGAGTAAAGAAGCATGATCATTTGAGAATATGATTTATTAAGAAAGCATGACTAGATTGTGATTTTGATCAATGAGAAATGAAGCATATTTTGTTGATAGAATGTATAGAATTTGCTATGTTGCAAACCGAGCATGACGTTACATTCTTAAGTATTTCATGTTAATTTATACATGGTTTAGAAGCATGTTATAGAGCATTTTGACATTTCACATATGTCATATTTCAAAAATGCATAAGGGGCCAACTTGAGCCCAAGAATACTTTCAAAAACCATAAGCATGTGGTATATCATTCTTTGATGCATTGAGAAGTAGTAGAGTTGTTGCATGCATGAGAGATATATTTATTATTATCTATATCGGTGAGGTTTTGGAGGATACCGTTTGGACTATGTCCTCTCGGGAGATATTTATGGACAATGCGGTCCCAGTATATGTAATGCGGCGTGTTCCCACGTTACGAGGTTGGAAACTGCCCGCCAGGCTTGGAATCCTGGTTAGGGGGTGTGCACACTAATAGTTCGATACCTGATTCCACAGAGATAGAACCACGAGATTGGTTCCGTAGACGGTAGGAGATATTGGGTCGGATTTATGCCGTTCCCCATGGGGTAATTCACGCATCGGTGAAACCCTAAGTTGTCTACGAGTAAAAGAAAGAAGAGAGTCAAAAGAGACTCAAGAGAAAGAAAGTGAGTCAAAAGAGACTCAAGAGAAAGAAAGCGAGTCAAGAGAGACTCAAAAGTAAGAAAGAGACCTCCACATAAAGTACTCTATTTTTATAATGAGTGATTGAGTATATATATATAGTATTGCACGAGATTGCATAAGAGTATGAGTATATTGTTGCACGAGATTGCATATGAGTATGTTTATAGTATTGCACGAGATTGCATATGAGTATGAGTATATTGTTGCACGAGATTGCATATGAGTATGATGTATAAGTGTTGCACGAGATTGCATATGAGTATGTTTATAGTATTGCACGAGATTGCATATGAGTATGATGTATAAGTGTTGCACGAGATTGCATATAAGTATGACTATAGTATTGCACGAGATTGCATATGATTACAGCTTTGCACAAGGTTGCACATGAGTATGATTATAGCATTGCACAAGATTGCATTTGAGTAAAGTATCGCATGAGAGTAATGAGCATTTGAGTAAAGTATCACATAATGAGCATGCCAACTGATATAATAGGGTGCAAGCATCTAGAAAGTATGTGTTAGATCTAAAGATGATTCGAGATGAGTTTATTGTTTATAAAGATATCAAATGTTTTCAAAGTAAATGCTAGAATGCTTTACAGGGTTGAGTGTGCTTATACTTAGCTTCGTGCTAACGGGTGTTTTCCTATTTGTGTATGTGTTGCTTGCAAAACCCCTTTTAGGTGGGCCCAGCAATGAGAAGAGATCGAGTTAGATTAGTCTATTAGTTTGAGATGTCAAAACTCTAGTTTTATTGATGATCATGTTATGGATTTTAGACTTTTTGACTCTATGTTTTTTGAGGATGATGTAGACTTTTGGGGTGACGTTTTCCCCCCTTTTGTTTCCAGTATTTTATTTGGATGCCAGACTTTTATCTTATTTCTAGTTTTACCACTTAGCATGTGCAATCACCACGGAGTGGTGGTTGTGGCGGTGACACCCCCACTAATTACCTTTTTAGTTATTATTTCCGCTGCTTAGTTATGTAAATGGTTGTTTAGAATTGTAATTAAGAGTTAGAAAAGTGGGGTATTACAAATTGGTATCAGAGCGGTACGAACCGCAAGAGAGTTAGGAAGTTTGACCCTTAAGATTGAGTATAGAAACTCTAAGTGAAAGTCCTAGGGAGGACAAGTTAAGGAAAGACCTCTAAGTTGAAGTCTTAAGAAAGACAAGATAAGAAGAGAAAATTAGGTGGATATCCTAAGAAGTATAAGATTAGGGAAAGAACCCTAAGTTATGAAGATTGAGATAAGAAAGACTCTAAGTTCAGTGACTAAGTATGAGAATCAGAGTTAAGAGAAACTCTAAGAATCAGTTAGGAACGCGGTGAGGTTGTGAGTTCCCTTGCGTTTGCCTATCTGTTTAGGTGCTTTATCAACGTGTTTAAAGTGCTTTTGTCTACCTTTTGAAATTAAAGTAGAGAAGTTAAAAGTGAGAAGTTGAAAGAGAAAAACCAAGAGTTCCAATGTTGAAAGTGAAAAGCTAGAAGTTGAAACTTTGAAAGCTAAAGTTTGAATGTGGAAGTTTTGTAAAAGTTGCTAGTGTGAAAAGTATAAGAGCTTATACTTGATTCTTGTTTATGTGCCTTACTTATTGTAAGCCTTGCTTAAAGAATAGAGAAGTTAAAAGTAGTTAATTCCTGAGTATCTTTAGTAACTAATACACAAGATCCAAAAGTCCAAAACACAAGCCAAGGCACGCAGGCCATCATTAGTACCAGTACTAACTAAACTAAGGCTACAATTCGAACTAGCGCGCTCCTTAGCTACTGACCATCACCTGAAAAACATGTCGTAGCAACCGTCAACGAATAATGCTGGTAACCCACTCCCACGCATTAAGTACAATATAGGTAGATATAAGAAAATCATTTTGAAACCGGAATACATATATAACCTAAGCAACTCTAGCTTTAAAACAAGATCAAGAGTCAAGACAAAACAACAGACTTGACACTATAGGACGATCATAAAGATTAGCATGCATCCTAAGAACACAAGACAAGGCGTAATAGACAAGCAAGCTCATAAATAGCAATTAAGGGCAACAATGGGATTCAATGACACTCAATTAGCAAGTAATCATCAAGCACGCAATCCATCTTCCAACCTTATACCAAGTTCCAACCTTTACTCATCTCCATCCTTATATCAGTTCTAACCTGTACCTCCAGGCCACCCTTATATCGCCTCCCTTATTCCTCCGGAGCAACTACATGCCCCACACCAAAACCACCAACAAGTCCACCAACATGGTAGCACCAAAGTGCCATTTGCATGATTCGTGCCTCTAGCACCACTATCAAGGGGTCAGCGCATATAGCTCTAACATGGCATCGCGGTGCTTATACCCTGACCCAAGCCTTTAGCCAGCAAGTCTAAGCGGTGGTCCGTGCCTTTAGCATGATAATCGAGCAGTCGTTGTGCTATCCGCCAACAATTCATTTCCACCAATCACAATCTCATCATCATCAATCTCAACCATCATTGCGCAATGATCACAACACCCGTCATCATTCAATATATAATCAACAATAACAATGAAGATATAGCAACAGCGATACGCAAAACATCATTCGAGACTCATAAACATCAAACGGGGTACAACGGGGCACAACGGGACATGGGGAAACTACAATGGGGAAAAACAACCCGTCGCGCCACCCCGTTCCAGCGGGTGGGCGACGAGTGGAGGACCACCTGCCGCCCACCCACTGGTGGGGTGGTCACATTCCAGCAGGTAGCCGGCGGGCTGCCCGGTGGAATTGGGCAGCCTACCCGCGGGTAGGTGGTGGGGACTCGTTCCCCTCACCTACCCCCACTAGTACGAGGCTGATTATTTGGTCCGGTGTTCGTTCATGGAACCCAAAACTAAGTCCAAACACATTCCAATACATATCAAAAACAACACAGATTCGATTAATAAAGATTGAACCAAGAACCATTCCAATTACATTCTAACACAATTCCTAAACATGCCAAGACTCGACATCAATCACATAACAGTTCAGGAGCATCCGGAACCTCAAGAACATCGAGAAATATATATGCAAAGCCCTAACGACAAGTCCTAAACTAGAATCAACACCCAAGCATGCATAAACCCACCCAAGAACACCAAGAACATCACAACACGAGATTCACGATATAAACGCTAGAGACAGGCTCTAGACATAATTAAATACAAGATCATATCAAAAACCACACAGGGCCATCAAGAATCATCAAGAATCATCAAGAACAACAAGAATTCATCGTATAAACCTAAAGACAAGCTCTATCAAGATATACATACTAAAATCACACATTCAATCAACCAACGGAGCCAATCAATAAACAATAGCAAGGAAAATAGGCTTTGTAAGACATGGGTTACCTCTTTGCCCTAATCGATTTCCTCGGCTACTAAGGTTCTTTTCTAAGATTCTTCTCCCAATCGATCTTCCTAAGCTTGATGGTGGGGGAATTTCTTGGCTGGATCTTCTGGGAGGTATTTTCGAGTAAGAGAGATGTGAGGAGAGTTCTAACTGCTTCCTAATATTCTATTTATATGTTTAAAGGAAACCCTATTCAGGGTCTGGATGATAAAGCCCACTTTTCTTATCCCTTGCGGGCTTAAGGTTCTAGTTCAGGAAAAGTTTCACGATCCATTGAGGACCGCATAAATTAATTAAGAGAATTATAATTGAATTAAATCCTTTTTAATTATTTTAATTAACAGAATTAATTTAATAATTATTTTGGGTTTGAAGGCCGTAACACGGGGTGTTACAATATATATCTATACTTATAGCATCATGGCTTTTCCTTACATGACTTGCATGTGTTGCATTTAGAGTGTGTTGATTCGTATAGTTTGTTGTTTGATTGTTGAATTGGCATGATAGCTTTGAGATTACTTATTGTTTGACATGACAGCATGAGTTTGTTTATTGAGTCATTTAGTATCTCTTTGTCTATTAGTTGAGTATGCGATTGTTTATTGAGCTATGTTTTGATTTATGTGTTGAAGCATGAGATTTGTGTTAAGTTGAGTACTTGAGAAAGCATGATTATGTGTTGATTATACGAAGAATAGGTTGCAAGCATATAGAGTTGATTATAAGCATGTTGAGGTTGTTGTTTAAGTGTTGAAAGTACTTGCGATTATGTGTGCTTGCCAAATGATTTTCAAAATCTATATTCTATACTACTTTTCAGGGTTGAGTGGTTTTATACTTAGAATTAATTTGCTAACGGGTTTATTTTCTACTGTTTTTACAACCCCTTTTAGGTGGGCCCAGTTGTTGAGCGCATACGGGTTAGTTTAGTGCGTAGATTTTCAGATAGTAGATTCTAGTTTAGTTTCTACTTGGTTGTTTAGATGTTTGACTATTAGATACTGTTGTGATCTTTGGATGTTTGATGATTAGACACTTAGTTTGATCTTTTGTTGGTGCTGGACACCAGGGTTGTACCCTAGTTTTAAGGTTATTAATGAAGTTTGACTGGAGTAGTTTATTTCCCTTTTTACCCTGTGCAGTCACCTCGAGTGGTGACTATGGCGGTAACACCCGTTGGTTAGTTTAAATTGAATTAAGTTTTTGAATCTTTCTTTTATTTCTTGATTAGCTTATCTTTTTAAGATTAGTAATTGGGAATTTAGATTACGAAAAGTGGGGTGTTACAAATTGGTATTAGAGCGGTACGAACCGTGGGATTTAGGGAGACTGAACCTTAGGATTGAGTATAGGAGACTTAAGTAGAAGCACTAGGATGACCAAGTTAAGGAAGTGAACTTTAAGTTGTAAGATTTAAGGTAAGAAAGACTTTACGTTAAGCAGTTAGGTGTAAGAATTCCAAAGCTAAGAAGTTTCTTAAGTATTTCAGTTAGGAACGCGGTGAGGTTGTGAGTTTCTTACGCTTGCTTAACTATTTATGTGATTTTCTAATGTGTTTAAAGTACTGTTTGCTTGCTTCTTGAAAGTTAAAGTTTGAAAGTGAAAGTTTTGTGAAGTTGCTAAAGTGAGAAGTAAGAGTTATACTTGTTTCCTGTTTGTGTGCCTTTTATGTGTGTAAAGTAATAGAGGAAGCTTACGGTAGGCGAATGTTAGTGATTAGGTGCAGTTCCTGTAGTTTCGTAATGGTGCCAAGAAGCAACGTTTGGAATCGGAGCATTCATTGAACGGATCTTCCTATCGTCGAGGCACATCAGACTCAAGGAAGCATGCAAAGCCAAATCAAGAGGAAAGCTAAAGAAGAGACAAAACAAGTAGAGAAGAAGTCAAGACATAACCGTTTGGATCAAGACAGGGACTTTCAAAGGAACCATGGCGCGAAGGACAGGAATGATCACCCATGTGACACCCCGAAATCCAAATTCGGTTAAGGGATTAATTAAGTAATTAATCCTATTTCAATTTGTAATTTAATTCCTTAAATTCCTGAAATTTAATAGTCGGGGACTAGTAATTGACTAGTCAACCCCAAAGTCAAAGTTGTACCTTGAGCTTTGTAAGGAGTTCCCTTGTTCCTTACACCTTTCCATGTTAGTAAGGGTATTCTTGACCTTTCACCTTGTGTTAGTATTGTAACTTAACCTAGTAAGAACATCCTCATTTCTATCCTTACACTTTCCAAAATCCTAGCTCCATCGTCTCTCTAAAAAGGTGGATAGCTTTTCTTCTAAGCCAAGTTGAAGCTTTGCCAAAACTTGAAGAGTTGTCCCCAAGATTCTACCTTCCATACATTTGGGCATCTAGGAGGGTAAGATCCATGTTTACCTTGTGTTTTTAGTGTTCTCTTAGGTGTATTTTCTTAAAGATAGAATCTTTATGATCTTTTGGTATGTTCTTGAAGTGGGTTTGGAAGGTGAGCTTTGATAGGAGCTTGGTGTGGTGTTAACTGAAGGTTTTTGGTCTACAAGAGGTAACCCATGCTCTACAAAATCTATTTTGCTTACCTATATGAATATTTCTTGGATTCTACATGTGTTTTGCTATGAAATGTGAGTGTTTATGCATTGTCTTGTGAAAATGCATATCTAGAGCTTGTGTTTTGGATTCTTGTGTGCTATTGCTTGACTATTCCTTTGATTCAAGTCATTTTGTTGTATTTGGTGAGATTTGTCATGTTTTGGACTTGAATTTGAGTTTGGAGATGAAAATCCCCGAAGGGATTATTTTGGTACAGGTGTGTACCCGCGGGCGGAACGGTGGGTAGGAAGCCCACCCGTCGCCCACCCACGGGGTACAGGTTGCCAATGGGTTATGTACCCGCGGTCGGAACCGCGGGTAGGGGCCTACCCGTGGGTCCACCCGTGGGGAACGTTATGTGGATGTTGGGGAATTTGTTCCCCGTGATTCTTTTGACTCGGTATTTGGTCTTTTGACTTCCCGATGTTCTTTTGTGGAACTATTTGAGCATATTCTTGATGTGTCGTATGGCTAGAACTATGGTAGGGATCCATGTATGTTTTGGTGTCTTGAATCGTGCTAAGTGTTCAACATTGTGTTTCGTTGAACCGTGATGAGTCTTGTGTGTTCTTCGGAACTACGTTTGGTTTACCCGTTTGATAAGCATGCTAGTTCGGTGTTTAAATGCTAGCGTGTGTGTTGTTTGTACCTTCTTATTGGTTGATGATAACTTGCGTTATTCATCGTTGTTGTTGTGGACTGTGATCCATTCCTTGATTGGTTATGGTTTCATATCTTTGTTGTGATCCATTGATTGATTCCTGTTGTGGTGTGATGTGTGTGTGGCTCTACCTGGATTGCACGATTAGTGGTATGGGACACTAGTCACCAAGGTATTGCAGTGGTCCTCGTGGTAGCCATGACGTGATTATGGAGTTGTGACCTTTGTGTAAGGTTCACGTATTTCTTGGGTGGCATGTGTTGTCGTGTGTGTCATCGGTACCCTCGTGTACTATGAAATCAGTGGTTCTGTTGGAGATCTGTTGGAGAGGGGACGACGGTCCTCGGAGGGAAAAGGTTGGACTTGGTGTACAGGGGTCCTGGAGGTAAAGGTTGGAACTAGACATAAGGTTGGGGGTAGCTATAAGGTTGGAACCAGGCATAAGGAAGGCATATCAACTCGTGATGGGTGATGTCACGAGGGCTTGTGTAGCCGTTGTTGTAACACCCGAAATTTTGAAACTTTTTAAAGCTTATATAATATAGGCGAATTCTCATTAAATCTCAAAATTAACATAACAGTATGGGATGCTATGCCACACCTGAGCTGGAAAGCTCAGATGCACAGACTAAACTAACTAAACATCCTCAAAGCAATGTCAGTATATAATCATGGCACGGAGGCCGAAAGGGAAACTAACTAGTCTACGCTCCGGATCTCTAGCGTGCTTCGGTGTCTACTCATCTGTGCCTGAAAGCCAAATACATCTGTTCAGCGAATGATGCTGGTAACCCACTCCAACGCATTGAAATACAATATAGGTAGATATATATAGATATACGAAAATCATTTTGAAGCAGGAAGAGATATACTTAGGGAACTCTAGCTTTAAAATCAGGGATAGACTCAGCAAATAGGGGTAAGCACATTCAATCAAGATAAACAGTTATATAAAGACAACATCATAAATAACATGTATCTAAGGTCACAGTTTACTTTCAAGTCATCCACATCATCATTTATTCGTCATTCCAGTCATCATTAAAATCATCATCATTCAAATCATCATACAAATCACATAAGCAGAATTTGGTGGCGCAACGGGACCAGTCACATGCCCCGAACATGCGGGTTAGTGCGTATAGCGCTAACATGGCCCCGCAGCACCCTACCTCATACCGCAGCATGAAGGGGTTGATCGCAACCAACCGTACAGACCGCCAATAGTTTGACGGCGGATCACAGCCATACACACCGCTGACGCGCTCAGTCGGTGGACTGTGATCCTCTTACGGGGACTACGACCCTACACACCGCTGACGAGCACAGTCGGTGGATCGTAGCGAATCAAGCCCTACACACCGCTGAGAACCTTAGTCGGTAGGCGATGATCCTCGGAGACTACGACCCTACACACCGCTGGCCCTCAGTCGGTGGGTCGCAGCCGACTATAGCCCTACACACCGCCTGTGACACCCCAAAAATCCACACTCCAAACCATGAATTAATTGAGTAATTAATTCTATTTCTTTTGAGGAATTGATTCCTAAAATCCTGATTTTTGATACTCATGGACTAGTATTTGACTAGTCAATCTTTAAGTGGTGTTGTACCTTGTGCTTTGAGAGGAGTTCCCTCGTTCCTTACACTTTCTAAGAGTTAGTAAGGGTATCTTTGTCTTTTCACCAAGAGCTAGTTTTGTAACCTAAACCTAGAAGACTTCTTCATTTCATTCCCTTACATTTCCTAGAAAATATCTCTACCCTCTCTCTAGAAAACAAGAGTAGCTTGTTCTTCAAGCCAAAAGAAGCCTTTGTCAAGATTCTAAGTTTTGCTTCCAAGATTCAATCTTTCCTCTATTTTGGCATCTAGAAGGGTAAGATCTAAGCTTGTCTAGTCTTTTTGGTTCCATCTTGGTTGTCTTTTCTTAAAGGTTGGATCTTTATGATCTTTTGGTTTGATCTTGAAGTGGGTTTGGCTAGTGAGCTTAGCGGAGAGCTTGTTGTGGTGTAAGAAGAGTCTTTTGGTATTCAAGAGGTAACCCATGCTCTACAAAACCTATTTTGCTTACCTATATATGATTTCTTGGCTTATACTTGTGTTTTGATATGAAATCTGAGAGTTTATGCATTTATCTTGTGATATTGCATATCTAGAGCTTGTGCTTAGGATTCCTTTGTGCCATTGCTTGGCATTTTCCATGGTTCAAGTCATTTTGTTGTGTTTGGTGAGATTTGGCATGTTTTGGACTTGAATTTGTGTTTGGAGGAGAAAATCCCCGAAGGGATAGTTTGACACAGGAGCGTATACCCGCGAGCGAAACGGCGGGGAGAGCCCTACCCGGCGCCCACCCGCCGGTACACGGGAATGTGGGTGTTGTACCCGCGGGCAGAACCACGGGTAGGGGCCTACCCGTGGGTCCACCCACGGGGAACACAGTGGCGTTTGGTTCGGGATTTGTTCCCCGTGATTCGTTTGTCTTGGTCTTTGATCTTTTGGCCTTCCGTTGTTCTTTTGTGGAGCTATTTGAGCGTATTCTTGATGTTTCGTAGGTCTAGAGCTTTGTGGTAGGTATCCATATAGGATCTTTGGTGTTGTGTATCGTGCTAAGTGTTCATCATTGTGTTTCGTTGAACCGTGTGGTGTCTTGTGTGTTCCTCGGAACTATCTTGAGTTTCCTCGTTGTTGAGCTTGCTAGTTATTATCTTAATGCTAGTGTCGTTGTTGTCGATGGGTGGTGACCTGTCTCTTGATTGAGTCTGTTTCATACCTTCTTTGCAATCCGTTGCTTGTTTCGTGTGAGTGGTGGTGTGTGTGTGGCTTTACCTGGATTGCACGATTAGTAGTACGGGACACTAGTCACCAAGGTATTGCAGCGGTCCTCGTGGTGGCCGTGACGTGATTTCATAGAGTTGTGGCTGAGTCCACGTGTTTGGGGGATAACATTGTGTTATCCGGGCATGTGTTGCCGTGAATTGGTGGGTTTTCGTTGGTGGATATAGGTGGGGGACGACGGTCCCGGGGAATAAGGTTGGACTTGGCTGTACAGGGGCTTTCTGGAGGTAATGGTTGGCACCGAAGGTACAAGGTTGGGGGTAGCCATAAGGTTGGAACAGGGCATAAGGAAGGCATATCAACTCGTGATGTGTGATGTCACGAGGGCTTGGGAAGCCGTTGTTGTGGTGAGTTCTCTTCTCTCGTGACGTGTGTAGTCACAGAGGCTTGTGGTGTGGTGTTTTGGCATGTGTTGCTGTTGGGTGAGTCTTTATCCTTGTGTGTGGTTAATCTTTGTGGTTGGGATGTGTTCCCGGTTTTATCTTTGTGAGTGGTGAGTCTTGTGTTGTCTTTTGATCTTGGCTTTTGACTTATATATACATATTCGGTTTTGAAAATTGTTTTCATAATATATATCTACCTATTTATGATACTTAACGGTATTGGTGGGTTACCAGCATCTTTCGCTGACCGGGCGTCGCCCCGATGTTTATCTTTGTATCTTTCAGGTGATGCGTAGTCGAGCGCGGTGTCTAGAGCCAGTAGCTTAGCACCTGTATCTTTAGACAGTGTTGTTGAGGCCTGTGTGCCAATGTCTTTAGATTGTTCTAGTTTGGTTGTATTTGGGATAGTGTTACACTTGCAGATTGTCGTCGTAGCGTATACCTAGTGTGGTATACGTGGCATAACACCCCGTTTTGGATTCCTTTTATCCAGTTATCTTTTATCTTTCGCTGTGCTAGTGTTTTGTTGTTAATCTGCATGTGTTAAGACTTGTTTTTAGGTCTTGTTGTTTTGGGGGTGTTACAGTTGGTATCAGAGCCTTGGTTTGAACCTTGGTTTAGAGCCTAGGAAGAGTTGAGTCTAGACTTTCTAAGTCTTTAAGTGTGTTTTGAGACCTCTAAGCGACCTTAAGGAGCTAAGTGTTAGGCTTAGGACTCTAGGTTGCGCGGTGAGATGTGTGTTGTTTTCTGTCTTGCTTGCTTGCTTGCTCTTTTGGTAACCTTGTTGTTGTAGTAGAAGTGTGTGATGCCTCCTCGCCAGCGAACCGCAGTGTTTGAAGATGTGGGTGAAGTGGTTAAGAGATCTCGGTTGGCCGAATCTAGCAGTGCTTCTGGGGTAGTTGAGCGGTGGATCCGGAGTGGTACGTCCACAAGGGTAAGTCCTAGTGCAGCTTCTGTGCCGGTACTCCGTGATGTAAGAGAGTATGGAAGGATAGAGGTTCATCATCCGACGGTAGGGTGATCTCAAGAGAGGGTGCTAACCTTAAACGAAGTCCGAACAAGTGACTGTGACGTAGTAGTGGGAACCTTCCTTGTGCAATCTGTGCCAGCAACAGTCTTGTTTGATTCAGGGGCATCTAACTCGTTTATATCACCCGGCTTCGTGAAGAAGTTGGGCTTATCTGGGGGCGCGGGAGTGAGGTTTAATGTGAAGGTAGCGTCAGGAGAAGTTAGGGTGTGTGACCGTCTTTTTGAGGGCATCAAGATTTGTATCAAAGGAGAAGAGTTTCCGAGTGATCTAATCCAGTACGACTTGGACGGGATGGATGTGGTCCTAGGTATGGACTGGTTGGGGCGGTTTAGAGCCCAAATCTTGTGCAAAGATCAGAAGATAGTGCTACGAGGACCCAGCGGGAAGAGAGTGTCACACCGTGGAAAGATGGAAGAACCCGGAATTAAGTTGGTGTCTGTGGTAAAGATGAAGAGGTACATGGACAAGGGAAATGATGTGTACTTGTGTTCCGTTGATAACTTGGAGGCAAGGGAGGAAGTGGCTCACACGATACCTGTAGTCCGTGAGTTTCTTGATGTTTTTCCCGAAGAAATACCGGGTATGCCGCCTGCTAGGGAAGTGGAGTTTTCAGTGGATCTCATGCCGGGCACTGCACCCATCTCTAAAGCCCCATATCGTTTGGCTACGCCAGAAATGCAAGAATTGAAGGCTCAGTTGCAAGAACTCCTTAACAAGGGTTATATCCGGCCAAGTGCATCGCCTTGGGGAGCTCCGGTGTTGTTTGTAAAGAAGAAGGACGGAAGTATGAGGTTGTGTATCGACTACCGGGAGCTGAATCAAGTTACCATTAAGAATAAATACCCACTTCCAAGAATAGATGACTTGTTTGATCAACTACGTGGCGCGGGAGTGTTCTCCAAAGTTGACTTGATGTCAGGGTACCATCAGATAAGAGTAGCGGACAAGGATATCCCTAAGACTGCGTTTCGGACTCGGTACGGTCACTACGAGTTTACGGTTATGCCTTTCGGTTTGACTAATGCCCCTGCAGTTTTCATGGACCTGATGAACAGAGTATTCAAATCTCACCTTGATGATTTTGTGATCGTGTTCATCGACGATATCTTGGTTTATTCAAAAGATAAGGAGGAACATGTTGGACACCTTCGGACGGTACTTCAAATCTTGCGGGAAAAGCAGTTGTATGCCAAGTTTTCTAAGTGCGAGTTTTGGAAAGATAGTGTGACGTTTCTAGGCCATGTGATTGATAGTAGAGGGATTTCTGTGGATCCAGACAAGATACGGGCAGTAAAGGAATGGGTTGCACCCTCATCGGTGTCGGAAGTAAGAAGTTTTCTTGGGTTAGCAGGTTATTATCGGAGGTTTGTTTTGGATTTTGCCAAGGTGGCTCAACCGTTGACTAAGTTGTTAAGAAAAGAAGTGCCTTTCGTTTGGGATCAAGCTTGTGAATCAGCATTCCGAGAGTTGAAGGAGAGGCTCACGTCTGCAGCAGTTTTAATTATGCCATCGGGAACGGGAGGTTTTGAGGTATACAGTGACGCGTCCAAGAAAGGACTAGGTTGTGTGTTGATGCAGAACGGGAGAGTGATTGCTTACGCCTCACGTCAGCTTAAGGTTCACGAAGAGAACTACCCTACACATGATTTGGAATTGGCCGTTGTGGTGTTTGCTTTGAAAATTTGGAGGCATTATCTCTATGGGCTGCGTTGCAAGATATTCACGGACCACAAGAGTCTCAAATATATCTTCACCCAAAAGGATCTCAATATGCGGCAGCGAAGGTGGTTAGAGCTCATCAAGGACTATGAGTTAGATATTTAGTATCATGAAGGAAAAGCTAATGTAGTGGCGGATGCCCTAAGTCGGAAATCGAAGCACACCGCTAGTTCTATTTGGGTGGTGGCGGATGAGCTTTGCAAGGAGCGTTAATGGATGAGTTTGGAAGTTGTGGAACAAGGAGATGTGGAGGCAGAAGTTCGTTGTTATAACTTAAGGATTGTACCTACGTTTCTGGGAGAGATCAAGGAAGAGCAACAAAAGGGTGTGTTCTTGACCAAGGTAAGGGATGACCTAGCTAGAGGAAAAGGGGGACCGTTTGAGTTATCCGCGGATGGAGTGTTGAGGTACAAAAGCCGTGTGTGCATACCCACGTCATGTGATCAGTGGAAGCGACGGATTTTGGAAGAAGGTCATAACACACCCTATTCGGTTCACCCCGGAGGAGACAAGTTATACAAGGACGTGAAGGGTTTCTTCTGGTGGCCTAATATGAAGAAGGAAGTTGCAGAGTTTGTTGGGAAATGCCTTAATTGCCAAAAGGTTAAAGCGGAACGTTGTAAGGTTAAGGGGTTGGTACAACCGTTAGAAATTCCACAAGGGAAATGGGATTATATATCTATGGATTTCGTGGGAGGATTACCGACGACCCGTTCGGGTAAGGACAAAATCTGGGTGATAGTTGATCGTTTGACCAAGACCGCCCGCCTCATCGCAATGAAGGAGACCTGGACAATGACACAGTTGGCTCAAGCTTATGTCAACCAAGTGGTAAAGTATCATGGAGTTCCGAGGGATATTGTCTCCGATAGGGATTCAAGGTTCTTGTCTCAATTTTGGAAATCTTTGCAAGCAGCTCTTGGAACTAAGCTAAGTCTCAGTATAGCTTTCCACCCAGCCACCGATGGAAAAACAGAAAGGACTATACAGACTATCGAGGATTTGTTGAGAGCTTGTATGTTAGATTTTCAAGGATCTTGGGAGGACCATTTGGATTTGATAGAGTTTTCTTACAACAACAGTTATCATTCGAGTATTCGCATGGCACCTTATGACGCTCTCTATGGACAGAAGTGTCGTAGTCCGCTTTGTTGGGAGGATCTTGTTAATCTGATAGTGTTGGGACCACAATACTTGTTGGACACATCCGAGAAAGTTAAACAGATCCAAGAAAGGATGAAAGCGGCTCAAAATCGTCAAAAGTCTTATGCAGATTTGGCTAGGAGACAAGCAGAGTTTTCAGTTGGAGATAAGGTTTGGTTGAAAGTATCTCCCACCCGGGGAGTAATGCGGTTTGGGAAGAAAGGGAATTTGAGCCCTAGGTTTATAGGTCCGTATGAGATCTTGGAGAGGATTGGGAGTTTGGCGTACCGTTTGGCGTTACCTTTGGAGTTGGATAGAGTGCATAATGTGTTTCATGTATCGCAGCTCAAGAGATATGTTCATGATCCGGCTCATGTTTTATCACCGGAAGTGTTACCGATAGATGAAGATTTGTCTTATGAAGAAAGGCCGCTCAGAATTTTGGACTTCAAGACTCGGGACACTCGCAGGAAATCTGTTAGGATGGTAAAGGTTTGGTGGTCTCATCATGGGGTTGAAGAAGCTACTTGGGAGCTGGAGGCATCGATGCGGGAGCGGTACCCTGAGTTGTTTGTGGAAGGTACCCTGTTTCTTTGGTTGTTGTGTGCTTTGTGTGCTTGCTTGTTTTGTTTGTTGCCTTGTTGTTTAGCTAGTGTGTTAGTTGGTGTTTGGGTTAGTTGTTGAGTTCTTGGTTGTTGTCTAGAAGTTGGTCGTTGTGTTGAGGTTAGAGTTCTTGATGCCAATCTATCCGTTTGTTGACCTCTTGCCTATCCTTGAATTCATAATGTCTTTCTCTTTGCCTTGGAACCTTGTGAGAACTTTTGCAGTTTTTGACCAAAAGGGATATTCTTGGACTTCTTGTCACAATTTTGTTTCCTTGTTACCTTTCGTTCTTAATTCGTTGTACCCAAGTTTCGGGGACGAAACTTCTTTGAAGGGGGGAGGATGTGACACCCCAACAATCCACACTCCAAACCATGAATTAATTGAGTAATTAATTCTATTTCTTTTGAGGAATTGATTCCTAAAATCCTGATTTTTGATACTCAAGGACTAGTATTTGACTAGTCAATCTTTAAGTGGTGTTTTACCTTGTGCTTTGAGAGGAGTTCCCTTGTTCCTTACACTTTCTAAGAGTTAGTAAGGGTATCCTTGTCTTTTCACCAAGAGCTAGTTTTGTAACCTAAACCTAGAAGACTTCTTCATTTCATTCCCTTACATTTTCTAGAAAATATCTCAACCTTCTCTCTAGAAAACAAGAGTAGCTTGTTCTTCAAGCCAAAAGAAGCCTTTGTCAAGATTCCAAGTTTTGCTTCCAAGATTCAATCTTTCCTCTATTTTGGCATCTAGAAGGGTAAGATCTAAGCTTGTCTAGTCTTTTTTGTTCCATCTTGGTTGCCTTTTCTTAAAGGTTGGATCTTTATGATCTTTTGGTTTGATCTTGAAGTGGGTTTGGCTAGTGAGCTTAGTGGAGAGCTTGTTGTGGTGTAAGAAGAGTCTTTTGGTCTTCAAGAGGTAACCCATGCTCTACAAAACCTATTTTGCTTACCTATATATGATTTCATGGCTTCTACTTGTGTTTTGATATGAAATGTGAGAGTTTATGCATTTATCTTGTGATATTGCATATCTAGAGCTTGTGTTTAGGATTCCTTTGTGCCATTGCTTGGCATTTAGTTTGACACAGGAGCGTGTACCCGCGGGCGAAACGGCGGGGAGAGCCCTACCCGCCGCTCACCCGCCGGTACACGGGAATGTGGGTGTTGTACCCGCGGGCAGAACCACGGGTAGGGGCCTACCCGTGGGTCCACCCGCGGGGAACACAGTGGCGTTTGGTTCGGGATCTGTTCCCCGTGATTCGTTTGTCTTGGTCTTTGATCTTTTGGCCTTCCGTTGTTCTTTTGTGGAGCTATTTGAGCGTCTTCTTGATGTTTCGTAGGTCTAGAGCTTTATGGTAGGTATCCATGTAGGATCTTTGGTGTTGTGTATCGTGCTAAGTGTTCAACATTGTGTTTCGTTGAACCGTGTGGTGTCTTGTGTGTTCCTCGGAACTATCTTGAGTTTCCTCGTTGTTGAGCTTGCAAGTTATTATCTTAATGCTAGCGTCGTTGTTGTCGATGGGTGGTGACCTGTCTCTTGATTGAGTCTGTTTCATACCTTCTTTGCAATCCGTTGCTTGTTTCGTGTGAGTGGTGGTGTGTGTGTGGCTTTACCTGGATTGCACGATTAGTGGTATGGGACGCTAGTCACCAAGGTATTGCAGCGGTCCTCGTGGTGGTCGTGACGTGATTTCATTGAGTTGTGGCTGAGTCCACGTGTTTGGGGGATAACATTGTGTTATCCGGGCATGTGTTGCCGTGAATTGGTGGGTTTTCGTTGGTGGATATAGGTGGGGGACGACGGTCCCGGAGAAATAAGGTTGGACTTGGCTGTACAGGGGCTTTTTCTGGAGGTAATGGTTGGCACCGAAGGTACAAGGTTGGGGGTAGCCATACGGTTGGAACAGGGCATAAGGAAGGCATATCAACTCGTGATGTGTGATGTCACGAGGGCTTGTGAAGCCGTTGTTGTGGTGAGTTCTCTTCTCTCGTGACGTGTGTAGTCACGGAGGCTTATGGTGTGGTGTTTTGGCATGTGTTGTCGTTGGGTGAGTCTTTATCCTTGTGTGTGGTTAATCTTTGTGGTTGGGATGTGTTCCCGATTTTATCTTTGTGAGTGGTGAGTCTTGTGTTGTCTTTTGATCTTGGCTTTTGACTTATATATACGTATTCCGTTTCGAAAATGGTTTTCATAATATATATCTACCTATTTATGATACTTAACGGTATTGGTGGGTTACCAGCATCTTTCGCTGACCGGGCGTCGCCCCGATGTTTATCTTTGTATCTTTCAGGTGATGCGTAGTCGAGCGCGATGTCTAGAGCCGGTAGCTTAGCACCTGTATCTTTAGACAGTGTTGTTGAGACCTGTGTGCCAATGTCTTTAGATTGTTCTAGTTTGGTTGTATTTGGGATAGTGTTACACTTGCAGATTGTCGACGTAGCGTATACCTAGTGTGGTATACGTGGCATAACACCCCGTTTTGGATTCCTTTTATCCAGTTATCTTTTATCTTCCGCTGTGCTAGTGTTTTGTTGTTAATCTGCATGTGTTAATACTTGTTTTTAGCTCTTGTTGTTTTGGGGGTGTTACACCGCCGATCACTCGGTCGGTGGGCTATGGCCTTCCTCAGGCTGGTGGCCCTACACACCGTTGGCGCGTCCAGTCGGTGGACCATCCGCACACGAGGCCCATGGGCTGTACCCCAAGAAGCGAATCACTGACGGCAGCCAGGAGAATGAACCGCAGCTCATGTACAACCAAACAGTGGACCGCAGCCCTATATAATATTTATATACCTGACCGATCGCAACCGGCCTGATTAACAGTTGGGATGGTTCTTGTAACACCCCGTGTTACGATCCCTAAAATCAATTAAATCATTTAATCAATAACCCAAAAGAAAGAATTAAATTACAGAAATTAATTAGGATAAAGGACCACCATAGTCCGTGGACCCTCATCTCTAAACCCAATCCTTAGTCCTAAAAGGAATAGAGTTAGCAAACCTATAGTAAATAGGCCCTAAGTAAGACTCTTAAATATATAAATAGGGAACATAAGGAGGCACCTAGAACTCCCACCACAATAATCTCTCACCACACCAAGAATTCCCCTAGGAGAAATCAAGAAAGAAGAAAGCTTAAAGAAAGACCCTTCATAGCCAAGGAATTAATTAAGGCTAAGAGGTAACCTTTGTCTCAACAAAACCTATTTTCATAGCTTTGATTCCCCCTTAGGATTTCCCATATTATTGTGTGCTGATGATTCGTTATATTGATAATTGGTGTTATGATTCCATTGATGTTCTTGATGATCTTGACGATGATAGGTTCTTGATAATTATGGTGTTCTTGATGAATATGTGGCGTTCTTGATGATTACATGGTGTTCTTGATAATGGCATGATGTTCTTGATGTTTATGTGATATTCCAACCGAATCTTGATATTAGGAGAAGAATTGTGTTCTTGTTGATTTAAATGTAATTAGAACCCTAGGTTGTATCGTGAAACTCGTATGGTGGTACTCTTGATGTATTGGGCAGGAATTCGCATGATTGGGTGTTAATTATGTTTAGAAAAGCATGTTAGGATATGTGTCGTATGTTTCTTGATTTCGATCCGTTAATTGTCTACGTGTTGTTGTCAATTGCGTTTGAAAGTGTCTAAGCATTGTTCCGGGTTCCACAAAGGTTCCCGGGGCGTTTTTGGTGAAAAAGAGTCAGTGGGGGGTAGGTGGAGGTAGAGGACCCGCCACCTACCCACGGCCAAGAAGGGCAGCCCCGGCAGCGGGCAGCCGGCGAGAACCATCCCAACTGTTAACCAGGCTGGTAGAGACCGGTCAGGTATATAAAGATTATATAGGACTGAGGTCCACTATACGGGCAGTTGAACGGGTTGAGAACCATCCCAACTGTTAACCAGGCTGGTAGAGACCGGTCAGGTCTATAAATATTATATAGGACTGAGGTCCACTATACGGGCAGTTGAATGGGTTGAAAACCATCCCAACTGTTAACCAGGCTGGTAGAGACCGGTCAGGTATATAAATATTATATAGGACAAAGGTCCACTATACGGGCAGTTGAATGGGTTGAGAACTATCCCAACTGTTAACCAGGCAGGTAAAGACCGGTCAGGTATATAAATATTATATAGAGCTGCGGTTCATCGGTCAGTTGCGATCGACCCCTCAGTGTTGTGAGACGGGGCAGGGTGCTACGGGGCCGTGTCAGAGCAATATGCGCTGACCCTCATATATGGGCATGCGATTGGTCCTGTGGCGCCAACAAAGTGTTCTATGTGATGAGTTGAGAAGGATTGATGTTGTGACTGTTATGAAAACATGACCATAGGATTCTTGCTAGTAGACTATACATGTTTAATTATGATTGTTGGTTGTGTTATCTAAAACTGTGCCCTATGATGAAGAATTATATATACCTGGTTATGACTGTGGATTGTGTGTACCCCTATTTGTCGAGTCGGTTCCCTGATTTTAAACCTAGAGTCTCTTAGAATATATCTTCATGCTTCGAAATGACTTTTCGTATATCTATGTATATATCTATATGTATTGTATTTCAACGCGTTGGAGTGGGTTACCAGCATCTCTCGCAAAATAGATATATTTGGCTTTCAGGCACAGAAGAATAAGTCACTGGAGCGCGCTAGATCTTGGAGCGTAGAAATAGATAGTTTCCCTTTCGGCCTGCATGCCATGTTATGCATTTACTTTATTAAGGATATTAGTTAGTTGGCCTGTGCACCTGAGTTCTTTAGCTCAGATGTGGCATAGCACCCCGAACTCTTTATGTTACGTTTTGGGAATTAATGAGATTTCACCTTTATTTTATAAGTTTTAAATGTCTTGAAAATCTGGGGTGTTACAGTTGGTATCAGAGCCTAAGTTTGACCCTAGGATAAGACTCTTAAAGACCGGACTTTAGGACATTAAGCTTGAACTCTAGGTATTTAGGAACATAGGACCCAGGAATCTTAAGACGCGTGGTGAGATTGTGAAACCTACACATGACCCCCCACTTTATCCCCCTCTAACTTAAAGAAACTCCCCCTCCGCTTATTGCATCAAGGTAAGAATGCAAAATAACATCGACCTATGAACACCAGGATGGCACCGAAAGGAAGACAGGTAGGAACACCAGAACTCCCCACGCAGGAATTCTTGACTCAAAATCTGCAACGCCTGGCTCAAATTGCCCAGGCACTGAGTACTACCGTTCCCCAACCTTTATCAACAAGCGAGAACTTGGAAACTCACCGCCAAGTCTCGGCACACCAACCACCCACCTTCTCGGGGAACGAAGACCCCATGACCCTCGAGGAATGGATCGGGACTTTCGACAAGACATTCAGGGCAACCAAATGTCCAGAAAACCACCAAGTAAGAATAGCCTCCTTCTACTTCAGGCACGAGGCCGATGCCTGGTGGGCCCGTGAGGGACCCGCATGTGAACAAAACCACGAATTTAACTGGGAAACCCTAAAGACACGACTACGAGCCACCATATACGAAGAGTTCCTCCACCTAAAACAAGGTGCAGCCCCAATCACGGAATACTTCCAACAATTCCATCGGCTGGCTCGCCTCATTCCCGAGCTAGTACCCACCGAGAGGGTCAAGATCAAGAAGTTCATAATAGGCCTTGATCCCGAACATCAAAAAGCCCTGGCCACACAAGCGCCAGGAACCCTCAAGGAAGCCTATGCCAAGGCATCCCAACTACAGCAATTATCAAACCAACCCCGAGAGACGCGCTTGGGGTACAAAAAGAAACCCGAAGGGGAGCACACAAACCCCACCCGAGGACCTAAGAACCTCAGGACCGTCTCACCTCACAAGGTCACAACGCCAACCATTCAGGGAAGGATCCTTACTCTAAGCAAAGCCAGGATCGGAGACAGCAACATAGTCTCCGGAACCTTCCTGGTACACGCCACCCCCGCCACTATATTATTTGACTCGGGGGCTACCAACTCGTTTATAGCAACCGAGTTTGCCACTCAGCTTGGCCTCAACACCAGCACCAAGGTCCGACTTCAGGTCAAGGTGGCCTCCGGCGAAATCCTAAAATGCGACCGCATGTACGAGAACGTAATGATTACCATCCAAGGGGTGGAATTTCCCAGCAACTTAATACGATTCAAACTGGACGGGGTACAAGTGATCTTGGGCATGGACTGGCTAGGGAAATTCCAAGCACAAATCCTATGCGGAGAACAAAAAGTGGTCCTATGGGGACCAAACGGTAAAAGGGTATCATACCGCGGGACCCACCAGGAATCAGGGATCAAATTGGTGAACATGATGAAAATGAAGAAATACCTAAACAAAGGAAGCGAGGCCTTCCTATGCTCGGTCGAGGACCTCAACGCCAAAATCCCCGAACCACAAACCATTCCAGTGGTAAACGAATTCACCGACGTCTTCCCAGATGAAATCCCCGGGGCACCCCCAGCCAGAGAAGTCGAGTTCACCATAGACCTCATACCTGGCACTGCCCCGATCTCTAAACCAACCTACAGGTTGGCACCAAAAGAAATGAAGGAACTGAAAACGCAACTACAGGAATTGCTAGATAAAGGGTACATCCGCCCCAGCACCTCCCCATGGGGGGCACCAGTACTATTTGTCAAAAAGAAGGATGGAAGCATGCGCATGTGCATCGACTACCGGGAACTTAACCAAGTCACAATAAAGAATAGGTACCTCCTTCCCCGGATCGATGACTTGTTCGACCAACTAAAAGGGGCAGGGGTATTCTCAAAAATTGACCTAAGATCCGGAAATCACCAAATACAAGTGGCCAAACAGGACATTCAGAAAATGGCCTTCCGGACACGTTACGGCCACTATGAATTCACAGTAATGCCCTTCGGACTCACCAACGCCCCCGCCATATTCATGGGCCTCATGAACCGAGTATTCCGACCCCACTTGGATGACTTCGTCATTGTCTTCATTGACGACATCCTAGTCTACTCTCGAAACAAGGAAGAACATGAAAGACACCTCCGCATAACCCTGCAAACTCTAAGAGAGCACCAACTATACGCCAAGTTCTCTAAATGCGAATTCTGGAAAGACAGTGTGGCCTTCCTGGGCCACGTGATAGCCAAGGAAGGAATTAAGGTGGACCCCGCCAAAATCCGTGCCGTTAAGGAATGGACCACGCCAAACTCACTCTCAGAAGTCCGAAGCTTCCTATGCCTGGCTGGCTACTACAGGAGGTTTGTACCCGACTTCACCAGGATAGCCCAACCTCTCAACAAACTCATGAAAAAGGAAACCCCCTTCCGATGGGACAACGACTGCATCTCGGCCTTTCAAGAATTGAAGGATAAGCTAACTACAGCACCCGTGCTCGCCATCCCCTCCGGGGAGGAAGGGTTCGAGGTCTTCAGTGACGCGTCTAAAAAGGGATTGGGGTGCGTACTAATGCAAAAAGGCAGGGTAATAGCATACACATCCAGGCAACTCAAAACCCACGAAGAGAATTACCCCACCAACGACCTCGAACTAGCCGCTATCGTGTTCGCACTAAAAATTTGGAGGCATTACTTATATGGGGTGCAATGTAAGATTTACACAGACCATAAGAGCCTAAAGTACATCTTCACCCAGAAAGACCTAAACATGAGACAACGAAGGTGGCTAGAACTCATAAAGGACTACGATCTAGACATCCAATACAACGAGGGAAAAGCTAACAATGTGGCAGATGCCCTAAGGAGGAAGACTAACCACTGCCTCAACACCACCTGGATCCTACCGGACCAGCTATACAAGGACTTCCAAAGATTGAATTTGGAAATAATAGAGCAAGATCAAATCCACCCAGACACCCACTTATTCAACACGCAAATCATACCTACACTTTTCGAGGAAATCAAAATAGGACAACAGCAGGATCCGGAACTAGATAAAATCTGCCTCGACCTATCCCGGGAGAAGGAAGGGCCCTTCGAAATACACGAAGACGGCAGTCTTCGTTACCAGGGCAGGTGGTGCGTGCCCTCAACGCACCCCCACTTGAAATAACAGATCTTAGAGGAAGGGCACAACTCCCCATACTCTGTTCACCCAGGGGGTGACAAACTATACCAAGATGTGAAAAGGTCGTTTTGGTGGCCCAACATGAAAAAGGAGATCGCAGATTTCGTGACCAAATGCCTGAATTGCCAAAGGGTGAAGGTCGAACGATGCACACCCAAGGGACTCGTACAGCCCCTTCAGATACCACAGGGAAAGTGGGACTCCATATCCATGGACTTCGTCGGAGGGTTACCCCCAACAAAAACCGGCAAGGATAAAATTTGGGTCATAGTGGACCGACTAACCAAGACAGCGCGATTCATTACCATGAAGGAAATATGGACAATGACACAACTGGCCCAAGCCTACTTGAGCCGAGTAGTGAAGTACCACGGAGTCCCCCAGAACATCGTCTCCGATAGAGACTCCCGGTTCCTCTCACAATTCTGGAGATCGCTGCAATTAACCTTGGGGACACAACTAAAACTGAGCACAGCCTTCCACCCCACCACTGACGGCCAAACCGAGAGAACCATTCAGACTCTCGAAGACATGTTAAGAGCCTGTGTGTTAGACTTTCAAGGGACATGGGAGGAGCACCTAGACCTTATTGAATTCTCATACAACAACAGCTACCACGCAAGCATTCGTATGGCACCCTACGAAGCTCTATACGAACAAAAGTGTAGAACCCCGTACTCTTTATGTTACGTTTTGGGAATTAATGAGATTTCACCTTTATTTTATAAGTTTTAAATGTCTTGAAAATCTGGGGTGTTACAGTTGGTATCAGAGCCTAAGTTTGACCCTAGGATAAGACTCTTAAAGACCGGACTTTAGGACATTAAGCTTGAACTCTAGGTATTTAGGAACATAGGACCCAGGAATCTTAAGACGCGTGGTGAGATTGTGAAACCTACACATGACCCCCCACTTTATCCCCCTCTAACTTAAAGAAACTCCCCCTCCGCTTATTGCATCAAGGTAAGAATGCAAAATAACATCGACCTATGAACACCAGGATGACACCGAAAGGAAGACAGGTAGGAACACCAGAACTCCCCACGCAGGAATTCTTGACTCAAAATCTGCAACGCCTGGCTCAAATTGCCCAGGCACTGAGTACTACCGTTCCCCAACCTTTATCAACAAGCGAGAACTTGGAAACTCACCGCCAAGTCTCGGCACACCAACCACCCACCTTCTCGGGGAACGAAGACCCCATGACCCTCGAGGAATGGATCGGGACTTTCGACAAGACATTCAGGGCAACCAAATGTCCAGAAAACCACCAAGTAAGAATAGCCTCCTTCTACTTCAGGCACGAGGCCGATGCCTGGTGGGCCCGTGAGGGACCCGCATGTGAACAAAACCACGAATTTAACTGGGAAACCCTAAAGACACGACTACGAGCCACCATATACGAAGAGTTCCTCCACCTAAAACAAGGTGCAGCCCCAATCACGGAATACTTCCAACAATTCCATCGGCTGGCTCGCCTCATTCCCGAGCTAGTACCCACCGAGAGGGTCAAGATCAAGAAGTTCATAATAGGCCTTGATCCCGAACACCAAAAAGCCCTGGCCACACAAGCGCCAGGAACACTCAAGGAAGCCTATGCCAAGGCATCCCAACTACAGCAAGTATCAAACCAACCCCGAGAGACGCGCTTGGGGTACAAAAGGAAACCCGAAGGGGAGCACACAAACCCCACCCGAGGACCTAAGAACCTCAGGACCGTCTCACCTCACAAGGTCACAACGCCAACCATTCAGGGAAGGATCCTTACTCTAAGCAAAGCCAGGATCGGAGACAGCAACATAGTCTCCGGAACCTTCCTGGTACACGCCACCCCCGCCACTATATTATTTGACTCGGGGGCTACCAACTCGTTTATAGCAACCGAGTTTGCCACTCAGCTTGGCCTCAACACCAGCACCAAGGTCCGACTTCAGGTCAAGGTGGCCTCCGGCGAAATCCTAAAATGCGACCGCATGTACGAGAACGTAATGATTACCATCCAAGGGGTGGAATTTCCTAGCAACTTAATACGATTCAAACTGGACGGGGTACAAGTGATCTTGGGCATGGACTGGCTAGGGAAATTCCAAGCACAAATCCTATGCGGAGAACAAAAAGTGGTCCTACGGGGACCAAACGGTAAAAGGGTATCATACCGCGGGACCCACCAGGAATCAGGGATCAAATTGGTGAACATGATGAAAATGAAGAAATACCTAAACAAAGGAAGCGAGGCCTTCCTATGCTCGGTCGAGGACCTCAACGCCAAAATCCCCGAACCACAAACCATTCCAGTGGTAAACGAATTCACCGACGTCTTCCCAGATGAAATCCCCGGGGCACCCCCAGCCAGAGAAGTCGAGTTCACCATAGACCTCATACCTGGCACTGCCCCGATCTCTAAACCACCCTACAGGTTGGCACCAAAAGAAATGAAGGAACTGAAAACGCAACTACAGGAATTGCTAGATAAAGGGTACATCCGCCCCAGCACCTCCCCATGGGGGCACCAGTACTATTTGTCAAAAAGAAGGATGGAAGCATGCGCATGTGCATCGACTACCGGGAACTTAACCAAGTCACAATAAAGAATAGGTACCCCCTTCCCCGGATCGATGACTTGTTCGACCAACTAAAAGGGGCAGGGGTATTCTCAAAAATTGACCTAAGATCCGGATATCACCAAATACAAGTGGCCAAACAGGACATTCAGAAAATGGCCTTCCGGACACGTTACGGCCACTATGAATTCACAGTAATGCCCTTCGGACTCACCAACGCCCCCGCCATATTCATGGGCCTCATGAACCGAGTATTCCGACCCCACTTGGATGACTTCTTCATTGTCTTCATTGACGACATCCTAGTCTACTCTCGAAACAAGGAAGAACATGAAAGACACCTCCGCATAACCCTGCAAACTCTAAGAGAGCACCAACTATACGCCAAGTTCTCTAAATGCGAATTCTGGAAAGACAGTGTGGCCTTCCTGGGCCACGTGATAGCCAAGGAAGGAATTAAGGTGGACCCCGCCAAAATCCGTGCCGTTAAGGAATGGACCACGCCAAACTCACTCTCAGAAGTCCGAAGCTTCCTATGCCTGGCTGGCTACTACATGAGGTTTGTACCCGACTTCACCAGGATAGCCCAACCTCTCAACAAACTCATGAAAAAGGAAACCCCCTTCCGATGGGACAACGACTGCATCTCGGCCTTTCAAGAATTGAAGGATAAGCTAACTACAGCACCCGTGCTCGCCATCCCCTCCGGGGAGGAAGGGTTCGAGGTCTTCAGTGACGCGTCTAAAAAGGGATTGGGGTGCGTACTAATGCAAAAAGGCAGGGTAATAGCATACACATCCAGGCAACTCAAAACCCACGAAGAGAATTACCCCACCAACGACCTCGAACTAGCCGCTATCGTGTTCGCACTAAAAATTTGGAGGCATTACTTATATGGGGTGCAATGTAAGATTTACACAGACCATAAGAGCCTAAAGTACATCTTCACCCAGAAAGACCTAAACATGAGACAACGAAGGTGGCTAGAACTCATAAAGGACTACGATCTAGACATCCAATACAACGAGGGAAAAGCTAACAATGTGGCAGACGCCTTAAGGAGGAAGACTAACCACTGCCTCAACACCACCTGGATCCTACCGGACCAGCTATACAAGGACTTCCAAAGATTGAATTTGGAAATAATAGAGCAAGATCAAATCCACCCAGACACCCACTTATTCAACACGCAAATCATACCTACACTCTTCGAGGAAATCAAAATAGGACAACAGCAGGATCCGGAACTAGATAAAATCCGCCTCGACCTATCCCGGGAGAAGGAAGGGCCCTTCGAAATACACGAAGACGGCAGTCTCCGTTACCAGGGCAGGTGGTGCGTGCCCTCAACGCACCCCCACTTGAAATAACAGATCTTAGAGGAAGGGCACAACTCCCCATACTCTGTTCACCCAGGGGGTGACAAACTATACCAAGATGTGAAAATGTCGTTTTGGTGGCCCAACATGAAAAAGGAGATCGCAGATTTCGTGACCAAATGCCTGAATTGCCAAAGGGTGAAGGTCGAACGATGCACACCCAAGGGACTCGTACAGCCCCTTCAGATACCACAGGGAAAGTGGGACTCCATATCCATGGACTTCGTCGGAGGGTTACCCCCAACAAAAACCGGCAAGGATAAAATTTGGGTCATAGTGGACCGACTAACCAAGACAGCGCGATTCATTACCATGAAGGAAATATGGACAATGACACAACTGGCCCAAGCCTACTTGAGCCGAGTAGTGAAGTACCACGGAGTCCCCCAGAACATCGTGTCCGATAGAGACTCCCGGTTCCTCTCACAATTCTGGAGATCGCTGCAATTAACCTTGGGGACACAACTAAAACTGAGCACAGCCTTCCACCCCACCACTGACGGCCAAACCGAGAGAACCATTCAGACTCTCGAAGACATGTTAAGAGCCTGTGTGTTAGACTTTCAAGGGACATGGGAGGAGCACCTAGACCTTATTGAATTCTCATACAACAACAGCTACCACGCAAGCATTCGTATGGCACCCTACGAAGCTCTATACGAACAAAAGTGTAGAACCCCCTTATGTTGGGAAGACATGGTCGACCCGGTAGCACTAGGGCCCCAATACCTACAAGATACCATAACCATGGTCAAACACATCCAGGAAAGGATGAAGGCTGCCCAGGACCGCCAGAAGTCCTACGCCGACCCAAGGAGGAAACAAGCCGAATTCAACACCGGGGACAAGGTCTGGTTGAGAATCTCACCCGCACGAGGGGTGATGAGATTCAGAAGAAAAGGGAAGCTCAGCCCACGATTTATCGGCCCCTACGAAATCATAGAAAGAGTTGGGAACCTAGCCTATCGCCTCGCCCTACCCGTTGAACTAGAACGAGTACACAACATATTCCACATATCCCAGCTAAAGAAATACGTGCACGACCCAAGCTACGTGCTTCAACCCGAGGTCGTGGACCTCGACGAGCCACTAGTATACGAAGAAAAACCCGTGAGAATCCTGGACACCAAGACAAGAACCACACGACGTCGAGCCATAGAAATGGTGAAAGTTCTCTGGACCAACCATGGGACCGAGGAAGCGACATGGGAACTCAAGAACACGATGAGGGAACGCTACCCCAAACTTTTCACACCAGGTAACTAAGAAGAAGTCACTCGACAAGGACCAAGCTTCGGGGACGAAGCTTCCTGTTAAGGGGGGGAGAGTGTAACACCCCGTGTTACGATCCCTAAAATCAATTAAATCATTTAATCAATAACCCAAAAGAAAGAATTAAATTATAGAAATTAATTAGGATAAAGGCCCACCATAGTCCGTGGGCCCTCATTTCTAAACCCAATCCTTAGTCCTAAAAGGAATAGAGTTAGCAAACCTATAGTAATTAGGCCCTAAGTAAGACTCTTAAATATATAAATAGGGAACATAAGGAGGCACCTAGAACTCCCACCACAATAATCTCTCACCACACCAAGAATCCCAAGAATTCCCCTAGGAGAAATCAAGAAAGAAGAAAGCTTAAAGAAAGACCCTTCATAGCCAAGGAATTAATTAAGGCTAAGAGGTAACCCATGTCTCAACAAAACCTATTTTCATAGCTATGATTCCCCCTTAGGATTTCCCATATTATTGTGTGCTGATGATTCGTTATATTGATAATTGGTGTTATGATTCCATTGATGTTCTTGATGATCTTGACGATGATAGGTTCTTGATAATTATGGTGTTCTTGATGAATATGTGGCGTTCTTGATGATTACATGGTGTTCTTGATAATGGCATGATGTTCTTGATGTTTATGTGATATTCCAACCGAATCTTGATATTAGGAGAAGAATTGTGTTCTTGTTGATTTAAATGTAATTGGAACCCTAGGTTGTATCGTGAAACTCGTGTGGTGGTACTCTTGATGTATTGGGCGGGAATTCGCATGATTGGGTGTTAATTATGTTTAGAAAAGCATGTTAGGATATGTGCCGTATGTTTCTTGATTTCGATCCGTTAATTGTCTACGTGTTGTTGTCAATTGCGTTTGAAAGTGTCTAAGCATTGTTCCGGGTTCCACAAAGGTTCCCAGGGCGTTTTTGGTGAAAAAGAGTCAGTGGGGGGTAGGTGGGGGTAGAGGACCCGCCACCTACCCGCGGCCAAGAAGGGCAGCCCCAGTAGCGGGCAGCCGGCAGGCGGGTAGCTGCCCGCCGGGCACCCGCTGCCCGGAACAGTACACGCCGGCGGGGGAACCCTCACCCACCGGCTACCCGCTGGAAAATACCCCAACCCGGGATTTTGGCTTCCCCGTTTGATGTTCCCTCGACCCCCGTGGTGTCCTAACGGACCCCTCCTATCGTGCCTATGCCTAGTTTGATGTTCGGGTACCATTCGTATGTCGAATGAGTCTTGTATATTGCATGCTAGTTGGATTGGTATCCCGTTGACCTAGGTATAAGAAGTATGAACCCCTTAGGAGTATTCTTAGTTGTGGATGACCACGCATAGGTTTCGTTATACGATGTATCCCCCTTCACAGTGTGCTAATGTGGGCTGCATGTACTTGCTATGTGTTATGTGTGCATGTACCCCAATTTGGTTGCGATCAAATTGGTTATACGGGAAATTGGATGGGTTGAGAACCATCCCAACTGTTAACCAGGCTGGTAGAGACCGGTCAGGTATATAAAGATTATATAGGACTGAGGTCCACTATACGGGCAGTTGAATGGGTTGAGAACCATCCCAACTGTTAACCAGGCTGGTAGAGACCAATCAGGTATATAAATATTATATAGGACTGAGGTCCACTATATGGGCAGATGAATGGGGTGAGAACCATCCCAACTGTTAACCAGGCTGGTAGAGACCGGTCAGGTATATAAATATTATATAGGACAGAGGTCCACTATACGGGCAGTTGAATGAGTTGAGAACCATCCCAACTGTTAACCAGGCTGGTAAAGACCGGTCAGGTATATAAATATTATATAGAGTTGCGGTTCATCAGTCGGTTGCGATCGACCCCTCCGTGTTGTGAGACGGGGCAAGGTGCTGCGGGTCCGTGTCAGAGCTATATGCGCTGACCCTCATGTATGGGCATGCGATTGGTCCTGTGGCGCCAACAAAGTGTGCTATGTGATGAGTTGAGAAGGATTGATGTTGTGACTGTTATGGAAACGTGACCATAGGATTCTTGCTAGTAGACTATACATGTTTAATTATGATTGTTGGTTGTGTTATCTATAACTGTGCCCTATGTTGAAGAATTATATATACCTGGTTATGACTGTGGATTGTGTGTACCCCTATTTGTCGAGTCGGTTCCCTGATTTGAAAGCTAGAGTCTCTTAGAATATATCTTCATGCTTCGAAATGACTTTTCGTATATCTATGTATATATCTATATGTATTGTATTTCAACGTGTTGGAGTGGGTTACCAGCATCTCTCACTGAAAAGATATATTTGGCTTTCAGGCCCAGAAGAATAAGTCACTGGAGCGCGCTAGATCTTGGAGCGTAGAAGTAGATAGTTTCCCTTTCGACCTGCGTGCCATGTTATGCATTTACTTTATTAAGGATATTAGTTAGTTGGCCTGTGCACCTGAGTTCTCTAGCTCAGGTGTGGCATAGCACCCCGTACTCTTTATGTTACATTTTTGGGAATTAATGAGATTTCACCTTTATTTTATAAGTTTTAAATGTCTTGAAAATCTGGGGTGTTATAGTTCTCAACCCATCCAACTGCCCGTGTAGCCAATTTGATCGCAACCAAATTGGGGAATCATGCATCACATAACACATAATAGCACATTGGGAAGGGGGAGACACATAAATAAGCTTACGTGTGATTATTCACATATTAAGAATAGTCCTAAGGGGTTCATACGACTTCCACCTAGGCCAACGGGTTACCGATTCAACTAGCCTGCAATTCCTAGACTCTTTTATCCTACGAACGGTACCCGAAACATCAAACTAGACTCAAGCACGACAAACGGGGTTCGTTGGGACACCACGGGGAATGGGGAACAACAAACAAGGAAGCCGAAGACCCGGGGTGGGTACGGACCAACGGGTAGCCGGTGGGTGGGAGTCACCCGCCGGCTGCCCGCCGGAGATCATCGCCCGGGCAGCGGGTTACCGGCGGGCGAACGCCTGTCGGCGCCTGCCCGCTGCCTGGCGGTGATTTTCGGGCAGCGGGTAGGTGGCGGGTACCCCTACCGCCACCTACCCCCCACTGACTCTTTTATCAAATATGCGTCCCGGGATCCTTCGTGGAACTCGAAACCATGCTTAGACACTTTCAAACGCAATTAACGACACCACTTAGGCAATTAATGGATCAAAAGCAAGAATGTCATTGAACAAATCCTAACACGACTTCTAGACACGAGCAACACCCGAACATGCACATTCCCACCCAAATATAAATCAAGAATATCACAATAATAATTCCCAATCCAACCTAGGGCTCTAATCCCAACCAAATCATCAAAATCATATTTTATTTTCATTATCAAGATCCTTCAAGATTATCAAGAATCATCACATAAATATCAAGAACCTCTTTTTAATCATCAAGATCACTCATAAAATTATCACATCAATCAATCAAGATTATATCACAAATATCATAAAGAAATTCATCAAGACACAAGTATATAGAGGGAGCCAAAGAAGGAGATTATAGCAAGGAAAATAGGTTTTGTTGAGACACGGGTTACCTCTTAGCCTTAATTAAATTCATTGGCTATGAAGGATCTTTTCCTTTAAGATTTCTTCTTTCTTGATTTCTCCTATGGGAATTCTTGTGTGGTGAAAGTTATTGTGGTGTGAGTTCTAGGTGCCTCCTATGTCCCTATTTATATATCTAAGAGTCCCAATTAGGGTCTAAGTGGCATGGATTAGCTAATTCTATTTCTTATAGGACTAATGGTTGGCTTTAGGGATAAGGGCCCATGGACTATGGTGGACCCTTTTTTAGTTAATTAATGTATTTTAATTCCCTTTTTAGGGTGAGTAATTAATTAATTAATTTGGTTTAGGGGTCGTAACACGAGGTGTTACACTCTCCCTCCCTTACAAGAGGCTTCGTCCCCGAAGCCGGTGCGTGGATCCATTCTTTCACCCCTGGACGTCACGTATTTTGGCCTCCTGATTAGGAAATGTGGCCCCGCGCGTTGTCTTTGCTGGGGTAGATTGGATTTCTGGTGAAGTGGTGCTTGGAAAGTTCGAGTCTACCTTGGTTTCCTACTCCCGAGCTGGATGCCCTGCGAGTGCCCAGTATGGTTTCGATTGCTGCCACACTCTGATCTAAAGCGCGCGTCGCGTAGATTAGGGACGAGAACCCTTCGTCCATAATTTGGTTCTGCCAGGTGAGCTGTGCGAGGATGCGCTCGTTGGTGGATTCTTCGTTTTGGCCCCTTGGGTTTCCCCTTGCTTGTGTGGGTGCCGGTGGGTCAGGCTCGCTATCCTCCTCTTGTTCCTCGTTTCCCCCTGTTTCCCCACATTCTTGCATTGCTCGTTTAAACTTTTTGTTGGAGATATCCAGTTCATCAACCAACTCCCTTCGTTTTTCTTCAGGTTTAAGGCAAACCTCCTCGAGGGTGATGTACTATCCCCCTTCGGTGTAGTAGATGTCATTGCGGCGGAGGTTCTGTGCATTGAAAACCATGCCGCTTACGGGTTTGATTTCTGTGTGGCTCAAATCCATTCCCTTTTTCTCCATGATCCAACTTAGGATCATCCCGTAAGGTAGACTAAGTCGGTTGCTAGTCTTGCAAAACTCCATATGTTTCAACATAAGGGCCAGTAAGTTAAACTTGATCTTGTGCTTTAGGAAGTAGGCAAAAGTGCACTCCAAACTTCCTACGTCCTTGCTTTTGTTGTTTGTGGGCAACAAGCTGTCAGTCACAATCATGACTAGTATTTTTTGTTCAGCGGTTAGCCACTTCTGGTTTGGCCGGGTGGCCGAGGTGAAGCCTTCTTCCTTCCCGAGTAGGTACCCGAGGTAGTCCTTGTACCCCGTGTTTTGGGTACCAATCCACCCCTTCCGATCGTAGTCCGACACACCCGTGGTGGTTAGTTTTAAGAGCTTGGCCAAGCGGCCCTCGGAAAGTATGATTTCCTTGCCTCGGACCTTAGCGGTGATTTCTAGTTTATCACCTCGCTTGACGGCTACCAAGTGATGATAGAACTCTTTCACCAATTCGGGGTATGTATCCCCTATAATGTTGAGATATATATCCAAGAGCCCTTGGAAGTTAAGCATGTCGACCAACTCCGGAGAGAATTGGTCGGGTTCGAGGGCTTTACCTCCGATCACGGTGTAGTCGGCGTTGCTCCATTCCGGGGTGCGGATTCCGAGGGGCTTCTTCAGCATTTTAAGTTTTCGTCTAGGTGGTGTTTTCCGGCAAACTTCCGGTGAGCTCCGACGAGACTCCGGTGGGGGTTCCGGTGGTGCGGCTTCTCCGATGGTCGGCGGTTTTCGGCGGGGTTTGGCTTAGGCGTGGTGGCGGTGGAGCTCGGCGGAGCAGCTGTCGGCGGGAGGTGACGGCGAGGCACGGCAGTGGCGGCGATGGAGGCCTTGCGACAGCGAGGAGCAGTTGGGCGAGTCTCGAGCGTTGCGTGGCAGTGGGTGGTCGACGAGCGTCCTCCGGGCGGTGGCGGCGAGCTGTGCGGGTGGTCACCGGCGGTGGTTGCTGGGCGGTGGCTGTTGGCGAGGAGGTTGGGGGTGTTTGGGTGGTGCCGGCGGTGTGGTGTGGAGGTGAGGGGAGAGAGGGAGTTTGTGTGTTTTGGGGAAGAAGAAGGGATTTTTGATTTGGGGGTTTTGTGGGTTTTAGGGATTTTAGGGGGTTTTAAAAAGGGAGTGTTCCCTTAAGGTTTCAAGAAACACTTATAGCGTAGTGGTTAAGGCTCTAGTCTTGCCCTAAGAGGTACAAGGTTTCATTCCCATTAGTAACATTAGTCCTCTTTGTTGTGTGATCCTTGTCTTTTTCCTTCTTTTGTCTTCTAGTGGTAGAAGATTTGGTTTGGTCCCTTTTGTTGTTGACGGGGATAATCTAGTCCCTTTCCCTTATGCTAAAATTATTTTGATATAGCTCTTTATTTATCATAATTCCGAAGTAATTTAACCTAAACAAACAATTCTACTACGAGGGTGGTTACAAGGGGTTTGTCAGTTATCCTAGACAAAATTCATCTCCTTGGTTTTCTTCCATTCGGTTAACGGGATTTTCGTCTTCCGGGGTTGCGTTTTCTTCGTCGAGGATGCCCTCGCTTTCGAGTTCGGCTTGGGTGCGGCTCATGACAAATACTTTTCCGAGGGCATCGTAATTTCCTTGATTGTTCGTGCCTCCGCGTTGGCCCATGGCTTCAGGGCGTGAGTTTGAGGGTTGGGTGCAGTGGAAGGACTTGTGTCCTTCTTTTCTACAGTTGAAGCATCGCAAGGGATTTCCCATGCAGTCCCTGCCTCTGTGGTCCTTGTCGCACCTTGGGCATAAGAAGCCCCTTGTACTAGTTTCGTTGTTTCCCTGGGGCGGCTTTTGGGCGGCCGGATTGCTTGGCCTGGTGTTAACGTCGTTCCGTAGTCTCTTCATAGGAGGTGCCCCACCTCCCGTGTTTCTTTTTCGTATTTGCTCCTGAACTCCTCATTGTAGTAGTTGGATTCGGTAGAGGTTGGCGGCACTGGAGTAAGCCTCGTTGAGACCCGATACAAATCGTTCTATCTTGGTTGCCTCTGTGGGGACCAACTCTGGTGCGATGCGTGCTAGTTCGAGGAATCGTTTATGGTATTCCATGACGGGTAGTTGTTCCTTGCTTCAGGTGGAGGAATTCTTCGTGCATGGATGCCCTTATGTGTGCTGGGTATAATCTTTCTCGCAGTTGTGTTTTTAGGCTTTCCCAGTTGAATCCTGGTTCCTGTCTGTAAGTGGGTCCCTCGTGGACCCACCAGAGGTCCGCCTCGTGTCCGAAGTAGAACGAGGCTATCTCTACACGACGCTCTTCTAGGCATTCTACTAACCCCAGAATTTTGTCAAAGGTTCGAATCAATTCCTCGATGGTGGCAGGATCTTCCTCTCCCGAGAAGACAGGTGGTCGATGATTTGAAACTTGTCGGGCAACCTCCGAGTTTGTGTTTAGTGGAGGTGGCTGCGGCCTGTTGTTGCGGAGAGCTACGTTGCTTAGTGTTTGGGCGACCTGGGTTAGTTGTTGCAAGGTCTGGGCCAGGGGGTCGTGTGTGGCGGGTTCCGGAGTCCTTGACGGCCTTCTGCTTGGTGCCATGATGCTGATCTATAGAGCCAAATGTTCACAGTAAATGTCAAGTCAGAGTGTTGTACCCTTATCTTGATGCAATAAGTGGAGGGGGAGTTCTTTTTTTAAATTAGATGTGGATTCGTGTGAGAGAAAAAGTTTAGGGGTTTCACGTTTCTCACCGCGCGTCCTATGATTCCTAAGTCCTATCCTACTGAACTCCTAGAGTTTAAGCCTAATGTTCTAAAGATCTGGTCTTACGAGTCTTATTCCTAGGGTCAAACTTAGGCTCTGATACCAACTGTAACACCCCGAAATTTTGAAACTTTTTATTCCCCCTTACACTTAAACTTTTGCTTGTCCTCAAGCAAAACTAAGGAATAAAATCACAAGTCAAAACATACAAATTACTCATGCTCTCTCTTGCACAACCTTTCAAACCACCAACCAACTTGCTACAAAACAACAAGCTTCAAGAATCAAATTAGTTGGGCACATAAGAGACCCATTTCCAAGCCAATAACCAAGCACCAAGAATTTAAAGTATGTGAGGATCAAGTGTGCACAAATACTCATTTGAGATTATGCAAGACACGGCTCATGAATGAGATCCCATAGGCTTGCCCTTCATACTCCCCTAGGTCAAATCTAAGAATTCATGCTAAGATCAAATAGGACTTTATTTAGCTTGTAATGGGGCTACGGGTGATAGCTAACAAAGAAGTGGTATGGAAAAATTAATCAAAAAGAGAGAATGTCACAATTTATCTAAACTTTTCAAAATTTGGAAGAGATGAGATAATCATAATTCCAAGGAGCAAATTTATTTTAAGAACTTAGCAACTCTTTGGTAAAGTGGGGATCCAAACTCAAAAACTTTCAATCTTTTTTTTTTTTTCTCATTCTTTTCTTTGTCTTTGGACTTCTTTTGGATATAGCAAGATAATTTTAATCCAAACTTTCATGACCTCCACACTTGAAGATTTGTAACACTAGCTGTTTTTTTTGTTTCGTAGCACAACTCCATAAAACTCTTCATACGGAAAAGATAAAGATAAAAGTTTCATTCTCTCAAGGGTGGAAGGGAAATATTTGGCCACGGGCTAAGGGTTATAATAATGGGGTAAATCAAAGGAAAATAATCACGAAGAGGGGATAAGTGCTTAGCACTTATTTGAACAAACAAAAGGCACATTGGGGATACGAAGGATAAAAATATATATAGGAACAGGTTTAAAGGCTATGGCTAAACAAAAATGGCCTAAATCACTTCAAAACATGCAAAACTTAGACATCACTTAGGGAGTAATGAGGCAAGTTCTAGCAAAACACCCATGACCGGAATCTCACATAAGCCTTCACTAGCAATGCAAAACACAAGATCAAGAATTAATCCAATTATTAAGTGGTTAACAAAGCTATTGGCAAGGGAGTAGATCAAATATGTGTTACACCTCAAATCATCCATCACAAATTGAGATGCAGCAAGCACCACTAAAACAAACCACAAACCAACAAGAGAGAATAATTGTAACTGCATGCTAAGACAAGTAGCTTATTCACCAAAAATAGCATATGAGTCATCCAAGCAAAAGCAAAAATTTTAAAAATTTAGAAATATCCCCAAATTAATGATTCCTCCCCCTCACACTTAAAACTTTGCATCATCCCTGATGCAAAATAAAAGAAAAGGAGAACAAGAGAAAAGAGAAAACTAATAATCATGAACTAGAAAGCAATAAAACTTAATAAAACGAATCTAGAAAGCAATAAATAAATAGGGAAAGTAATGAAAGATAACATGGGGTGCCTCCCATGAAGCGCTAAATTTAACGTCGTTAGCTCGACGTTACCTCTCTAGCCATCAAGTGATTGGAGAAGAAAAATCCCCTTCTTTCCATCAACTTTCTCTTCCAAGTATTTCTTCAAGTGGTGTCCATTTATAAACTCTCTTAAGCTCGAACCCTTCACGTCATCATGTAAGGAACCACATTTGCCCGAATCAAGAATTATGCCTCCATTCTCTTTTCCTTCTTTTTCAACACTCTTTTGTTCAACAAGTAATGAGAGTCTCGGATCATTGACATGAACCAGCAAGTATTGGGAATCATTGGATATATAGATAGGCAAATGTGTGCCATTATCCTTAAGAACTCCAATGCCTCCCAAATTCAAAATTTCTCTGAAGTTCTCTCCAAGGGAAGTGTTCTCCATTGGTGAGACATCCTCATTCAAATCATGTGCTCCATTAAGAACTTCCTCATCTAATGGGCAACTCTCTATATGTTCCTTGCCATCATTACCTTGCAACTCTACATTTTCCTCCCAGCTTGGTGTCTCCATTTCAATGCATTTATCAAATATTTCTTCATCTCCCTCTCTAAGATCCTCATCATCTTTTTTTATTTCTCTCAACTTCATGACCTTCATTTGGCAAGAGCAACTCTTCTAGAACCTCTCCATTAAATGAATCTTGAAGTGGCTCTTGAATTGTCAAATCTTGCTGTCGAGCCATCATGTGATCGAGTCGAGCATTCATGCGATCAAGTTGAGCATTCATGTGATCTTGTAACTCCAGATATTTCGAGCACAATTGCATTAACTTGGTCTCTTTGGACTTCATCTCAATTATTTGGTCAAGTGATTGACAATCTTGTTGAAACTCTTGGTATGGCAACTCTTGAGCTCGCCCTTGATACTTGTAATTGGGATCCATGATAAAGCAATTTTCCGCCTCATGAGATCCACCACATATCATGCACCGTGAGGGTTGTGGAGTAGGTGGTGTGCATCTTTGATAAGTAGCTTGACTCATGTTGGCACAAAATCCTTGAGTAGATTGTTGATGGATATGGTTGGTGGGGTTGAGCATGTAACAATTTTCCACAAAGTGATTCCCACCACAAAATGAGCACCATTGGGGTTGTGATGTTTGATATGAACTTTCTTGATAATATCCTTGACTAGAGTTGGCAAAATTTGAGAAAGGGAATTGTTGTTCCATTCCTCCATATTCTCGATTCATATTCCAACTCATCTCATAACCTTGAGAAGGAGGGTAAAACGGTGGCATGGTTCCTTGGAATGCATATCTATCCATAAACTAAATCACACTCAAAACAATGAACTTGTTATGGGTTAGCTAAATAAAATAAAATAAAAAAAATAAAAATGGACTAGTTTCCTAGAATAAAGATTTCACTAATGTTAATACTAGAAACGCCACTTCCCCGGCAACGGCGCCAATTTGATGCGTAGTATATTTGCAAACAAATAATTCTCGGAGTACGAGTTATCGATCCACAGGGAAGTGGTTGTATCAAGCACTAGTTACTAACTTATTCATTAGAGCTAATCCTAACAATTACTTAGATGATTGATTGGCATAAAATAAATAAAACAGAGGTTCAGGATTTTGAAAACAATTAGAGAGAAGTTGAGATTCATGGGATTCAAGTATTTAATCACCTAGTGCCAATTATCGTTTGCAATATTTAGTTTGGAATTAAGATTTGTGTGGGAATGCAAAGTGGAATCGAATTATTCCCGTAATCTCTATTCCTAGTGAATTTCCACTCCCATGGCTTAAACACCCAATAAGATCAAAGATCAGCATTCAATTATTCCTAATTACTACCATCTCCCGATGAGCAATAATCTAGAATAAACTTCCCCTAATAAGTTCCCCTTTCCCAAGGACCAACCATTAGGTGCAATCGTGTGTGCCCTAATTTATGCCCCAACTCCCATTGGTGACACAAACATGACTGTGAAGCTAGTAACTGTGGCCATTAATTACAAGCATCAAACAATATTATCACGATTGCAACACAAGTATTAAACCCAAATAATAATATATTAAAGAAACTGAGAGCTCAGGCACATAAGTTCATAAACACTTTTACCCAAGAATCTCTAAAGAATTTAGCCAAGCATGACTAAATTATACATAGCAAATATAAATAAAGAATTACAAATCATCAAAAGAGTACAAGAATTAACCAGACGATTTTCCCAAATCTCCCTAGTCTTCTTCTTGCTTTCCAAGACAACTTATGGCTCTTGATTTCTCTCCTTCTTGTCTCCAAGAATCACTGAATTCTCTCCGTCTTTCTTAGAGTTGAGGAAGGAGGGATTTTATAGTGGGTACAAAGTTGAGATGAAATAGGAATCTTGTACAAAATTGGACGCAAATTATAATTCCTATTTAAATAAAGAATTGCCGTCCTTCACATTAATTTGGAAATTAATGTAGCTAGCAGACTTTGACTTTGGAAATAGTGCCCTAATGATTAGGAAATCATTGTTCAACCCGCCATGCAGCCCACCATTTGGATTTTGCCGCGTCAATTTAACGCTAGACTTCGCGACTTTCTCGACGCGTCGAGCTATGGCTCGACGCGTCGAGACCTGATGGTCTCGACCGAAAAGTGTACTGGAAATTTTCGACGTGTCGAGCCTTTGGCTCGATGCGTCGAATCCTCTGGGTCCCGAACTTGTCTAAAATTGCTCCGAACTCATCCTTGAACTCCCCTTGCTCATATCTTTGACCTAAAATGGTTCAAAAACACTAACAAACACCGTAAAACATTCAAAACAAGTGTGAACCCTAATTAAATGATAATAGCAAGGAAAATATGTATTAAATAAGCAAAATTAAAGAACTTAAATGCTGAGATGATTCAAAATAACTATAATAACAGGCAAAGATGTGATAACATCAAAGCTTATATAATAAAGGCGAATTCTCATTAAATCTCAAAATTAACATAAGAGTACGGGGTGCTATGCCACACCTGAGCTGGAAAGCTCAGATGCACAGGCTAAACCAACGAAACAACTTCAAAGAAATGTCAGTACATAATCATGGCACGTAGGCCGAAAGGGAAACTAACTAGTCTACGTTCCGGATCTCTAGCGCGCTCCGGTGTCTACTCATCTGTGCCTGAAAGCCAAATATATCTGTTCAGCGAATGATGCTGGTAACCCACTCCAACGCATTGAAATACAATATAGGTAGATATATATAGATATACGAAAATCATTTTGAAGCAGGAAGACATATACTTAGGGAACTCTAGCTTTAAAATCAGGGATAGACTCAGCAAATAGGGGTAAGCACATTCAATCAAGATAAACAGTTATATAAAGACAACATCATAAAGAACATGTATCTAAGGTCACAATTTACTTTCAAGTCATCCACATCATCATTCAATCATCATTTATTCGTCATTCCAGTCATCATTCAAATCATCATCATTCAAATCATCATACAAATCACATAAGCACACTTTGGTGGCGCCACGGGACCAGTCACATGTCCCGAACATGCGGGTTAGTGCATATAGCGCTAACATGGCCCCGCAGCACCCTACCTCATACCGCAGCATGACGGGGTTTATCGCAACCAACCGTACAGACGGCCAATAATTTGACGGCGGATCACAGCCCTACACACCGCTGACGCGCTCAGTCGGTGGACTGTGATCCTCTTACGGGGACTACGACCCTACACACCGCTGACGAGCATAGTCGGTGGATCGTAGTGAATCAAGCCCTACACACCGCTGAGAACCTTAGTCGGTGGGCGAAAGCCCTACACACTGCTGAGGATCTTAGTCGGTGGGCGATGATCCTCGGAGACTACGACCCTACACACCGCTGGTCCTCAGTCGGTAGGTCGCAGCCGACCATAGCCCTACACATCGCCGATCACTCGGTCGGTGGGCTATGGCCTTCCTCAGGCTGTTGGCCCTACACACCACTGGCGCGTCCAGTCGGTGGACCATCCGCACACGAGGCCCATGGGCTATAGCCCAAGAAGTGAATCACTGACCGCAGCCAGGAGAATGAACCGCAGCTCATGTACAACCAAACAGTGGACCGCAGCCCTATATGATATTTATATACCTGACCGATGGCAACCGGCCTGGTTAACAGTTGGGATGGTTCTCAACCCATCCAACTGCCCGTATAGCCAATTTGATCGCAACCAAATTGGGGAATCATGCATCACATAACACATAATAGCACATAATAGCACATTGGGAAGGGGGAGACACATAAATATGCTTTCGTGTGATTGTTCACATACTAAGAATAGTCCTAAGGGGTTCATTCGACTTCCACCTAGGCCAACGGGTTACCGATTCAACTAGCATGCAATTCCTAGAATCTTTTATCCTACGAACGGTACCCGAAACATCAAACTAGACTCAAGCACGACAAACAGGGTCTGTTGGGACACCACGGGGAATGGGGTACATCAAACGGGGAAGCCGAAGACCCGGTGTAACACCCCGTGTTACGGCCTCCAATCCCATATTAATTATTTAATTAATCCCGTTAATAATAATTAAAAAGGATTTAATTTGGTTAGGATTCCCTTTAATTAATTAATGTGGTCCACCATGGATTGTGGACCCTTGCCTAAACCAGAGTCTTAAGCCTATTAGGAATAAAGGAAGTAGGCCTTTTACTATTCACATTATGATTAGGATTCTCTTTAATTAATTAATACGGTCCACTATGGACCATGGACCCTTATCCCTAAGACAAGTCCTTAGTCCTATAGGGAATAGAATTAGCAAGCCCATAGTATTTAGACCCCAATTAGGACTCTTAGGAATATATACATACATATATATATATATATATATATATATATATATATATATAGGGTCATAGGAGGCACCTAGATCTTACACCACAATAATCTCTCACCACACAAGAAGTTCCAAGAATTCCCTTAGGAGAAATCAAGAAAGAAGAAAGCTTAAAGAAAGACCCTTCATAGCCAAGAAATTAATTAAGTCTAAGAGGTAACCCATGTCTCAACAAAACCTATTTTCATAGCTATGATTTCCCCCGTAGGATTTCCCCATATTATTGTGTATTGATGATTGTGATATTATTATTGATGATTAATGGGATAATTCCATGGGTAATCTTGATATTGGGAGATTCTTGATAATTATGGTGTTCTTGATGATTATCTGGAGTTCTGGATATTTATATGTCGTTCTTGATAATTGTATGGCATTCTTGATGCTTATGTAATATCCTTACCGAACCTTGTAATTAGAAGACGAATCGTATTCTTGATTGGATTAAAAATAATTAGAACCCTAGGTTGTATCGTGGAATTCGTATGGTCTTATTCTTGGTATATTGGGTGGGATTTCACATGATTGGGTGTTTATTAGGTCTAGAAAAGCATAATAGGTTATGTGTCGTTTGATTCTTGATTTTGATCCGTTAAATTGTCTACGTGTGTTATCAATTGCATTTGAAAGTGTCTAAGCATGGTCTCGGGTTCCACGAAGGTTCCCCGGGGCGTTTTTGGTGTTAATGAGTCAGTGGGGGGTAGGTGGGGGTAGGGGACCCGCCACCTACCCGCGGTCAAAAAGGGACAATTCCGGCAGCGGGCAGCCGGCGGGCGGGCAGCTGCCCGCCGGCGACCTGCTGCCCGGAACAGTATTTACCGGTGGGTGGCCCCCCCACCCACTGGCTACCCGCTGGAAATTCCCACACTTGGGACCCCGGCTTCCCCGTTTGATGTTTCCCCGACCCCCGTGGTGTCCCAACGGACTCCGTCTATCGTGCCTATGTCTAGTTTGATGTTTCAGGTACCGTTCGTAGGTTGTACGAGTCTTATATATTGCATGCTAGTTGAATTGGTATCCCGCTGACCTAGGTGAAAGGAGTATGAACCCCTTAGCACTATTCTTAGTATGTGAAGGATCACGCATAGGTTTTGTTATACGTTTTCTCCCCCTTTCCAATGTGTTAATGTGGGTTGCATGTGCTTGCTATATGTTATGTGTGCATGTCACCCCGATTTGGTTGAGATCAATCGGGCTATACGGGCAGTCGGGTGGACTGAGAACCATACCAGCTGTTAACCAGGCTGGTAGAGACCGGTCAAGTATATAAATATTATATAGGACTAAGTTCCACTATACGGGCAGTCGGATGGGTTGAGAACCATACCGGCTGTTAACCAGGCTGGTAAAGACCGGTCAGGTATATAAATATTATATAGGACAAAGGTCCACTATACGGGCAGTTGAATGGGTTGAGAACCATCCCAACTGTTAACCAGGCTGGTAAAGACCGGTCAGGTATATAAATATTATATAGAACTGCGGTTCATTAGTCGGTTGCGATCGACTCCTCCGTAAGGTGAGACGGGGTAGGGTGCTGCGGGGCCGTGTCAGAGCTATATGCGCTGACCCTCATGTATGGGCATGCGATTGGTCCTGTGGCGCCAACAAAGTGTGCTGTGTGATGAGAAGTGGATGAATTGTGTTTATGAGTATATTGGGGGATGTGACTATGGGATTTATGCTGGGGATTGTTAATGTTGGGTTATGATTTTTAATTGTGCTCAGCTTTACCTGTCTTGCCTGTTGTATACGCTTGTTATAATTGTTGCTTGTGTCTAGCCTTATCTGTCGAGTCATTCCCGGTTTTAAAAGCTAGAGTTCGTAAGAGATATCCTCATGTTCAAAATGACTTTTCATATATCTATATATATATATATCTATATGTATTGTATTTCAACGCGTTGGAGTGGGTTACCAGTATCTCTCGCTGAACAGATATATTTGTCTTTCAGGCACAGCAGAATAAGTCACTGGAGCGCGCTAGAGCTTGGAGCGTAGAAGTAGTTAGTTTCCCTTTCGGCCTGCGTGCCTTGGTTATGCATTTACATTATTGAGACATTAGTTAGTTAGCCTGTGCACCTGAGTTCTCTAGCTCAGGTGTGGCATAGCACCCCGTACTCTCGTTTTCTGTTTGGGATTTAATGAGATTTCACCTTTATTTTATAAGTTTTAAATATCTTGAATATCTGGGGTGTTAAACCCGGAGTGGTACGGACTAGCGGGTAGCCGGTGGGTTGGGGTCACCCGCCGGCCGCCCGCCGGAAATCATCGCCCGAGCAGCGGGTTGCCAGCGGGCGAACGCCTGCCCGCTGCCTGGCAGTGATTTTCGGGCAGCGGGTAGGTGGTGGGTACCCTTACCCCCACTGACTCTTTTATCAAATATGCGTCCCGGGATCCTTCGTAGAACCCGAAACCATGCTTAGACACTTTTAAACGCAATTAACGACACCACATAGGCAATTAATGGATCAAAAGCAAGAATCACATTAAACACATCCTAACACGACTTCTAGACACGAGCAACACCTGAACATGCACATTCCCACCAAAATATAAATCAAGAACATCACAATATCAATTCCCAATCCAACCTAGGGCTCTAATCCCAACCAAATCATCAAAACCATATTTTATTTTCATTATCCAGATCCGTCAAGATTATCAAGAATCATCACATAAATATCAAGAACATCTTTTTAATCATCAAGATCATCAAGATCACTCATAAAATTACCACATCAATCGATCAAGATTATATCACAAAGATCATAAAGAAATTCATCAAGACACAAGTATATAGAGGGAGCCAAAGAAGGAGATTATAGCAAGGAAAATAGGTTTTGTTGAGATATGGGTTACCTCTTAGCCTTAATTAAATTCCTTTGCTATGAATGATCTTTTCCTTTAAGATTTCTTCTTTCTTGATTTCTCATATGGGAATTCTTGTGTGGTGAAAGTTATTGTGGTGTGAGTTCTAGGTGCCTCCTATGTCCCTATTTATATATGTAAGAGTCCCAATTGGGGTCTAAGTGGCATGGATTAGCTAATTCTATTTTCATATAGGACTAATGGTTGGCTTTAGGGAGAAGGGCTCATGGACTATGGTGGGCCCTTTTTTATTTAATTAATGTATTTTAATTCCCTTTTTAGGGTAAGTAATTAATTAATTAATTTGGTTTAGGGGTCGTAACACGAGGTGTTACAGTTGTTGTGAGTTCTCTTCTTGTGACGTGTGTAGTCACAAAGGCATATGTTGCCTTGGAATGTGTTGCCGTTTGTTGTGTCTTTAGTCCTTTGAGTTATGCGTTTCAGGTATTAATCTATTGTGTGATGATAGATTGTGCCTTCAGACTTCTTGTGAGTCGTTGTTGTTCTTTGACTTATATATATGTATTCCGTTTTGAAAATGGCTTTACAAACTTATATCTTACCTATGTATGATATTTCACATGTATTGGTGGGTTACCAGCATTATTTGTTGACTGGGCGTCGTCCCATGTTTTATATGCTTCTTTCAGGTGATGCTTAGACGAGTGCGCGGTCTAGTGCCAGCTAGTATAGTTTCCCTTTTATGTTTTGTGGCCTGTGAACCAATATAGACTTAGTAATCTGTTGGATGGTTGTAGATTTTAAACAATGCAGATTTAGCCTATGCGTTCACCCCTGGGTGGGCGTGGCATAGCACCCCGTCTCCTCGCTTTATATATATCTTCTCTTTCAGTCTTCCGCTGTGTTTGATGTTTTGGTTTAAGTTATCTGCATGTTTTAAGGCTTTAAATAGCATGGTTTTAATGGGTGTTACAGTTGGTATCATAGTCTAGGTTTGAGCCTAGGAGGGTAAAGTCTAGACTTTCTAAGTGGCTAAGTGTGGTTTGAGACCTTAAAGTGACCTTAAGAATCTAAGTGTCAGGCTTAGGACTTTAGGTTGCGCGGTGAGCTGAGTGTTGCTTTTAGTGATTTGCTTGCTTGTTGTCCTTTTTGGTAACAGTGTTGTTGTTGTAGAAGTTTGCGATGCCTCCTCGTCCCCGAGCGCGCACCCCAGAGACCCCGACGAATGAGCAGCTTGCCCAGAACCTCCAGCAGTTAACCCAGACGATGCAGACGCTTAGCGAAGCTTTGCTGAACAACAACCATCCCATGCCACCTCCTCAACCTGCTAGGCACCGGGATATGGGCCGGTTGGTGTCAGGTAATAGGCCGCCAACCTTCGCGGGTGAAGAAAACCCGGTGGTTTTGGAGGAATGGATGAGAGTGTTCGACAAGATCTTCGCAATTGTGGGTTGTCACGATGAGAGAAGAGTAGAACTGGCAACGTTCTACTTCTGCCATGAAGCTGATCTATGGTGGGTTCATGAGGGTCCGACCTTCCTTGAAGAGCTTGAGTTTGGTTGGTCTGCGCTTAAGGATAGGATGCACAAGAGGTTTTACCCGGCACACGTGCGAGCCGCCATGTTTGATGAGTTCCTCCACCTGCAGCAAGGATCCTTGTCTGTGGTCAAGTACCACAAGAAGTTTTTGGAGTTGGCGCGCTTTGCTCGGATGCTCGTGCCTACGGAGCTCGCTAAGATCGAGAGATTCGTTGCCAGCTTGAATTATGAGGCACGAAAAGCTTTGACAGTGAGTAGGCCGAGTTCTCTTAAGGATGCGTATCTGAGTGCCGTGGATCTGTACCGCGTCCAGCAGCTTCAGCGAGGATCTTATGAGCAAGCGAGGAAAAGGACCGAGAGTGGAGGCTCTTCCACCTTCAAGAAGCCGCAGCCGAGTTTTCAAGCCAAGAGTGGACCATCTTCGACTCAAGTACCCAACCGGATGGAGCAAGGGAATCAAGCCAAGACATCTCCTTGTCATAGATGTGGGAAAGTGCATGCTGGACAGAACTGCAGCGGCTTCGCGTTGCGGTGCTTTCGCTGTAGAGATAGGGGCCACAAGGTTGCTGAGTGCCCTCATCCGGCCAACCAAAGAGTGCTACCGCCACCCCCTGGAGCCGGAGGAGCAGTGGGAGGTAGCTCGAGCTGCGGAGCAGCTGGGGCCAGGCCAGCAGGGAGAGTCTTTGTGATGGGGTGTTCGCAAGCAGAGACCGAGGGTTTAGTGGAGGAGAAGCTAGCAGGTAATCATTTCCTAGCCTACCCTTATCCCTTGTGAGCATCTTGTTCCTTGTTATCTTGAGTGTTGTCCTGTAACACCCCCCAAACAAGCTAGATAAAAAGCCTTAACACATGCAGATCAAACAACAAAACTAGCACAGCGGAAGATAAAACGAGAACTGGATAAAAGAAATCCAAACGGGGTGTTACGCCACGTCTACCAAACACGGTAAACGCTACGCCGATCAATCTGCAAGTGTATACATCTATCGCAAAAACATCAGTCTAAAACTACATGGGCACACAGGCCACAAAACAAGGATGAGGGTACTAAGCTACCAGGCACTAAACATCGCGCTCGTCTAAACATCACCTGAAATATACAAAGATAAACATTGGGACGACGCCCGGTCAGCGATAATTGCTGGTAACCCACCAATACATGTGAAATATCATACATAGATAGATATAAGCTGTAAAACCATTTTCGAAACGGAATACATAAGTATATAAGTCAAAAGCCAAGATCAACAGTCAACACAAGACTCATCACTCACAAGGATAACACGGGAACACATCCCAAACCACAAAGGTTAACCACAACGCAAAGGAATAAGACTCACCCATCGGCAACACTTGCCAAGGAAACACATGCCTCCGTGACTACACACGTCACGAGAGAAGAATACACAACACCGGCTACACAAGCCCTCGCAACATCACCCATCATGAGTTGATATGCCTTCCTTATGCCCTGTTCCAACCTTATGGCTACCCGCAACCTTATATCTTCTTCCAACCATTACCTCCAGGACCCCTGTACTTCTTAGTCCAACATAATCACGCCATGGCCACAAAGAGGACCGCTGCAATACCTTGGTGACTAGTGTCCCATACCACTAATCGTGCAATCCATGTAAAGCCACACACGCACCACAACTCAACAAGAGTCAAACAACGGATCACAACGAAGGTATGAAGCATACTCAATCAAGGAACGGGTCACAGCCCAACAACATCAAAGATGAATAACACAAGTTATCATCAACCAATCGGAAGGTACAAACAACACACACGCTAGCATTTAGACACAAACTAGCATGCTTAACAATGGAGAAACTCAAGATAGTTCCGAGGAACACACAAGACACCTCTTGGTCCAATGAAACACAATGTTGAACACTTAGCACGATTCAAGACATCAAAGTCCTACATGCATACCTACCATATAGTTCTAGACATATGAAACATCAAGAAGACGCTCAAAGAGTTCCACAAAAGAACATCGGGATGTCAAAAGATCAAATACCGAGTCAAACGGATCACGGGGAACAAATCCCGAAAAAACACCACCATGTACCCGCGGTAGACCCACGGGTAGTGCCCCACCCGTGGTTCCGCCCGCGGGAACATATTCCCACAGGGCTATGTACCCGCGGGTAGGCCGGCGGGTGGTGCCCCGCCCGCCGTTCCAACCACGGGAACACTCCTGTTCCACAACAAATCCCTTTGGGGATTTTCTTCTCCAAACACAAATTCAAGTCCAAAACATGCCAAATCTCACCCAATACAACAAAATGACTTGAACCATGGAAAATTCCAAGCAATGGCACAAAGGAACCCTAAACACAAGCTCTAGATATGCAATATCACAAGACAAATGCATAAACCCTCACATTTCATAGCAAAACACATGTAGAATCCAAGAAATCACATATAGGTAAGCAAAATAGGTTTTGTAGAACATGGGTTACCTCTTGTAGACCAAAAGACTTCACTTTACACCACAACAAGCTCCCCACAAGGCTTACTTTCCAAACCAACTTCAAGATTAAACCAAAAGATCATAAAGATCCTACTTTTAAGAAAAAGACAACTAAGATGGAACCAAAAACACAAGATGAACTTAGATCTTACCCTCCTAGATGCCCAAATAGGTGAAAGGTTGAATCTTGGAAGCAAATCTTGGAATCTTGACAAGGGTCTCAACTTGGCTTGGAGAATAAGCTACACTTCTTTTCTAGAGAGAAGGTAGAGCTAATTTCTAGGAATTGTAAGGAATGAAATGAAGAAGTCTTCTAGGTTAGGTTACAATACTAACTCTTGGTAAAAAGTCAAGAATACCTTTACTATCCTTTAGAAAGTGTAAGGAACAAGGGAACTCCCCTCAAAGCTCAAGGTACAACACAACTTTAAGGTTGACTAGTCAAATACTAGTCCTTGAGTATTAAAAATCAGGATTTTAGGAATTAATTCTTCAAATAAAATAGGATTAATTACTCAATTAATCCATGGATGGAATGTGGATTTTTGGGGTGTCACATCCTCTCCCCCTTCAAAGAAGCTTCGTCCCCGAAGCTTGGGTACGACGAATTAAAGGGAAACGGTGAAAGGAAACGACATTGTGAAAAGAAGTTCAAGAATAACTCTTTTGGTCAAAGACTCCAAAAGAACTCACAAGGATTCCAAAGCAAAGAAGTTTTCCAAAGCAAGAAAGAAGGCATTTCAAATTTAAGGATTGGCAAGAGTTTAACAAACGGATAGATTGAGCATCAAGAACTCTAGCCTCAACACAACCACCAACTTCTAGACAACAACCAAGAACTAGACTACTAACTCCAAACACCAACTATCAAGCTAGCTAAACCACAAGGCAAAAAGCAAAAACAAACAAGCACACAAAGCAACCAACAACCTATCACCAAGCTAACAACGGCTAAGAAGGAAACAACAAGGAAAAAGGCGAACGGGATTACCACAACACAAGCTAGAACTCCTCACTCAGCGACTCCTCGGCCTCCTCAGACTCTTCTTCGTCGTCGTCTCTGCGGCTAGAACTGACTTCAATCTGGTCCAACCTCTGATGCATTGCGACGAACTGCGCCTTCATAAACGCGAAGCCTTCGGCGATCATGTTGTTCTGCTGACGAAGCAAGGTGGCAACGCGCTCCTCATGCGCCATGACGTCATGCTCCCTCTTCGTGCGAGCTTCCTTCCTTCTCCGGTTTTCCTCATTGTCCGAATCACTTTCTTCAGCTTCGAAGGCCTCCGGTGCTCCCACTTCTTCTTCTTGGTCTGCTTCCTCCTCAACTTCTTTGTCACCGCCCAAACTCTGGACTGCGAGGCTCAACTTCCCAGCATGGATTCCAAGCTCAGCTGCTAACTCCGCCCGTTCATCAGGTGCTTTCCTTGCAACCTCCTCAAGCGTGATGTACTCACCATCATCCAACTGAAACAGATTACAACTCCGAAGATTGGTGGCATCCAACACCATCTTTCCCACGGCCTTCGGGAGGCAACCGTCCACACTAACACCTTTCTTAACCAAGATCCAACTCAGCACCATCCCATATGGTAAACTTTTCCGATTGTGATCCCGGCAAAACACCATGTGTTGCATCATCAAAGCAGGCAGGTTGAACTTAACCATGTTCTTGAGGCAAAAGGCAAAGGTGCGCTCCAACTTACCCAACAAACTGCTTTTGTTGTTATTAGGCAACAAACAATCCGACACCAACATCACCAAGATCCTTTGCTCCACAGACAACCACTTCTTCTCCGGCCTAGAGGCTTGAGTGAAACCACTCGTACTGCCCAACAGATAGCTCAAATAGTCACGGTACCCCATGGTATCCGTACTAATCCAAGAATGACCACTGTACTGAGCCACTCCGGTAGCAGACAAACTCAACAACTGACCCAACCTCTTTTCAGATAACACAACCTTCACACCTCTCACCTTAGAGGTGATCTCCAACTTATCACCCTCCTTTGTCACAACCATGTGACGATAAAATTCTTTCACCAAACTCGGGTAAATCTCGACCCTTATGGCGAGAAACCCATCCAACAAACCTTGATACCTAAGCATATCTAACAAAGATCTAGGAAAAGATTCTGGATAAAAGGCTTTACCTTGAAGGACGAGGTAAAGGGTATCCACCCATTCCGCTTTTCTTGCCAAACTTGATCTTCTAGGCATGATAAGAGATGACCCAAAGCTCAAAAAAAAGGACCCAAGGCATCTCCTCTTTTTCCTCTCTCTCTCGCTGCTCTCTCTCGCTCTCTCGCTCGGCTTCCCTCTCTCGGCGGTGGCGAACGACAGCGGCGACTCGGCGGCGAAGGGCGGTGGCTCGGCGACGGGTAGGTGGTGGTGGCGGGTTGCAGGTGAAGCTACGGGGGGGGGGGGGGGGTGCTGCTTGGCTACACACGGGTGGGAAAGAAGAAGAGGGAAGAAGATTTGGGAAATTTAGGGATTTGGGAGAAATTGGGGAAAAAGATGATTTAATTTGGGGATTTGGGTAAGGTGGGAATTTATGGTTTAAATGGAATTAAAATTGGTTAGGTTCCAAGAAAGACAATTGGCTCAAGTGGTTTAGAGGTTGGGTTGACAAAGATTAGGCTCGGGTTTGAAATTCAAAGGTTACAATTAAATATTAGGTTTGGCTTTTAAGCTACAGAAGGAAAGGTTTTTTGGTATGAATTTTGCTATTTCCAAATTCAAAGAATACTCGGAAAATTTAGGGAGTTCACAAGGAATTGTTGTAAGAACAACCAAGTATAAAGATTGTAGAATTGGCCCAAATCGCAAAACATGACTAGGATGGATTGCTAACTTCACAACGAAGCTTATATACCAAACTAAAAGAATCACTTAGCAAGAAGAGTCTACACTAAACCCCCAAAGAAAGTTGCTATCAAGGAGAAGCATTCCAAGGATTGCCAAGCAAAAGACAACTACGAAACACAAGGTAACACTCAAGACACAACGAACACGATGATTTTGGAAAAAGAAACAAGGATAGGCTAGAAAAAAGGGGTTACCTGCCACTTCATCCTCCATCAAGCCCTCCGACTCAGCCTGAGAACGCGCCATCACGAAAACCCTTCCAAGTGGCCTAGCTCCAACTGCTCCGCAACCCGAACTCCCTCCCGATGCTCCTCCGGCTCTCGGGGGTGGCGGCAACGCTCTCTGACCGGCAAGCTGGGGACACTCCGCGACTTTGTGACCACGATCCCCGCATCGGAAACACCTAAACACCTGGCCATGGCAATCTTGGCCTGCGTGCACCTTCCCACATCTTCGACAAACAACCGACTTAGCTTGATCCCGATGCTCCACCCTGATAGGTCCTTGAGAAGAAAATGACACGACCTTGACTTGAAAACTCGGTCGGGGCTTCTTGAAGGTGGTAGAACCCCCGCTCTCAACCCTCTTCCTAGCTAGCTCATACGATCATTTCTGAAGCTGCTGAACACGATACAGATCCGCGACACTCAGATACGCATCCTTAAGGGAACTTGGCCTACATACCATCAACGTTTTTCGTGCCTCATAATTCAGACCGGCAACGAAACGCTCAACCTTAGCAAGCTCCGTAAGCATAAGCATCCTCTCGAAGCGCGCCAACTCCAAGAACTTCTTGTGGTACTCGACCACAGATAAGGATCCTTGTAACACCCCGTGTTACGATCCCTAAAACCAATTAATCATTTAACCAATTACCCAAAGGAAAGAATTAAATCACAATAATTAATTAGGAAAGGCCCACCATAGTCCATCGGCCCTTATCCCTAAACCCAATCCTTAGTCCTAAAAGGAATAGAGTTAGCAAACCTATAGTAATTAGGCCCTAAGTAAGACTCTTAGATATATAAATAGGCAACATAAGGAGGCACCGAGAACCCCAACCACAATAATCTCTCACCACCCAAAGAGCTCCAAGAATTCCCTTAGAAGATATCAAGAAAGCAAGAAAGTTTAAAGAAAGACCCTTCATAGCCAAGGAATTAATTAAGGCTAAGAGGTAACCCATGTCTCAACAAAACCTATTTTCATAGCTATGATTCCCCTCTTAGGATTTCCCCCATATTCTTGTGTGATTGATGATTCGTTATAATGATGTTGATAATTGGTGTTATAATTCCATGGGTGATCTTGATAATAAGAGGTTCTTGATGATTATGTGGTGTTCTTGATATTCTTGATGATTATATGACGCTCTTGAGTTTATGTGATATTCCTACCAAATCTTGACATTAGAAGACGAATTGTGTTCTTGTTGATTTAAAAGTAATTAGAACCCTAGGTTGTATCGTGGAACTCGTATGGTATTGTTCTTGGTATATTGGGTGGGAATTCGTACGTTTGGGTGTTGATTATGTTTAGAAAAGCATGATAGGATATGTGCCGTATGTTTCTTGATTTCGATCCGTTAATTGTCTACGTGTTGTTGTCAATTGCGCTTGAAAGTGTCTAAGCATGGTTTCGGGTTCCACAAAGGTTCCCGGGGCGTTTTTGGTGAAAAAGAGTCAGTGGGGGGTAGGTGGGGGTAGGGGACCCGCCAGCTACCCCCGGCCAAAAAGAGCAGCTCCGGCAGCGGGCAGCCGGCGGGCGGGCAGCTACCCGCCTGGCACCCGCTGCCCGGAACAGTAACGCCGGCGGGCAGCCGGCGGGTGAACCCTCACCCACCGGCTACCCGCTGGAAAGTATCCCGACCCGGGATTCCGGCCTCCCCGTTTGATGTTCCCCCGACCCCCGTGGTGTCCCAACGGACCCCTCCTATCGTGCTCTCGTAGGACAAAGGTCCACTATATGGGCAGTTGAATGGGTTGAGAACCACCCCAACTATTAACCAGGCTGATAAAGACCGGTCAGGTATATAAATATTATATAGGGCTGCGGTTCATCGATCGGTTGCGATCGACCCCTCCGTGCTGTGAGACGGGGCCGGGCGCTACGGGGCCGTGTCAGAGCTATATGCGCTGACCATCATGTATGGGCATGCGATTGGTCCTGTGGCGCCAACAAAGTGTGCTATATGATGAGATAAGAAGGATTGACGTTGTGACTGTTATGGAGACGTGACCATAGGATTCTTGCTAGTAAACTATACATGTTAATTGTGATTATTGGTTGTGTTTATCTATAACTGTGCCCTATGTCTAGAATTGTATATGCTTGATGATGACTGTTGATTGGGTGTACCCCTATTTGTCGAGTCGGTTCCCTGATTTGAAAGCTAGAGTCTCTTAGGATATATCTTCATGCTTCGAAATGGCTTTTCGTATATCTATGTATATATCTATATGTATTGTATTTCAACGCGTTGGATTAGGTTACCAGCATCTCTCGCTGAACAGATATATTTGGCTTTCAGACACAGAAGAATAAGTCACTGGAGCGCGCTAGATCTTGGGCGTAGAAGTAGATAGTTTCCCTTTCGGCCTGCGTGCCATGTTATGCATTTACTTTATTAAGAACATTAGTTAAGTTGGCCTGTGCACCTGAGTTCTCTAGCTCAGGTGTGGCATAGCACCCCATACTCTTTATGTTACGTTTTTGGGAATTAATGAGACTTCACCTTTTTTTTATAAGTTTTAAATATCTTGGAAATCTGGGGTGTTACAATCCTTGCTGCAGATGAAGGAACTCATCAAACATGGCGGCTCGCACATGCGCTGGGTAGAACCTCTCGCGCATTCTGTCCTTGAGCGCGGTCCAATCAAACCCACGCTCTTCAAGGAAGGTCGGACCTTCGTGGACCCACCACAGATTAGCTTCTTGGCAGAAGTAGAACGTTGCCAGTTCTACTCTTTTCTCCTCGGGGCAACCCACAACGGTGAAGATCTTATCAAACACCCGTAGCCACTCTTCCAAGACTACCGGGTCTTCTTCGCCAGCGAAGGTTGGCGGCCGATGCCCCGACACCAAACGACCTACATCTCGGTGCCCAGCAGGGGAGGAGGCGGCACAGCTTGATTGTTGTTCAGCAAGGCTTCACTGAGCGTCTGCATCGTCTGCGTCAGCTGATGGAGATTCTAAGCGAGCTGCTCGTTCGTCGGGGTCTCCGGGGTGCGAGCGCGGGGACGAGGAGGCATCGCAAACTTCTACAACAACAACGAGGTTACCAAAAGAGAGCAAACAAGCAAGACAGAAAGCAACACACAGCTCACCGCGCAACCTAGAGTCCTAAGCCTAAAACTTAGCTTCTTAAGGTCGCATAGAGGTCTCAAAACACACTTAACCACTTAGAAAGTCTAGACTTAACCCTTCCTAGGCTCAAAACCAAGGCTCTGATACCAACTGTAACACCCCCAAACAAGCTAGATAAAAAGCCTTAACACATGCATATCAAACAACAAAACTAGCACAGCGGAAGATAAAACGAGAACTGGATAAAAGAAATCCAAACGGGGTGTTACGCCAAGTTTACCAAACACGGTAAACGCTACGGCGATCAATCTGCAAGTGTATACATCTATCCCAAAAACATCAGCCTAAAACTACATGGGCACACAGGCCACAAAACAAGGATGAGGGTACTAAGCTACCAGGCACTAGACATCGTGCTCGTCTAAACATCACCTGAAAGATACAAAGATAAACATTGGGACGACGCCCGGTCAGCGATAATTGCTGGTAACCCACCAATACATGTGAAATATCATACATAGATAGATATAAGCTGTAAAACCATTTTCGAAACGGAATACATAAGTATATAAGTCAAAAGCCAAGATCAACAGTCAACACAAGACTCATCACTCACAAGGATAACACGGGAACACATCCCAAACCACAAAGGTTAACCACAACGCAAAGGAATAAGACTCACCCATCGGCAACACTTGCCAAGGCAACACATGCCTCTGTGACTACACATGTCACGAGAGAAGAATACACAACACCGGCTACACAAGCCCTCACAACATCACCCATCACGAGTTGATATGCCTTCCTTATGCCCTGTTCCAACCTTATGGCTACCCCCAACCTTATATCTTCTTACAACCATTACCTCCAGGACCCCTGTACTTCTTAGTCCAACCTTATTCCCCCGGGACCGTCGTCCCCCACCAACGACCACCAACGAGACCACCAATTCATAGTACACAAGGTACCGTACACGGCAACACATGCCCGGATAACACATGTTATCCCCCAAAAACGTGAACCTTACACAAAGGTCACAACTCCATAATCACGTCACGGCCACCATGAGGACCGTTGCAATACCTTGGTGACTAGTGTCCCATAACACAAATCATGCAATCCAGGTAAAGCCACATGCGCACCACAACTCAACAAGAGTCAAACAACGGATCACAACGAAGGTATGAAACGTACTCAATCAAGGAACGGGTCACAGCCCAACAACATCAAAGATGAATAACACAAGTTATCATCAACCAATCGGAAGGTACAAACAACACCCACGCTAGAATTTAGACACAAATTAGCATGCTTAACAACGGAGAAACTCAAGATAGTTCCGAGGAACACACAAGACACCTCTTGGTCCAACGAAACACAATGTTGAACACTTAGCACGATTCAAGACACCAAAGTCCTACATGGATACCTACCATATAGTTTTAGACATATGAAACATCAAGAAGACGCTCAAAGAGTTCCACAAAAGAACATCGGGAAGTCAAAAGATCAAATACCGAGTCAAACGGATCACGGGGAACAAATCCCGAACAAACACCACCATGTACCCGCGGGTGGACCCACGAGTAGTGCCCCACCCGTGGTTCCGCCCGCGGGAACATATTCCCACAGGGCTATGTACCCGCGGGTAGGCCGGCGGGTGGTGCCCCGCCTGCCGTTCCTCCCGCGGGAACACTCCTGTTCCACAACAAATCTATTTTGCTTACCTATATGAATATTTCTTGGATTCTACATGTGTTTTGCTATGAAATGTGAGTGTTTATGCATTGTCTTGTGAAAATGCATATCTAGAGCTTGACTTCCCGATGTTCTTTTGTGGAACTATTTGAGCGTCTTCTTGATGTTTCGTATGTCTAGAACTATATGGTAGGGATCCATGTATGTTTTGGTGTCTTGAATCGTGCTAAGCGTTCAACATTGTGTTTCGTTGAACCGTGATGAGTCTTGTGTGTTCTTCGGAACTACGTTTGGTTTACCCGTTTGATAAGCATGCTAGTTTGGTGTTTAAATGCTAGCGTGTGTGTTGTTTGTACCTTCTTATTGGTTGATGATAACTTGCGTTATTCATCGTTGTTGTTGTGGACTGTGATCCATTCCTTGATTGAGTATGGTTTCATATCTTCGTTGTGATCCGTTAATTGATTCCTGTTGTGGTGTGATGTGTGTGTGGCTTTACCTGGATTGCACGATTAGTGGTGTAACACCCCAGATTTTCAAGACTTTTTAAAACTTATAATAAAGGTAGAATCTTATTAAATCCCAAGATATAATACAAGCGTTCGGGGTGCTATGCCACACCTGGGCTAGAGAACCCAAGTGCACAGGCTAACTAACTAATATCCTCGAAGTGTGATTACATAAACGTGGCACGCAGGCCGAAAGGGAGACTATCTACTTCTACACTCCAAGTTCTAGCGCGCTCCAGTGACTTAATCTTCTGCCTGAAAGCCAAATATATCTGTTCAGCAAGAGATGCTGGTAACCCACTCCAATGCGTTGAAATACAATACATATAGAGATATATATAGATATACGAAAACCATTTTGAGCATGAAGATACATCCTACGAACTCTAGTTTTAAAACCGGGAATGACTCGACAGATAAGGCCAGACACAAGCAACAGTTATAACGAGCATATGCAGTACACAACAGATAAGGCAGGTAAGGCAAAGCATAAACAATAATCATAACCCAACATGAACAATCCCCAATATAAATCCCATAGTCACATCCCCCAAGACACTCATAATCACAACTCATCCATATCACAACACATAACACACTTTGTTGGCGCCACAGGACCAATCGCATGCCCATACATGAGGGTCAGCGCATATAGCTCTGACACGGCCCCGCAGCACCCTGCCCCGTATCGCAACACGGAGGGGTCGATCGCAACCGACCGATGAACCGCAGCTCATCATAGTGTTTCACTACAAGAAAAATCAAGAATCACGACAGAAACATCGCGACAGAGCATAATCCGTTGTCGATTCACAACGGTTTTTGCGACGGAACGTGTTCTGTCACGATTTTGCGTCAGAAATGGTAACGGAAATCAATTCTGTAGCGATTTTTGGCGCAAAGTGTGAAAAAACCCAGGAAATTTTGGCGCCACATTTTGGTGACGGATTTTGCTACGGAATTAAGTTCTATCACCACAACGGCGACGGAAAAGGCAACGGTTGATGGTTCCGTTGCAGTTTTGCTACAGAATCCGCGACAAAAATAATTCGGTTGCAATTTTGGCGCAAAGTCGAAAATATTCCCACGTAATCTTTGCACCAAGAGATTGACGATGGAGGCTGGCGATGGAATTTGCGACGAGACTTTTTTCCGTCGCAAAAGTATATAAATTTTGAAGTAAAGTTTATTTTTGCTACAAAATGGGACAACAGAATGAATTCTGTCGCCAATATGTTAACACATTGGCGACAGAAAATGCGACGCCTTATATATCGGTCGCGCTATGACGATGGAATCGGCAAAAAAAATTAATTCTGTTGCGAAGTTTGGCGCAACGGTAGATTTGACGTTTGAGGTTGGCGACGGAACTTACAACGAACATTCATTCCGGCACTGAAATAAAAAAATTTTTAAGTAAAGTTTATTTTCGCTACCGAATGCGACGACAAAATCAATTCCGTCGCCAATATGTTAACACATTGGCGACAGAAAATGCGACGCCCTATATGTCTGTCGCGCTATGGCGATAGAATCGGCAGCAAAAATTAATTCTGTTGTGATGTTTGTTGTAAAGATAGATTTGACTTTTGAAGTTGGCGACGGAACTTACGACGACATTCTTTCCATCACTGAAATATTTAATTTTTTAAAGTAAAATTTATTTTTGCTACACAATGTGATGAAAAAATCAATTCCGTCGACAATATGTTGATACATTGGCGACAGAAAATGTGACTTAATTTTTAAATGATTTTTAATATTTGTTGAAATAAATATTTTAATTAAAAGTTGTAGTTTTTTTATTTTTTAAAGTAATTTGACCAAAATTTATGAAAATTTTGAAAGCATGGTATATAAGTGTAAAATTTAAATTTATTAAAGAAATTTAAAATTATATTGCATCTTTAAATATAAAATTATCATTGGCAAATATCGAGTTAGTACAATTTCAAGTACCTAACGTTAGTATGGTACAACATTAATATAAAATGTGATGAAATTGGTCTCTGATAATGGGATATTTATATATCCCCTAATGATAGAAACATTATAGTATTAAAATCATATGCGAAACTCAAGCCGTATTAACAAGAAATTACATTGAAATTCTCAAATTCGTACTTAGCTTAACAATTAAAAATAAGTGTATCCTTACCCAAAAAAAAAGTGTATATATATAATGAGACTTTATTTCATGCTATCTTGTTTTCAACATCGTGTAAATAATTGGTTTAGCCTCAAAAGATCATAGATATTTACATAGATATGTTTGGTTTGTACAAATTAAATGATGAAGTTCATATTTAGTAACACACTTAGCTTATCAGTCAATTTTGATGTATTTAATCACTATTATAGTTGTTTGATTTGGTTAAACAATCAATATGAATATTTGATTAATCAAATTTTTAAAATACTCATTTTGATTATATCAAATATAATTATTTTTATTTTATATTTAAATTGTACTAAACATTTACCTATCTTAAATTTCGTCTTTATATATATATATATATATATATATATATATATATATATATATATATATATATATATATATATATATATAATCACACATACATACACACTCAGGGCCGGTCCTGGCCATGTATGGCTAGGGCGACCGTACAGGGCCCCTAATTTTTGGGGTCTCAATTTTTTTGTTAAATATTATATATATAATTTATTATTTTTTATACTTGATAATTATTTTTTTGAATTCATAGATTGGTTTTCATTGTAATTGAAAATAAAATTTTAGAAGAATTGACATTTTTGTTAAAATTTTATGCATTATATTTGGACAAAAAATTTTAATTACATTTTTATTTTTGTTATATAATACAATAACTTGGAGTCTAAATTAATCTATTAGATAGAACCTCTATTTTTAATGGAACGGCCCTGCATACACACACTAACAAAATCTATACGCTTAATTAAATAAATAATTTTCTTAATTATTTAAGAAGTATATGTATTATATTCATTAATCAAAAACTACATTTTATATATATATATATATATATATATATATATATATTAATTGAAAAAGCTAAATCCTTTTTAAATTTACTAAAATCCTAAAATCCTATTTTAATTTGCCTAAAATCCTAAAATACCTCAAATGCTAAAATAACCAATTTCCTAAAATATCTACTCCATGATCTCTAATTCCTAAATTCCTAAAATCTATTCTCCATGATCTCTAATTCCTAAATTCCTAAAATCTCTAACTCTCATCAGTTCAGACTCTACAACTTTGCAATGAAGTGCTACGGTGAGGCAACGACCAAGACCGAGATTAGATTCTTTCTGAAAATATACAATGTGTGTGTATATCTCGCCGCAATCTGAGATCGAGGTTAGATTCTTTCCGAAAGTATACAATGTGAATATATATATATATATATATATATATATATATATATATATATATATATATATATATATATATATTGGTAAAATCTTATTATGAAGGCCACTATTGGATGTTTTGTTCTTCCAAATGATCCTTCTGATGTTATGAAAGCCAAAGCTTTGTAATATAATGTACACATCAGATCACCTGTTTCCTGTTGTAGATAAAATTAAGTGTGATATTTTATGTGTATACTATGAACAATATTTTCATCTCTTTTGTTTTTATGTGTTGTTTTCTATTCCTGATACTCTGACACAACCAAAGTAAGCAACATAATATTGTCGATAAATATAATAGGTTCAAATCTTTTCAACCAACATATGCGGACAAAAAAAAGTCTCTGTTTTCTTTTAGATTTTAGAACAAAAAGCCTTTGATTCTGGGGGATTGTGGTGTGTGTTAATTTGTATGTAGTTTGTCTTGTGCTCAATGGCTTGGTAGTCTTGCAATTTGGGATGAAACTTTGGTCATGTAAATGTCCAGAAATAATATCAAAAAGATTAAAGGACTCAAAATTATGCTTGCCCTCTGAAAACTGTTAGCATATATTCGAATAGTCTAGCAAAGAGCAACTAAAGTTTATATTTTTACAATATTAATGCATTATAATATTATTTCTCTATTCTTAGAGGGAAATTCAATTCAAATATTGGAATATGAATGATAATAGTAATATTATTTTAAACACTAATGATTGTTAAATACATGAATGTATATGTGTAGGTATTGGAATAGGAATGATAATAACAATATTTTTTTAAACACTAATGATTGTTAAATATATGAATGTATATGTGTAGGTCTTTACATATAAGTATTATGGATAGAAGTTGGATGTCTCAAAGGCGAACTCAACGTGGTGATCTTAATCCAGATTTTATAAAAAAGATTAGAAATATTTATTGAGTTTACATGTAGTAAACCGAATTTTAAAATAATAATTAAATATTTTTATGTTGGTACATAGAAACTTTTATCTACACTATTGTGATAAAAACAGTGTGATTATATTATATTCTGCTTATTGAGTTGATGTTTGAAATACTTTTATTATACATTATAATCTTATTTGTTTTTATTTTTATTTTATTTTGTTTCTATTTTAACTAATTTTTAGGAAAAGCAATTTGGTCGTCGGTCATCATATTTTGAATTATTCAAGCATAAACATACCAAAAAAAATGATGGCCTAACATTTATAGTTGAAAAAGACAAACAAATCCATGTAAATTTATTTATCTTGATTTTCCTTGAATGTATATGAATTTGTATAACAATTGTACTAATTTTTAAAAGTTTTGCAGGAACAAATTGCATTGCAACAGGAGGTATTAACACAAAATGGAGAAGAAGTAGATGCGAGTCACTTGTACTATGATGCAGTTGGCGGACATGATAAAAAAAGAAGAGTTTACGGACTTGGCTCATATGGTACATTAATTCGTAGTCCAATAAATGCTAACACATCGGACAATATAGAATCAACCTCGTAGCCATCAGAGAATGCCTAATTCTGCAAAGGTCCTAGATAAGATTGAGAATTTGAAGGCTTCTATGGTTCTTAGGCAGCAAAAATTAAATGCTCTTGAGAGTGAGAGAGCCGGTACTTCATCATCACCCTCATCACGACCGAATTCACCTTGATTTGATTTTTCTTTTATGAATTACTATATTGTTGTTTATACATTAATTTGGTATTAAGTACAACAAATTATATTGTATTTTAGTTTGAACATTAACATTTTAAATACAAATATTAGAATTTTAATAAAATAATAATAATTACAAAACCAATAAAATATTAATTTAGCAGAATTGTGATGAAATATAATTTTAGCAATGGAATATTCATTGTAATTATGGCGACGAAAACATTTTTGTCATCCAAAACGCGACAGAATCACAACAGTGATTAGTTCTGTTATTATTTTACGACGAAATTATGTGACAGAAAACAAATTTTGCGACGGAAAATCTAGCGATGGAATTACTACGGAAATTTGTTCCGTTATTTTCTAACGACGAATTTGTGCAACGGAAGACAAAATTTGCAACGGAAAAGTTTGCGACGGAATAGCGACGACAATTTGTTTCGTCATTTTTTTACGACGAAATTTTATGACGGAATAAAAAAGTTGCAACCGAAATGTTAGCGATGGATTAGCGACAACAATTATTTCCATCGTTATATTTCACGACAGAAATATGCAACAGAATATGAGTTTTGCGACAGAATATTTTTTCACACAATAGCGACAGAAAGAAACATTTCCATTGCCAAAATCGCGACGGATTCGTGACGGAATGACTTCCGTCGCCTACTTCATGACGAACAATTCCGTCACCATTTTCCGTCGCCATCGCTCACGACGGATTATTTCCGTCACGAACTGAAATACGACAAGCCTTGAGACTACGGAATGGATTCTGTTGCGAAAATGAAAAATTCCATCGCAAAACGTGATTTGCGACGCAATTTTGCGTTTTCGCGACGGAATTTTTCTGTCGCGAATCGCGATTTTTCTTGTAGTGTTTGATCGCAACCAAACAGTGGACCGCAGCCCAAGAGAATGTCATCTGACCGCAGCCAGGAAAAGGATGAACCGCAGCTCATATAGTAACGTTTGATCGCAACCAAACGGTGGACCGCAGCCCAAGAGAATCAATCTGACCGCAGCCAGCTTCTGAACCGCAGCTCAGGATAACCAATCCGATCGCAACCGAATTGGGGTAACACACACACATAACACATAGCAAGCACATGCAACCCACATTACATATTGGGAAGGGGGAGACAGCGTATAACAAAACCTATGTGTGATCCTTCACATACTAAGAATAGTCCTAAGGGGTTCATACTCCTTCCACCTAGGTCAACGGGATACCAATTCAACTAGCATGCAATATAGTAGACTCGTAAACCTACGAACGGTACCCGAAATATCAAACTAGACATAGGCACGATAAATGAAGTCCGTTGGGACACCACGGGGAACGGGGGAACATCAAACGGGGAAGCCGGGGTCCCGAAGTGGGAGAATTTCCAGCGGGTAGCCGGTGGGTGGGGGGCCACCCGCCGGTAACACTATTCCGGGCAGCGGGTCGCCGGCGGGTAGCTGCCCGCCCGCCGGCTGCCCGCTGCCGGAGATACACTTTCCGGCCGTGGGTAGGTGGCGGGTCCCCTACCCCCCACCTACCCCCCACTGACTCTTATCACACAATTTCGCACCGGGAACCATTGTGGAACCTGAAACCATGCTTAGACACTTTACAACGCAATTAACGACAACACGTAGACAATTAACGGATCAAATAGGAGAAACGAACGGCACATAACCTATCATGCTTTTCTAAATATAATCAACACCCAAACATGCGATTTCCCCACCCGATAATCCAAGAATAATATCATACGATACAACCTAGGGTTCTAATCACTTTTATATCAACAAGGATACGATTCGTCTTCTAATTGCAAGATTCGGTAAGAATAACACATAAGCATCAAGAGCATCACACAATTATCAAGAACAACACATAATCATCAAGAACTCCATATAATCATCAAGAACACCATAATTATCAAGAACCTCCCAATATCAAGATTATCAAGATCCCTCATGGAATCATCACATCAAACATCAATAATAATCATCATATCTCGCCAATCACAATAATATGGGGGAAACCCTAAGGGGGAATCATAGCTATGAAAATAGGTTTTGTTGAGACATGGGTTACCTCTTAGCCTTAATTAATTCCTTGGCTATGGAGGATCTTTCTTTAAGCTTTCTTGATTTCTTGATTTCTCCTAAGGGGATTCTTGGAACTCTTTGGGTGGTGAGAGATTATTGTGGTGGGGATTCTAGGTGCCTCCTATGTTCCCTATTTATATATTTAAGACTCCTAGTTAGGGTCTGAATGGTATGCGTTTACTAATTCTATTCCTTATAGGGCTAGGGTTTGTTTTAGGGATAATGGTCCACGGTCCATAGTGGACCATATTAATTAAAGAGGATCCTAATCATAATCTGAATAGTAAAAGGCCTACTTCCATTATTCCTAACAGGCTTAAGACTCTTATTCGGGCAAGGGTCCACGGTTCATGGTGGACCTTACTAATTAATTAAAGGTGAACCTAACATAATTAAATCATATTTAATTATTATTATTAACGGGATTAATTAAATAATTAATCCGGGATTGAAGGCCGTAACACGGGGTGTTACAAGTGGTATGGGACACTAGTCACCAAGGTATTGCAGTGGTCCTCGTGGTGGCCATGACGTGATTATGGAGTTGTGACCTTTGTGTAAGGTTCACGTATTTCTTGGGTGGCATGTGTTGCCGTGTGTGTGATCGGTACCCTCGTGTACTATGAAATCGGTGGTTCTGTTGGAGATCTGTTGGAGAGGGGATGACGGTCCTCGGAGGGTAATGGTTGGACTTGGTGTACAGGGGTCCTGGAGGTAAAGGTTGGAACTAGACATAAGGTTGGGGGTAGTCATAAGGTTGGAACCGGGCATAAGGAAGGCATATCAACTCGTGATGGGTGATGTCACGAGGGCTTGTGTAGCCGTTGTTGTGAGTTCTCTTCTTGTGACGTGTGTATTCACAAAAGCATGTGTTGCCGTTTGTTGTGTCTTTATTCCTTTGAATTATACGTGTCGGGTATTAATCTATTGTGTGATGATAGATTGTGCATTGAGACTTCTTGTGAGTCGTTGTTGTTCTTTGTAGTCTTGGGATGTGTTCATGTGTTCTTGTTGAGAGTGTTTGAGTCTTGTGTTGACTATTACTCCTGGTTTTTGACTTATATATATGTATTCCGTTTCGAAAATGGCTTTACAAACTTATATCTTACCTATGTATGATATTTTACATGTATTGGTGGGTTACCAGCATTATTCGCTGACCGGGCGTCGTCCCATGTTTTATATGCTTCTTTCAGGTGATGCTTAGACGAGTGCGCGGTCTAGTGCCAGCTAGTATGGTTTCCCTTTTATGTTTTGTGGCCTGTGAGCCAATATAGACTTAGTACTCTGTTGGATGGTTGTAGATTTTAAACAATGCAGATTTAGCCTGTGCGTTCACCCCTGGGTGAGCGTGGCATAGCACCCTGTTCCCTAGCTTTATGTATATCTTTCTCTTTCAGTCTTCCGTTGTGTTTGGTGTTTTGGTTTAACTTATCTGCATGTTTTAAGGCTTTAAATAGCATGGTTTTAGGGGGTGTTACAACCCAAGTCTAGGCCCAAGTGTTGCAAGGAAGAATAAGAATAGAGGAAGACACTACCATTGCAAGAAGTGCGGGAAGGATCACCGAAGAACCAATTGTAGAGGGGACCCGATCAGGTGCTTCAAGTGTGGGAGGTTGGGCATTGAGCCTTTGAATACTACCAAAAAGGGAACGTCTTAAGTCCAGGACTTAATGAGAGTGGACGCCAGGTGAATAAAAGATCGTATAGAAATCCATCTGGAAACAAGAATGACAAGGGTGGAAAAAGGGACAACTTCGACAGTATCAAGAACAAGGGAAGTAGGAAGGAAAACCAAGACCAAAGAAGCGGTAGCGGTAATCAGCCGATGTGTGGAGCTCAAGTGAAGGTTAATGGCGTGGAGACAAATATGTTTTTAAATGAATGCCATACTTGTTTAAGTAATATAATTGATTTTGGAATTTTCAAATCTCTGCGACTTTTATGCTTTTGGATTGTTAGTGAAGAGATCCTCAAAAGTTAAACTCAAAGAATGAAAGTTAAACTTTAAGCATAGAGAATTGGAACTTAGGATTGGGATTACAAAAACATAAGACAGCTCCTTTTGTCTTAAAGAGATAAGGAAGAGATGAGCTAGGAATTGTGAACACCGAAAGAGTGAAGTTTAAGATGATGGATAATAATATTGGACCTTGAGATATATGAAGATGGGAAGAAACGTTGTAAGTAAGTTGTGTGATTCCTTGAGGTGTGAAGAACTAAGGAATGAAGTAAGTAAGGAAGGACACGTAAAAGTAAGTGGATTTAGGGACAATAAGATATGTGAGAGCTTAAAGAAGAGTTATAGTAAGGAGAATGAAACAAGAAGTAGCTGAACTTATGATAGAATGATGGAATAATTAAAAGACTAAGTTTAGTAGGAGTAAATCTAAAGGATTAGTTCAATCGTTGAACCTTTTGAATGAGGATGAGACTTTGTATCGAAGGACTTTTGAAGGGATGTATCATGGCTAAGGCAAGAAAATAATTAATGCTAAGAGTTTCATTTGAAAAGAAATGGTAAAGATTAGTAAGAAGGGAGGAATCAAACTCGGAGTCTATTGAACCATAAGAAATCTTGGAAAAAATTTGGAGAAAAAGGAACCTTGTAGGTTGGCAATGCCAACTAAATTGGATAAGGATTTAAAGCGTATTGGAGAAGTATGATTGCAATTTGTCGTGTGTGAATTCTTTGAAAGTAAAGAAAGTGAACAAGACTATTAAGAAGTAAGCAACAGATTGGTAAGAGTAGCAAGGATAGTTAAGACCTTGCGTTAATGGAGGCACGACACTCTAGCTGGAATCACTTGACAATGAAGTAAGTGATTTGTTAAGTATTATCAAGAATTGCCGGACAAAGTACTTGTTAATGGGTTAAGTGATGTTCATGGAATTAGTAAGAAAGTCACAAAAAGGACTAAACCGGTACGGATGGAAAGGGAGTTACTACAATTGTTTTAGATTGGAACTGTAAACATCTTACCGTTGTGAAGATTGACAAGTTACTTTTGAGTAAGAAGAAAGTGTTTATGAAACACTCTCAGATTGCATGCAAGAAACGTAGAGGTTCAAAGCGTGGAGACTGAAGAAGTAGTGAGGACGATAAGAATAAGGAAAGTAACGAGGAAAACTTTGAGTTAGTGAGTTCTAGTAGTAAGTCCTGCTTAGTGCTTTAGTTGTTGAGTGCTAGTGTGATACTCAGAGATTCCCAATCTTCCAAGTATTCCAAGAAAATTCCTAAGCCAATTCTTGCAAATCTTGCTATCTTCTAGAAAGTTCCTGTTTTGAGAAGATCTGTCCGTTTAACCTAAGTTTCGAGGACAAAACTTCTTTTAAGGAGGGTAGAACGTGACAACCCAAAATTAACTTTTCTAAATTCTATTTTTCAAAATTCCAAAATAGCTATTTTCACACTTCCAAAATTTTATTTCGAAAACGGTAGTTGAATTAAATATTTTAAACCAAGCCTTTAAATAAATTCAGCATCAAGATTTATTCTATTTCGAAAATCCTAAATTCAGGTACATTTATGTACCAAGTCTTGACCCGAAAAGTCAATCTGAGTGAAACTGGAAAGGAACCTGAGAAATCGGAACCAAGTGTTTTAACTAGAAACTATTTTTAGGAAATCTATTTTTGACCCCAAGTTATCCAAAATCCACTTTTTAGACTTTGGTCCATGATGCAAGGTGGACATGAACCTTTACACCTTTGTCTGATCTTGTAGAATGCAAGCCAAATTCCCTTTTCACCCTCCACCAATAATTGAAGATCATCCTAGGGTTTTGCACCCTTTATAAAATCCATTATTCATTTGTTTTCCTAATCTCTTCCCTTGCCTCTCCTCCCCTGAGCTCTCTGCTGGAAGGAAGGAATAACTTAGTAAGTTTCCTAAGCTCATTTTCAGCCATTCATTTCCATCCTTTCCTTAAGGTTTCATCTCTTAGCTTTCAATCTTTGGGAATCACTCCTTAGGCTTGGATTGTGTTCTTGTCTAAGGTTTTAGATGGTGAAGGAAGTGGTGTTTGAGTAGAGAGGAGGAAGGGATCCACACAAGGAAGAAGAACAAGCAAAGGTATAAACCATGGATTCCCAAACTATCATTTTGTTTTCTGTTAACTGTTAGATGGTGGTTTGATGTGTAGAAGTGCTAGATAGATGTTGTGGTTGAGCTAATTATGTGTTGAAGTTGATCTATGATTGATTTGTTGTGGTTTAGATGAGTTGGATTGCACTGGTTTTTGCATTTCAGGTGGAGTTGGAGGTGTCTGGTGCACACAGAATGTGCACCAGATCACCCCACGGAGCTAGCCGAAGGACCTTGGCAAGGTCCGTTGGGCAGCTCCGTGGAGCAGCGGATCAGGGCAACGGACCTTGGCATGGTCCGTTGCCATGATCCGTGGCTTGGCGGAGCCTAGTGGCGGGGCTTCTCAAGCCCCGTCACCAAGCTTCGCTAGGCCAATTGTGGTTCTGGCCGGGCCCTTTGTGGCTCAGCTACGCGTTCTTCGGTCCGAGACTTGTGGGCCCTTGAGGCTCGGACACTCGGGCTCGTTACGACGCACTAGTGAAAGTTCGTTTCGTTGAATTTGGAGTTGTAAAGCATGATTTATTGTTGAATTTGTGATTATTGAGTTCTTTGTTAATGTTGTTGATGTTGTTGTCAGAGAGTTGATTTCCAGTACTTGAAGTTTTGGCTTTTGAGCTTTGACTTTGAGTTGAGAAGCATGTCTAGATACTTGTTAGTAATTGTTGAGGTGTTTTGTTAAGTATTTGACATTTTCACAAGAGCAGTGCATATTTTCCTTAGGTTCACAGTGAATGGGAATTTGTGGTTGATTTACAGTAAAGAGTTTGTTTTAGTGCATTTCATTGTTTAAAGTGCATCATTGGCTCTAAGTAAGCCTAGGTTCTATTTCAAAAACCTATATTCATTTTGTAAAATCATTATCTATTTGCATTGAGAGTTGCATGACTTTTGATTTCCAAAGTTGTGAGAAAGAGAAGTTGATTTAGAATATTTGTACACGAGTTTGCATAAGAAGAGTTGAGGCATGAGTTATATATATATGTATATATATATATATATATATATATATATATATATATATATATATATATATATATATATATATATATATTGTGAGGCAATAGGTTTTTGGAGGACCGTTAGGACTATGTCCTTTCAGGGGAAAAGAGAAAGAAAAAAAGTTTGAGAAATGAATCAGACATTGTGAACCGAAAGAGATATTTTAGAAGTAACAAGGTCGATATTCCCGCGTTACTAGGTTGGAGACTTCCCGCCAGGCTTGGAATCTTGGTTAGGGGGTGTGCACACTAAAAGTACGATACCAAATTCCACAAAGAAGGAAAGAAAATTTTATTAAAGAACCACCAGAAACGATTCTGTGGGTGAGTTGAGAATGTGGCCGGCTAGATTGCTGAGCTGGTTAGATCCATTCACGATTTGTGAAGAGAAATGAGAAAGTTTGTGAAAGTTTGAGAAAGTTTGAGAAAGCAAGTAAGAAAGAAAGAAAGAAGAGAAAGTGAGTCAAGAGACTCAAAGAGAAAGAAGAGAAAAGCGAGTCTGCGTGACTTAATAGAAACCTCCACAGAAAAAGTATACATTTTTTAGTGTGAGAGTATATATCTATACTTATAGCATCATGGCTTTTCCTTACATGACTTGCATGTGTTGCATTTAGAGTATGTTGATTCGTATAGTTTGTTGTTTGATTGTTGAATTGGCATGATAGCTTTGAGATTACTTATTGTTTGACATGACAACATGAGTTTGTTTATTGAGTCATTTAATATCTCTTTGTCTATCAGTTGAGCATGCGATTGTTTATTGAGCTATGTTTTGAGTTATGCGTTGAAGCATGAGATTTGTGTTAAGTTGAGTACTTGAGAAAGCATGATTATGTGTTGATTATATGAAAAATAGGTTGCAAGCATATAGAGTTGATTATAAGCATGTTGAGGTTGTTGTTTAAGTGTTGAAAGTACTTGCGATTATGTGTGCTTGCCAAATGATTTTCAAAATCTATACTCTATAGTACTTTTCAGGGTTGAGTGGTTTTATACTTAGCATTAATTTGCTAACGGGTTTATTTTCTACTGTTTTTACAACCCCTTTCAGGTGGGCCCAGTTGTTGAGCGCATACGAGTTAGTTTAGTGTGTAGACTTTCAGATAGTAGATTCTAGTTTAGTTTCTACTTGGTTGTTTAGATGTTTGACTATTAGATACTGTTGTGATCTTTGGATGTTTGATAATTAGATACTTAGTTTGATCTTTTGTTGGTGCTGGACACCGGGGTTGTACCCAGTTTTAAGGTTATTAATGAAGTTTGACTGGAGTAGTTTATTTCCCTTTTTAGCCTGTGCAGTCACCTCGAGTGGTGGCTATGGCGGTAACACCTATTGGTTGGTTTAAATTGAATTAAGTTTTTGAATCTTTCTTTTATTTCTTGATTAGCTTATCTTGTTAAGATTAGTAATTGAGAATTTAGATTAAGAAAAGTGGGGTGTTACAGAAGACTTTACCAAAGCTTGAACCTAAGGTTAAGAAGAAAATAAGACTCAGGGGGAAATGTGTGTTTCTTCATTTGTTAGGAGGAGAAGAGTTGTGCGAGAGGGAAATGGAGAAGAAGTTGTCGCGATAGAGAAAAGAATGAGGCTGAGAGGTTGAACATTGCATATTTATAGTTAGGGTTGGGATCCCAAGGGTTGAGATGCAAAAATCTGAGTATGTTTTAAAAGTGTGAATATGTGTTAAATAGATAGTTTGGGCCAAGACCAAGACTATGTGGTCTAATGGTACCCGGATTGGACTTTCATTTGGAAGGTTACAAGTTCAAACCTCAGTGGAGGCGTTATTGGTTCTTTGTGTTTCAGTAGGTTGAGAAAGTATATGAACAGATACTACAATGTAATAGGGCCAGTAACATTCAAAAAAAAAAAAAAAAAAAAAAAAAAAAAGATAGTTTGGGCCAAGAAGGTTGGGCTAGAGTATTTGCGCTCATGAAAATCAGGCTTAGAAATTTAAATGATATAGGTCTAGGGCCCTATAGTACTTATGTAAATAGGCTAGTCTCAGATGAATTTTTAGGCTCAGACAATCATATAATATTAGGCTAATAAAAATCATGAGCCATAAATAATTTATTTAAATATCGTAGCAAAGTAATTTTTTTTAAAGCATTAACGCTGAAACATTTATAATTGTAAAAATAATTCTATTTTGAGAGTATTTGTATTAAAATAATAATTTTTTAAAATAACGGGGTAATACAGATGTAACCAATCGTCCATTCGGCCTATCTTAACGTCTCGGTCTTTCGTTTAACCTTTTGTTTATTCTTCCTACCTTTCGAATCATTTTTCCTTTCAACGATTTGAACCACCGTTCGAAGGTATTATTTTACCTCTCGAATCTGCAACACTTAGAGATGAATTTGACTTTAATTCATCTCTATCATTCCCAACTCGAGACTTAAAGTTGAGAACCTGATATCACTCAAAAGGGTTTGTTAGAATATCAGCAAGCTAATTCTCAGTGTTGACATAATCAACACAATATCCTTCTTCTCAACATGGTCTCGATTGAAGTGATGATGTCAATGTACTTGGTCCTTGAGTGTAGCACTGGATTATGAGTTATGGCTATAGCACTCATATTGTCACACTTGATGCTAATCTCTTTTGCTTCAACACCATAATCCTTGACTTGTCGCTTCATACATAAGATTTGAGCACAACAATTTCCAGTAGCAATGTACTCCGCTTTGACAGTACTCGTGGCTATGGAATTTTGCTTTTTGCTGAACCACGAGACGAACCTTCCTCCTAGAAATTGACAAGTTCTAGAGGTTCTCTTTTTGTATATTTTGCAACCAAAGAAATCAACATCAGAATAGCCAACTAGCTCGAATGATCCACACACACACACACACACAACATTACGTACATAAGAAAAATATATATACATAATATATATACTAAAAAGTAATAAGATACATTATACCATACATTTATAGAAAATTATAATATCAATATTCATTTTATCAAAAAAAAATATCAATATTCATAATTATAACCTTAATAAGACTTTCTCAAATAATTTAAGTATAGGTATCATATTAAATAAAAATAATTTATAAAAATATTTGTACCATAAAATAGTTTTATCACTATACCAACATAACATTCAATGATGATAAAGATAAGAAAGTTGTGATGGCTTGATGGTAAAGATCTTGGGATTTAGAAGGAAGGTTTATGGTTTATCTCTCAAGATAACCAAAGAGTAAGTTTTATGCTCATAAAGATTAATACTATTTCCTAACTAAATAATTATTTTTCTAAAGTGTAAATCGGGGTATTACAATCTACCCTCCTTAAAAGAAAGTTTCGTCCTCGAAGCTCCTAAGCTAAAACCAATCCAGAAAGGAAACACAACGAAACTCAAACAGATTAATTCTCCAGGTTGCGCACTCAACAAAGAAAAGAAATGCATTGTTAAATTCGACCCTCACAAGTAATAAAGTTACGTCCTCGTTTTCATAGGAATGATCCCATTACTCCTTTTGCACCTTTATCATTATAAGTTGTCTTGTTGCCACTAACAATGTTTTGCAGCTTGAATTGAGTTTGAGGGAGCAAGGATCTTTGATGCTACATCGTTTGTGAAAAGGGATGTTACACATTCGTTTATTTCCTATATCCCTTACTCCTTTAGTTTTGCCCCGATCTTTATTCCTAAAGTGAGGAAAAGGGGTTTGCATTTGCTAGAACTTAGCTCATTCACATTGTTTTATGTTGTGCTCCCCAAGTCCCGGAAACACTTCTAAAGTGTGGAAAGGAACTTCCACCTTAGTATGTTTTGATCCGTGCTCCGTTTTTCTACCTAGTGCTTAAAGTAACATCGAGGACAATGTATATTTTAAAGTGTGGAAAGGATGCACTTTGTGCTTTGTTGTTTGTAGATTCAATTGATTGATTGGTTCATGGCTGATGATTGTGCGTTTTTATGGAGAGTGCGTCATTATTCATTCTATTTTAGAAGTGTGGTGGTGATGTTCAAAAATTATTTAATTCTTGAAATATTCTTTGGAAGTGACCTCTTTACACCATGTGAGAATTGCATAGAGCCAATTAGGTTTACATCTTTTGTATGCTTGCATGTTATTCACCTCTTATATTATTTGAACCTTAGTAAACGATCTCTCGAAGTGGGAGTGGGTGTGTGCTCTTCAACCTTGGAAAGATAATAAAAAACAAGGTCGGAAATGAACTTAATCTTGGTAAGGTATGGGGTAAAAGGTGAGCTTTATTGGTGAGCATTGAGAGAAAAAATCCGTAATCCCAAAAGAAAAAAGCATGAGTAAAAAAAGAAGGGGAATGAAGAAGAGAAAAAGGTAAGACGAAAAATAAATGGCCATCCCGTGAGATAAGAAAAGAGGTAAGCCATCTCGCTAGAAATTGGGGCAATTCAATTGCACTGTCTTCAAAAAGGCGTAGAGCTCTACGTGAAGTCGGTTGTCCCAATGGCGATGTCTTAGGAGATGAGAAAAAAGAGAGTAAAAAGAGAGAGCAATTGCTTATGACGGGATCACAAAAGATTCCCTCGGGCTAAAACATAGAGATCTATGTCGTGGGAAGTCGATCTTTGGCATAAGGGTGGAGGCGAGAGAGAACCAACGCTTTTGTCGGGACCGTGAAAAGTTTCCCCGGGTTACAACACAGAGCTCTATGCCGGAGGAAACTGGACTTTGGCTTAAGGTTGGTTAGCGGTCCATACCAAACCTTCATTTATTTTAATATAAAGGACCTTGGCGTTATAAGGGTGGATATCAGTTCAGATGTGCACATCGTTCCCACTAGTGTGGCTCGGCTATAGGCCTTAGAATATAGGAGGTGAATTTGAAAATTTTTGCATGCTTGAACTAGTATGGAGAATGTGTTCCCTTATGCCTAAGTTTATCCTTAATAGGGGTTTTTGCTTCATTAGAATATTCCTTGAATTGCAAAGTATAGCACATGGTTGACAGACTTGTTTAATAGCATGAAGGATTTCACCCCATCCGTTAAGTCACACACTTTTCTCGATTGACTACTTGATTGATTGAATTTGCATTAAGTATCTTTGTCACTTATCAATCCTTGAGTTGAATTGAAACATTGCTCGAGGACGAGCAAGAATAAAGTGTGGAAATTGTGATAAGTGTCAAAGATGCTATGTTTATAGGGTGTTTAATAGGCATATTGTGCTACAATTAGAGTCCTTTAAGCCTAATTCATGCTCAAATAGCTTAATTTGATAGAAGTTAGTATTAAGGACTAATTCTATTTGCCTTTGTAGGAAAATAGCAAAACATTGGCATTTTAAAGGCATTCAGGCGATAGTTCGGTAATCGGAGCATATCTCGAGCTAGGAGTGTCCAAATAAGGTGATTCAAATGGTCATGGAAAGAAAACTTAAAGGGCTACAACTTTGGTGAAGGCAAAGAAGGCAAAATCCCAGCAGAAGAGCACAACGTAAGTCACAATGTTCGTTGTGAAATGCGTTGTCGAGAAACAGAAAGTACAACGAATTCCGCAATGAATGTTGTGGAATTAGTTGTGAAGCCAGCGCGGAAATTCCAGATTTTCAGCCTATTTAAAGGCCTGTAAAGAGATTTTTGGGGGATATCTCTTTTAGCTCTTTCACTACACTTTCATTTTAGCTCTCTTATATTAGATTGGGGTTAGATTAGATTTCCATTTCATCAATTAGAATAGATTTCCATTGTTCTAGCTTGAAGATTCATTGATCTACAGATTGACTAAAAATTTAAGATTACAAAGAGTTGGAAATGTTGATACCTTTGAAGAATAGACGCATTTTCAAAATGGATTGCTGATGTAGGTGATGGTGAGACAGGTGCGACTAAGGATGGTTTTGCAAATATAGAAATCCCGAAAGATAATTTATTACAGCCGAAGATGATCCAATTGCAACTAATAGTATATTCCATAAGTTTTCTGATCTTATGGTACTTGTGATTTTGAATATTTAAATGGTCGTGTTATTTTAACACCAACATTGAATGTACTTGATGAGATCAATGAGTATATGAGTAGCTTGAATTCAACTGAGGGTATGACATATTTCAATTCTAATTTTGTTTGTCAATTGGATTCTGGTTCATACTATACATTGGCTCAATTGCACACCCCAGAGTTTTTGAATGGGTTAAAATGCTCAAGGATTCCAAATTATTATTTTCCTTTAAATTTGGGGTATCCAATCATGCTTTTACGGAACATTGATCATTCACTAGGTTTGTGCAATGACACGAGATTGGTTATTACTAAATTAGGGGTCGGGACAAGGGCGGACCCAGCATGGGGGCAGCTGCCCCCCCTCACCCCACCCTAACCCCATATATAACCCTTATATGTATATTTGTATATATAGTACAAGTTTTAGTATAGGTATAATAAAATAGATAAAAGTTGACAAAAGATGATGGGATCAAGTGGTAAGGTGCACATACTATCTTTCTAAGGAGCCAAAACTCGAATCCTTCATCAGCGTGTGTACAGATTTATTTACTCCTTGCGACTTAGGTATTTTTTATGACTTTTAAATACTTCGTATTAATTAATTGTGAGATTTACAAACACATATATAACCTTCTTTTATATTAATAATGAGATGTGTTTATAATGTATTTTTAATTCGAATTATTTTATCAAATTAATTATGTTTCATATTTTGTTATGAATATTTTTTATAAAGTTTTGATGTGTTTTATTTTCCGTCCACATCCAATAATATTTATGGCTATACTTTTAAGTGTTTTATTTTTTTTATCAAACTATCTCTTTTGTTTTAATGCATTTCGCCCCCACTGAAAAAATTTGTTGGGTCCGCCACCAGGTCGGGATCATGTTATTGAAGCAAAAATTATGTCAGGAAATAATTTGATTACTCGAGTTTTGGTTTCGAGATTGACATTGACTCCATCAGATCCTTGGTTACCATTTAAGTTCCAAAGGAGACAATTCCATCTAATGTTATTCTATGCAATGACAATAAATAAGAGCCAAGATTAACGTCTTTCGAATCTTGAATTACTTTTAAAGAAACCTGTTTTTGTACATGGACAACCTGAATGTGGCTTTAATGAGAGTTATCAACCCTAAGGGTCTTAAATTGTTGTTTTAGGCCAAAATGGAGAGTACTTTTCTTCAAAGACAAATGTTATGTACAATGAAGTTTTTAACAATTTATAAAGTTTAGTGTTAATGTTTAGGCTTTTTGTAAAATTAATATTAACTATATTTATTTTGTAATATATGAATTGCATCTATGTTTACGTTAACTTGTGTAATTTTAAATAAATAGTATTATTATAATGTTGTGTGATATTCATTCCGTGTATCGTAATAAATATTGTGTATCAAGAAATTTTTAAAAATTTGTAATTAGATTTGGTCAATTGTAGTGTTTATGTTTATTTATGTTTATGTTTTTGTAAATTTAATAATGTATTCAATATAATTTTCTAATTTCTTTTTTAGAACAAGTATCCCGCTTTAGATGTTATTTTATGACTTTTATTGTTCAAAAATGATTCGCAGAGAAGAGAGATATTTTGACGAAATTGAATTTTTTTAGTAGAATATAATTGTGAAGTGTATAAGAACAGGAGGTTTTATTTAGTTGTATTTTCTAAATAAACACGTGTGAAAATCTCTATAGTCTTCTCTTTTTATTGTCTTGCCGTTCTATTCGGGGCAGTACGGGTTGGGTTCTATCAAAACAAAATTTAAATTTTGGCACAAGTGTCAAATAGGCCCATATACTACTGCGAAGTGTTCAATTTCCACCACGAACTAAATTTTGGCACAAGTGTCAAATAGGTCCATCTATGAGTTAAACTTGTTCAATTAGCTTTTTTTACAGGTTAATAACAGGTTACCTATTTAATTATTAAAATAAATAAATAAAATCAACTAAAATAAAATAAAATAAAAAAGAATACAGCCACCGTTTGTCCGCGCGAGGACAGCCAGTGGCTGTATTCTTTTTTTTATTTTTTATATATATAATAATTTTTAAATTATTTTGAAATTATTTTTTTAATAATTGAATTAGTAACTTGCAAAAAAAAGTCAATTACCTGTAAAAAAAGGCTAATTGAACAAATTTAGTAGGTAAGTGTGGTTAATTAGCCTTTAATTTAGTTCATGATAGGAATTGAGCACTTGACAATAGTACATGGGCCTATTTGACACTTCTCCCTTAAATTTTCTATTCAATGCAAAATGAAAATGGCAGTATGAGAATTTTCTGATAACTTTTCTAGGAAACCTTTATAGGGAATAGCTAGAATATAAATAATAAATAACCGTGTAAAAATGTATTTTTGTTCCAGGGTTTACATAGACTCCTAAATGTTGTTATAATTGAAATCATTAATTAATTATATATTTTTTAAAGATGTATATTAACAATTTAATATTTAATTATAAAATAATTTAATATATATATCGCGCCTCACACAGGTAGAATACTAATCTACACAATTATGGCTATGACTCTAAGAAGCGGGAAAAGCGGAAAGCAGCGAGTAAGTGTAAGTGTAACGTCATACTATCATAGGAGTATGTATGCCAAAAATAAGTGCAAAATTTGATGAATTACGTAAGAGATCGGATACCCATGTTCGCGAGTGAGACAATAAATTCACAGCCTCCACGCACTCCAACTACCCTGGCCTGCCTAGTGCCTACCCCAATTGCTGGAGCCTGCAAAACCACAAAACCCTACAACACCGCATAATTCATATATATATATATATATATATATATATATATATATATATATATAATAGTTGGATAATGTCTAATGAACAATAAAAGTTATTGAAAGTGTATACAAATCAAAACATACACACATGTATGCCTGCGTTTGTATTAAATTAATTATATATAGTGTAGGTAGAATTGGTAAAAGAAAAAAAAAATAAATTTAGCGTAATTGATGGAATAATATAATATGCGTGCCATATTATTATTATTATTATTATTATTATTATTATTATTATTATTATTATTATCTATAATAATAATAATAATAATGTTAGTCAAAGAAGAAGAAGTCATGCATGGCAAGAAAATAGGAATGTTATTGGTCTTAATATTAGGGAAGATTGCAACTAGAGGAAGGATCTTATATAAAGGCTTTGGGATCAGACAAAGGGGCTCTCTCTCTCTCTTCTACATACATGCTCTTTTCGTCATTCATTCCATGGCCATGGCTGTCTATGTACATGTACCACACTTGCCACAAATATAATAAAAGACTTTCGGCTTGGCTTAGCCCAAAAAGGCTCGTGGTTTTTACCGCTTTGATTTTCACGTTAAATCCTTGTGTACTTGTTTATTGATTCCGTACAATATACCCCTATTATCATTTTAATCTCATATTTGTTACAATTATTTATTCATGCGGGTTAATTAATCCGGACCCCCGGTTTAATTAATTCCATCATTGGTGCTCTTGTTGAGAGCGGCTGTACAAGCTTGAGCGTGCTCTCCTTAATCAACGTTTCTTATGAACACTTCAACAATGGCAGATCAAATCCCATTTCAATAGCCCTTCGAGCGTACAATTATATGACAACCATGCCAGAATAAAAGTTCCATGGACGCCCGACGTAGGACGCAGTGGAGTCTCCAAACGCCATCACCTAAGGCTCTGCTCCGCCGGGTCTCTCGAACACGATCGCACTGTCCCTAAAGATGAAACCCGACGTGCCGATGATCTCGTATTCCCAATAAGACTGCTGCGTCGAGTGGACGTGGAAGATGTCTCGATAACTACGGATCGCACGTCCAAATAACGCGGCACAGACGAATTAGAATCCGATCTGAATGCCACTGTGCATAGGATAATACTATACGTGCTGAAGGTTTTCCTGCTCAAATCTTGTAATGCACACATACATTACCATAATTACTATATATTTATTGTGTAATCGCCGAAAGTTGCCGATCGGAGATGGCATGGATCGGATGTCACCATTATTTCTTGCAACCCAACTTTATCTACCGATCTTCATTCCCGTAACCATAAAACCAGTGCTGACCACGGCGGCATGGAATTTCGACACATGCATTACTTCGATCTCTGCTGATGTATCGTCGCGGATGCAGTCGCCTACTGTAGCAGAATTGCAAATCCCAATGGCGCGAATGATCCTGATCTAGGTCTGCAAGGTAACATGAGTTTACAAGTCGAACCATTTACAATCTATGGTGCTAGCTTTCTTCATGCTCGCCGTCTCCTTCGCCATCCTCAGCCGCACGTTCTCTGATCGCAAAAACCAGGGGATCTGAAGTACATGCCCTTGGATGATCGTGAACGGAATGGTTTTGGATTGCCCTCCTCGTTCATTAGCGGCACTGGACCCATGGCATCTGCTAACGTTCTTGGCGTACCTCCCAACATCTCCCAAGTCTGATCGCCAGATGTCCAAGGAACTACATATCTTTTAAAAGCTACGTCCAAGTTGCGAAGTGTTCAGGTTCTTGAACTTATTGATGCTTTGAATTCCATCGCTCAACTATACTTCTTCACCTTACTCCCTTAAACCAAAGACTGGACACTAGAAGACACAGATGCTCTGTTCGACACATTTTCCTGTGGAGTCAACCCTGAGAGAGGTAGAGAAGAAGGATGGGGGAAACGACGAACGTGATCGCATGCCATAGTTTACCGTATAGCAAGGGAAGTTTTAGATGCAGCTACTCGCATAATTCAACTTGGTGTGGCCACTAATGAAATTGATGTTGTGGTCCATGGAGCTATCGCTGCTAGAAGCAAGAGCATGGTGATGTTGTAAATGTGATGTCACTGTGTACTATAAAGGGATCCATGGCGATCTCTGGTTCAATGCACATACGAATGCTTGGATAAATCTATATCAATTGGTTGGTCTGTTTTTCTAAAGCTACATCCGAACCTCGTGCCGATCGTCTGCTCCCTCGTATGGTTGAAGTTCGCAGGCCGAAGGTGATCTGTGTGCTCTGTCCTGCAAGATTAATTTGCTCCCCATTAGAACCCGTGTTCTGCCGCTGCGAGCCCGTCATCTCGTTCTCTGATCCACTGGAAACGACGGGCATGCACAAGCGGGAGGAAGGTCTGGACTGGTGTCGTCTCAGGCGCCATAACAGGCAAAGCCACCACCTAGGCGCGGATCGGAGTCGCTGGTTTCTGGTTGGTTGGCCAGTTCGGTTGATCGCTTTTGGTGTTTTCCTACCACTGATCGTTGCGAATTTACAATGGCCATAGTTTGGAAAAGGCATGCATGCATTTCCACAATATGCGTACGTATATATATATTATATGTTTCTTATATAATAGAATTCCACAATATGCGTACGTATATATATATTATATGTTTCTTAAATAATAGAATATAATGATATTAATAAGTGGATCACTAAGCAAAATGGGACACTGAATTATTTATTACATCAAAGTAAAGTATAAGGGTTGATCCATGGTCGTAGTTGTGCGCGCCAGCCCCGACTTTGGTATACCTTAACGGTGATACGTGACCCGTCCTTGTTCACTACCTGGATAAAAAAGAGCCTATTTTTGGTTTATTACATATATGTTGGCCCCCCGGGAAGGCGGCCACGCTCGCGGGCAACTGCGATAGCTAGCTTAGACTCATCATACCTAGGGGCGATACAAGGTCCAACCTCGCACATCGCTGAACGGAGGAGCTTATGGGTGCGAGTCGGGGGACTCAACCCATAGTCGTCACACCCCTAGGGGCGGTGCGAGGTCCGACCTCGCCTACCGTCGAACGGAAGGATTCAGGATGCGAGTCAAAAAGACTCTAACCCAGGAATCGCTAAAACGTCCTAAGGGTGGTACGGGGTCCGACCTCGCCTATCGCCGAACGGGCGTAACGCAATCTTGACACCCTAGGGGCGGTACGAGGTCTGGCCTCGCCTACCGCTGAACGGAAGGATTCGGGATGCGAGTCAGAAGACTCCAACCCAAGAATCGCTAAAACGTCCTAAGGGCGTTACGAGGTCCGACCTCGCCTATCGCTGAACGGACGTAACGCAACCTTGATGCCCTAGTGGCGATACGAGGTCCGACATCGCCTATCGCCGAACGGAAGCTACGGGTCCAAGGCAAAAACACTTTGACCTAATGGCTAACACGACAGGCGAACGAATACGTTGGTGTTCCGCGCACAAACATACTTTGGTGCTCCGCGCACAAACATGTAGTCCAGACTATGCTCTTTGTTAAGGATGCACTCCAGCGTTATCATTTTTATTCGGTGAACATCAGTTTTCTACTTTCTTATACCGACAAATACTTGCGATTAAGAAAGTGGGGGACTCGTGATGGAATAATATAATATGCGTGCCATATTAATATTATTATTATTATTATTATTATTATTATTATTATTATTATTATTATTATTATTATTATTATTATCTATAATAATAATAATAATGTTAGTCAAAGAAGAAGAAGTCTGGCAAGAAAATAGGAATGTTATTGGCCTTAATATTAGGGAAGATTGCAACTAGAGGAAGGACCTTATATAAAGGCTTTGGGATCAGACAAAGGGGCTCTCTCTCTCTCTTCTACATACATGCTCTTTTCGTCATTCATTCCATGGCCATGGCTGTCTATGTACATGTACCACACTTGCCACAAATATAATAAAAGACTTTCGGCTTGGCTTAGCCCAAAAAGGCTCGTGGTTTTTACCGCTTTGGTTTCCACGTTAAATCCTTGTGTACTTGTTTATTGATTCCCTACAATATACCCCTATTATCATTTTAATCTCATATTTGTTACAATTATTTTTTCATGCGGGTTAATTAATCCGGACCCCGGTTTAATTAATTCCATCATCGTAATAAAGATGATAAGAAATTATAAATGTACAACACAGAACATCAAACAAAAGTATTTTATGCCACTTATATCATTAATATATTTTTAATTCTAATTAAAAACAAATGTTAAAATACATATCAACAGTAAAGATGTAAAGGATAAAATTGGAAACAAAATATAGATGAACAAATAACAAACATTTAATACAATTTATACTATGAATCGACACAATTTACATTTTAATTAAGGACGACTAACATCTTCGACTCTTATATATATATATATATATATATATATATATATATATATATATATATATATATATATATATAAGTCTCAATCAAAGTTATATCCCTCATTTATTTTCATGTTTTTAATAGATTTGTCAAAATTAATCTGCTGTCCAGTGGCTAGAGAAAACACATCAAGTATCCACCTCATACGAATAGTTTCCATCTCATTTGAGCGAAAAAACAAAAAACAGTCATCAGCAAATAATAGGTGAGATACCATTGGTGCACCCCTTGACACCATTATACCATGGATTTGTGAAAGTGTGAAGTGTTTCATCTATTTCTCAACTTAGAACTGTACAGATTACAATAATTTATACTGAAAACTAGCTATAACCTAATGGGCCCACTGTAACGGGCCTAGGGTTTCAACACTCCCCCTCAAGCTGGAGAGTATAGATCATAAGCTCCCAGCTTGTTACAAATATATTCAACTCTAGGAGCTCTAAGGGATTTCGTCAAGATATCAGCTAACTGATCTGCAGAATTAACAAAGCTAGTTTTAATACACCCTGACACAATCTTCTCTCTAATGAAGTGACAGTCAACCTCAATGAACAGGATTTGACGCGATGTGTAGAGCTGCTTGATTGTCACATATCAACGTCATTTGGGCAACATTGCCACATTGCAATTCTTGTAGTAGGTGTTTAAGCCACATAAGCTCACATGTGGCAAGCGCCATGGCTCGATATTCTGCTTCAGCACTGGACCTAGCAACCACATCCTGCTTCTTACTTTTCCAAGATATGAGATTACCTCCAATGAGAATACAATAACCTGAAGTAGAGCGTCTGTCAAACGGGCAACCAGCCCAATCTGCATCACAATACCCAACAACTTGTGAATGTCCTCTATCTTCGTATACTAAGCCTTGTCCTGGTGCTCTCTTGATATACCTTAGAACACGAACAGCAGCATCCCAATGAGAATCACAAGGTGTCTCAAGAAACTGACTCAACACACTAACTGCGAAGGAGATATCCGGTCGTGTGATCGTGAGATAATTCAGTTTTCCAATCAATCTCCTATATCGCTCTCGGTCAGGCAATGGCTCCCCTTGTCCTGGTAAGAGTTTAACATTCGGATCCATTGGATTATCAACCGGTCTACTGTCCAGCATGCCAGTTTCTTCTAAGATATCCAAGGCATACTTCCTTTGAGAAATAACAACACCACTGCTAGATTGAGCCACTTCAATTCCAAGAAAGTATTTTAGCTTACCCAAATCCTTAGTCTGGAACCGACTAAAGAGATACTCCTTCAACTGAAATATGCCCTCTTGATCACTCCCTGTAATAACAATGTCATCCACATATACTACAAGGTATATGCATTTCTCATTAGAATGACGATAGAAAACAGAATGATCAACTGCACTTCTTGTCATACCAAACTCACACACCACAGAACTAAACCTTCCAAACCAAGCTCGTGGAGATTGCTTTAAACCATATAAAGAACGGCGAAGTTTACATACCATACCAGACTCCCCCTGAGCAACAAACCCAGGTGGTTGCTCCATATAAACCTCCTCGTGAAGATCACCATGAAGAAAGGCATTCTTGATATCCAGCTGGTGTAAGTCCCAATGATGAATGGCTGCCAAAGACAAAAGTAAACGAACTAAAGCAATTTTAGCAACCGGGGAAAAAGTATCAGTATAATCCAAACCAAAAATCTGAGTATAGCCTTTTGCCACCAGACGAGCCTTAAGACGATCAATTGCGCCATCAGGGCCCACTTTCACCGTATAAATCCATCTACAACCAACCACAGTTTTACCAGGAGGAAGAGGAACAAACTCCCACGTGCCACTAGACTGGAGGGCCTCCATTTCTGTTAACATGGCTTGACGCCAACCTGGATCCGAGAGAGCCTCACGAGTGGATTTGGGTATAGACACAGAAGATAGGTGAGAAAGAAATGCAAAGTAAGGGGACGAGACACGGTGATAACTCAGAAAGGTATATATAGGATGGGGGTTACGAGTAGAACGTGTACCTTTTCGAACAGCAATAGGTGCCTCAGTGAGATCAGTGTCAGATTGCAGTGGAAGTGGTGGAACCGCAGCCGGAGGATCGGACAGTACTGGCAAGTCACTAGGGACCTCAGGAACTGCAGGGCGAGGACGCCGGTGATAAACCTGAAGAGGCGGGTTAAGAGGAGCTGGTTGAGCTGGAGGAACAGTGGACTGGACAAGAGGAAGTGGACCAAGATAAGGTATGGGGAGCACCTCAGAGACAGGGATCGTGTCTCCTGATGAGGACTGGAAAAATGGTGTGGACTCAATAAAGGTGACATCTACGGATACAAAGTGACGCTTTAGTGCTGGAGAATAACACCTATAACCCTTTTGGACACGGGAATAACCCAAAAAGACACTTGACTGCTTTAGGATCTAATTTGGATCGACCTGGAGTCATGTCATGAACAAAACAAACACACCCAAAAACACGAGGTTGAATAGGGAAAGGATCAACAGAAGGACACACAATGGAATATGGGGTGTCATTGTTAAGAACAGAAGATGGCATGCGATTGATCAGGTAACAAGCAGTAAGGATAGCATCAGCCCAGAATTGAGAATGAACATGGGAGTGTAACAACATAGTACGGGCAATTTCTACTAGATGTCTATTCTTACGCTCAGCCACCCCATTCTGCTGAGGTGTGTAAACACATGACCTTTGATGCAATATACCACGAGATGTCATATATGACTGAAAAGGATGAGAGAGATATTCTTTAGCATTATCACTATGCAAAACACGAATGAGTTTGCCAAATTGAGTTTGTATTTCAGCACAAAAAGTTTGAAAAATCTGAAACAATTTAGAACGATCTTTCATAAGGAAAACCCAAGTGCACCTTGAATAATCATCAATAAAGGTTACGAAATAACGAAAACCCAAAATAGAGTTGACACGACAAGGACCCCATATATCTGAATGAACTAAATCAAAGAGGGACGCAGCCCGATTATTGACTCTTCTCGGAAAAGACTGACGTGATTGCTTTCCAAGATGACACGACTCACAATCAAAAGACTCAACAAACAGACCTGGGACCATCCGTTTTAGTTTAGAGAGACTAGGATGACCCAAACGACTATGAATAAGTAAAGGAGACTCTGTAGAGGCAGAAGCAGCAACATCACCACCCCGCATGTAATAGAGGCCCTGTGACTCATTGCCGGTGCCAATCACCCTCCCCGTACTGCGATCCTGCACAACAACCGAATCAGCACAAAAGGTTATGGAACAATTGAGAGTACGGGCAATTTTACTCACAGAGATAAGGTTGAAGGGACTGTTAGGGACATATAAAACAGACTCCAAGGAAAAGACGATATAGGGGAAGCCTGACCAACACCAATTGCTGGTGTTTGATGACCATTAGCTAAGGTGACCATGGGTAAAGTCTTAGACTTAGACACATTATGCAAAAGAGAAAGGTTACCAGAAATATGATCTGAAGCACCTGAGTCCAATATCCAAGAGTTTGGAGTATTGGCGTGTGAAAGACAAACCAAAGAGGAAGTACCAGCATTAGGTGTGGAAGATTCAAGGCGGGATGCTGCTTTAAGTTGGAGATACTCTTCATATTCCCTAGAGGTCATCTCAACTGGGGTAGAGGTTGGCTCATGAGTCTGACTCTCGGATGCAGCAGCCTGGGCCAGATTAACAGAACGGGGAGGCCGGCCATGTAACTTCCAACAACGATCTTTGGTATGACCATCTTTGTGGCAGTATTCACACCGAGGACGTTTGCCACGACGACCACCACCACCACTAGATGGTCCAGAAGGTCCTCTATCCACAGCTCGAGTAGCTAGAACTGATGACTCTCCAATAGGTTCAACTGAGGGAGTTGAGGCAATACGAAGCAGTCTGGCAGCAGCGTCAGTGTAGGTAGGCACACTAGGACTGGATAAAATCTGATCACGAATGTGAACCTGGTCAGGCCGAAGGGTAGCCAAGGTCATCACCATAAAGAACTTATCATACTGCTTCATATGACTTTCTGACGTCTCCTGATATGGAAGTAAATTATGATACTCCTGCTGTAAAGCTTCTATCCGACCCAAGAAATCCTGTGTACTCATATCAGCAGTGGAACGGAAATTAAGCATATTAGATACAAGGGAATATAGCCTTTGGATATCATTAGTATACAATGACTTAGCTTTATTCCACACATCATAACAAGTGTCATAAGACTTGTAAATAAGATATAATTTAGGGTCAATGGATTGCCACAACATATTGCACAATAACGCGTCTGACTTCTCCCAATCTGATTTCTTCGACTCTTCAATTTCCCCAACCTTTTTGGTTAGATGATCAAACATCCCCTGGCCTTTGAACCAGAGTGTCACAGAAGCGGCCCACGAAGTGTAGTTTTCACTCCCAACCAATTTGTCCATAGTAATGGTGGGATAAGAGGTAAAGGAAGCCATAGAGATTACCCAAAAAGAAAAAACACACTGTCTGTTTCTCTCTGACCGGCGGTGACCGGCGGCGGCGGCGGCGGTGGCCGGAGAACGGCGGCGGCGGGCGGTGGCGAGGAAAACGTTCAACACTCCCGGAAGCGTCTCGTCGAGACGAGTCCAATGGTGGTGACGGCGTCTCGATCGGAGATCGGAGGAGAGAGTTATGGCCGGAAAACAGCGGCGGTTCCCGGCGACGGCGACGGCGCGTGGCGGCGGCGGATGGCGACCGGACTCTGGGCACAGACTCGCGACGGAGCTCCGGTGAGGCCTGTGGTCTCGGTTTAGGAGAAGAACCACCAGGCAGAGGTCGGAGAGAGAAGACCAGTCGCGGCGGCAGTGAAACTCCGGTGGCGGCGGCGGCGCGGCGGCGGGGAAGAGAGGGGAAAAACTATCTAGGGTTTAGGCTCTGATACCATGTGAAAGTGTGAAGGGTTTCATCTATTTCTCAACTTAGAACTGTACAGATTACAATAATTTATACTGAAAACTAGCTATAACCTAATGGGCCCACTGTAACGGGCCTAGGGTTTCAACAGGATTAAACCTCGTTATATATGATGATCTATTAAAGAGTTTAAACCTTCTGTAATAAAAAGGAACAAATAAGGCGACATGGGGTCCCCTTGTCGGAGTCCTCTACCTGGTATAATCGGGCCAAACTGACACTGATCATACAAAACATGATAACGCACAGTACTAACCATTTCAGAGATAATAGCAACCCACTTAACATCAAATCCCATTTTCAACATTATCTCACGCAAGAAAGACCACTCGACTCGGTCGTACGCCTTACTCATATCAAGTTTTAAGGCCACGGCTCCTTCCTTCCCCTGAGTCTTACGCTTTAAATAATGATGTATCTCATATGCTATCATTATGTTGTCTGAAATTAATCGCCCGGGTACAAACGCACTCTGTGATATAGAGATTAAATGATGAAGTACAGGCTTTAACCGATTAGCACAAACTTTAGAAGCAATTTTATACAAAACATTACACAAGGCAATTGGTCGAAGATCTTTCATGGAGTCTGGATTGACTTTCTTTGGCACTAACACAATTAAAGTGTCATTAGCCTTTGCAGGAAGAGTAGTATTTCCAATGAAATCGCGACAAAACATGGTCACGTCATGGCCAATAATATCCCAGAAATGTTGAAAGAAGCCCGGACCTAGTCCATCAGGGCCGGGAGATTTATCTGGATGCATTTGCATCACAGCCTTCCGTACCTCATATAAGCTAACCTCCGAGAGCAGCATAGTGTTTTCATTAGCGGTGACCCGGGGCTGAATATGCTGTAAAATCTCTCCCATTTCACACGTAGTGGCTGTGAACAAAGAATCAAAATAATTTACCATGACATCTCCCTTGTCCTCTATAGAGTTAGCAACAGAACCATCATCTCTACGTAACTCATGTATCTTGTTCATTCTCCTTCGGGCTTTCACAGAATTATGAAAATATCGTGTATTCAAATCGCCTCCTTTGTACCAATGTTCCTTCGCCCGCTGTTTCCAGAAGTGATGTTGTTGATCGAGTAGGGATAAATACTCACGTTCAGTATTAGAATAAGCTAGGAAACTGGAAGCATCCCTACCCATACGTAGCATCTCAAGGCGTTTTTTACAAGTTTCAATTTTACGATGGAAATCCTTGTTGTATCCCTTTCCCCACTTCCACAGATTCACCCCACAAGCTGCCATGCGTTCTAATATATGCCGACCAGAATTACGGTCCCAAGTATTACTTACAATTTCCCTACACCTATCCTCCCGGAGCCACACATTATCGAAGCAAAACCTCCTTCCTCTCCCATGCACCTCCGTTACCGTAGGATAAAGGATAAGGGGTAAATGGTTACTGTAAGTACAGCCAAATGTGCATGCATATGCCCTGTCAAAAATCGAAGTCCAGGAATCAGTGACAAAGATTCGATCTAGTTTCTCTTCGATCATGTTAGGAGTACCCCGAGACTTCTCCCAAGTGAATTGATTACCCGAGAACGGGAAATCCTGTAACCCACAATCCGCCACTGCATTCTGAAAACCCGACAACAACCACTGAGGATGAGGGAGTCTGCCACGCTTTTCAGATTGCGATAGTAGGTCGTTGAAGTCTCCCATAATAACCCATGGGAGAGTACTCAACCCTGCCAATGTACGTAGGAACTGCCATGCCTCACGGCGTCGAGTACTTTCAGGGTATCCATAGTATCCCGTGAATCGCCAAGTAGGTCTAAGAACATCAAGAGTCACGTGTGAATCAATATGGTTGCTAGAAAATCCTGAAATATGTACTTGAACAGGATCCTTCCACAATAGCGCCAAGCCTCCTTTATGACGAATTGCATCCACCACAAACATATTCTGATAACCGAGTTGTACACGAATAGGTTCCAATTAAGAAAACCACCACAGGCCTCTTCGAGCGGATCATATCCACAAACATATTCTGTTATTATCTAAAAAAGTTTCAATTAAGAAAACCACCACAGGCCTCTTCGAGCGGATCATATCCGCTAACACCTGAATTGCCGTCGGGTTGCCAAGCCCCCGGCAATTCCAAGATAAGAGACTCATTGATCTTGGCGGGCCTGCACTGCAAGTCCCGCCGGAACACCATTGTTATCTAGATAAGTACTCTCACCAATACTAACAGATGCAGAAGCCTGGCCAATTGAAGCAGATTGTAGTACCCTTCTCCTCTTTTGATCGCCAATGTTCAAAATGGGCAACTCATCAGAGTCCATAGAAACAGTAGGTTGCATGCAAGTGGTTCTATCACCCTGAATCTCACTGCCTTCACCATGTATATCAACAGTATGGGAAGCAGCCTCTGCCATAACCGGAGAAATCCAGCGGCGACGTTCTATGGTGGATTCAGGGGGTATCCAGCATTGATTCTGATTTGGCAATGCACGCCCAGGATTCACTCTTAACCACGAACCATAAGGTTTCACCGCGTTTAGATTACAGTCCTGCAGCGCCTTAAGACAGAATCTGTCACCATGCCCAATCACACCACACAAGAAACAAAATTTCGGCAAGCGTTCATACTTGAAATCAACAACAGCCCACTCACCCGAATCACGTTTCAGTTTCATTTGTTTCTTGAGAGGCTTCACCACATCCAAAGACACTCGCACCCTATAGAAAGTCTGCATACCCCCATCAAAATTACGCTCATCAGTAGAAACAAACGTGCCCAAGAAGGAGCCAATGGCCATGACCACCGAAGCCGAGCGTAAACCTACCGGCAGGGAATGGATTTGCACCCAAAAGTCAGCATGAGTAAGGGGAATGGATTCAAGATCAACACCCTCTTGAACCCGTTTCATAAGCAACAAACTTTGATCATAAGTCCAAGGGCCATCGTTCAAAATACGAGTAAGATCACCATCATGATAGAATCGGAATAGGAATTTTCGTGGTTGCAACTCGCGCATATTCACCCCCACGGCAGGTCTCCATACACCGGCCATAGTATCCTGAAAATACGCGAACCTCACTGGTTTATCAGTCACCAATCTACCCACCGCATAAAATCCATCATCCTCAACCCCATCATCAACAGTATGATCAGGAACTTGCAAAGATATGCCTTCGTCATCCACGTCCGCAAGTGTAAGTTGAGCACACCTATCAGTAATCTCCGGTGCAGCCATAGAAGAAGCGAGTGAACCGCCTTGAGAAGCAGTTGCAAACGGAAGTTTTAACAGTTATCAGTCAAAAAAACGAAAAACGACAGAACTCGCGAATAGGGCGAGAGAAAAACTTATAAAAGAAATTCTTTTACTTATATGTTAAAAATTGTGTAAAACTAACAAAGGGGTAAGAGCCAAAGACCTTGTGGTCAAGTGGCATAGCAGTGACTTTTTTAAATGCACAGATTTGAACTCTAGTGGTGGTATTGCCTTTTTGTGCTTCAATAAGTTGAGAAAGTATGTATTAACAGATATTACATTGTAATTGAATTGCTCACATAATATTTTTTAATGGTTTTGTGAGAGATACCTTCTATGCTTTGCTTTAAAAAAAAAAATTGTCTTCCATTTGTTCCTCATCTTCTCAATTGGCCGTCGTTTTCTTCCTCTTCTTCTTCCCTTCTTTCTCTTGAATTTAATTTTGACCTTTACAAGATATAGGTGAAGTGAAAATTTATAAACTTCGCCAGCCAAAAATTTTAAATTTTAAAATTTTTACTCAAAATGTTTGACATTCACAAGAAGTGGTCGGAAAGTAAGTTTATCTGGCTAGGGTCCTAAAATTTTCTACGTAAATATTTGTTTGACCATATATTTTTTTAGTCAGAATATACTAAAACCTCACACACCAAAACTAATCATGTTAAATTAAGATATCTAATTAAATTAAAAGAAACATGTGTCATTTCATCCACGTCCCATAAGTGCCATATCAATTCAAGTTGTTGAAAAAAAAAAAAAAACAGAGATTGATTTAAAACAAAAAGTTTATCCTCCTATTTCCTTTTTAAGCATGACAACTAAAACTGGAAATAGCAACACACGAGTGATATTTTTATGTGAAAATAAAATTATTATATTACTGACTTCTTCTGCTTAAATGCGGTTGTGCCTTTTCATGCGGTTAGTGCAGCCACTTGAAAAAATGTATCAATGGTGTTGAAAAATGCACAACAATGAAATGCACAAATACACTAAAAATAATACACTAAAAATTCACAACACACTCAAAAAATGCATTATATTTTTCACACTTATTTATGCATTTCCGAACATTGTGTGGTGCTTTTATACATACCTAATGGTGCGTTTTTTGTGATGCGTAACTAATTTGTGCATTTTTTTATTGTGCATTTCCTAACATTATTGGTGCATATTTGTATAACTATTGATGCGGTCGCACTGACCACACGGGAAGACACAACCGCACATAAACTCTATTCCATATTACTTACAAAAATTTCACTGTTTTATTTTATTTATAGTAGTTGAAATTTAAGAATTTTCTTTAAATGTTAAAAGTAATTATTCTCACATCTTATTCTTAAAAGTAGTTCAAATCGAAGTATTTTTATTTGAAGTACGGGTGGTTGGTCCACAGATGGATGCGTACCACATGCTTATATAATAAGCCTCATGGCCTCATCCATTTTCATCCATCTTCCATATCACCCCCTACAAGTCCTCATTTAATTTCCCTTTTAGAGTATTTTTTTTTTTCTTAACATAGTGCTTTGAGAACGGGGAATGGAGGTGGGCGGTGGGCAAGTGAAAGAGTTGGCGGTGGCTAAGAAGCAAAATATGAGGTGGGCAGAGTTTGGTTTGAGGCTTCTGGCCTTTGCAAACACCCTTGCGGCCGCCCTAGTTCTTGGACTGGACAAGCAGACTAAGGTTGTAGCCATGCAGATCATCCCCACGTTGCCGGCGATGAATATTCCGGTCACCGCTGAGTGGAAATACATGTCTGCCTTCGTGTAAGTATATATATAACTATATTATACCTTTCTGTCAAAGATTTTGTGGTCAAGCCATATAATTGTAACTCTTTGAAAGGTCACAAGTTTGACCCAGTTTGCCACTCATTACATATTAGGTTTTGTTTTTAAAAAGCGAGAAGTGTCAAATAGGCCTATGTACTATTGTCAAGTGCTCAATTTCCACCATGAACTAAATTAAACGCTAATTAACCACACTTACCTACTAATTTTATTCAATTAGTTTTTTTGCAGGTAATTGACTTGTTTTTGCAGGTTACCAATTTAGTTATTAAAAAAATAATTTCAAAATAATATAAAAATTATTTAAAAAAAATACAGCCACCGGCTGTCCTCGCTGGACAGCCACAGCTGTCTTTGAAATGGCAGCCACCGGCTATCCGGCGAGGACAGCCGGTGGCTGTATTCTTTTTTATTTTTATTTTTATTTATTTTATTTTATTTTATTTATTTATTTTAATAATTAAATAGGTAACCTGTTATTAACCTGTAAAAAAAGCTAATTGAACAAATTTAACTCGTAGATGGACCTATTTGACACTTAATTTAGTTCGTGGTGGAAATTGAGCATTTCGCAGTAGTAGATGGGCTTATTTGACACTTGTGCATTTTAAAAATAATAATAGAGAAGTGTCATCATACTACATAATAATTGGTTCAATTAATTTTAGTTTTATTTTTTGAAATACTCATTATTTTTTACAAGGTATTATCTGTTCTATACTTTCTCAAACATTTACAGTCCAAAGAATCTATGTCCCCACCACCGGAGTTCAAGTCTATAACCATCCAAATGGAATGGTAACTGGGATACCATCACACTACCGTACAATGAATAATAGTTAAATACTTTTTATTTTTGTCTTTCGAGTTATGATAATTATAATTTTATCCTTAATTATTTATCGTGGGCATCAGGGCATGCATGATTTTGAACTTCCAAATGAGTTTGTGTTAAGTTTTTTGTTAAATATTAACATGCAATTTTTCTAAACATGATTTTTTTGGGTACATATAAACATGTAGTTCTCACAATTCGGTGGTACGGTTGAGAGCTGTATATATATCACAAGGTTTTTTTTTTTCTTAATTTATTTTTTTTTTATTATTTTTATACAACTAGACGCTCCACCACGTCTCTAGAAGAAGAGATGTAAATCTCTCAAAATTAGGGTGCAATCCTTTTACACATACTTTTCCTCTTTGTTAATGTGACAATTAACAAGTTATTGAATTAGAAAAAAGTATCTCACAACTTTTTTTTTTCTTCTAGCAAAGCTAGAGCAGTATAAATAGCAAAAAAATTTTTAGACAACAATAGAAATGCGTAGTTACTATTCGAAAATTTGCACTAAGTAAATCCGGTTCATGTGCATATAATAATCCACAAACAACATAAGAGGACAAACCGTACTAAAAATATTTTTATGTCATAAATACACTTGTTATTTTCCTATACAAATACCCGCATTAATTTCTCCTCCTCTCTATACATACACATACTGGCACAGCTGCTGTCTTTACTTCAATAACCGAATAATCTGGTGAACTAGATAGTTCATTTAAAATTTAAGATCAAGTTTGAAGTTGTTGGGCAATGTTACATTTTTTTTTTTTTTAATAAAACCATCCCTTAATATTTACAAGTGTTATTATTACATGTCTTTTTTTGTTTACCTGACTATTACATAAATATTTTATTAACTTAATTATAGTGGGAGCAATTAATTTATATATAGCAAATAAAATAAAGAATTTTTTTTAATACTTCGGGCCTTATCATAAGTGAACATTATATAGTGAGTTTTAGTAGAAAAATTAGTATTATTTAGAATTGTTGTCTTTAATTTGCTACGATCATTAACATTGTTGTTGTTGTCATTATGATGATAAGGATGAAATAGCGCGCGCACACACACATACACACACATATATATATATATATATATATATATATATATATATATATATATATATTAATGATCAAATGAGAACTAATCCATAGTAAGAACATGAGAATCACATGAATGTACACAATATACCTTACGGTAGATTGTGTGTCTCGTATATTGTAGTTTGTGCTTTCATGTACAAGTTTGCAGTTCTCATCTAAGAAGTGGTTCTTACTTAATGCAAACATATATATATATATATATATATATATATATATATATATATATATATATATATATATATATGGTGGTTGATTGTATGGTATGAGTGGTCGCAAATATATATATATATATATATGGTAGTATATATCGCATGGCTTACGCATGCAAGAATTAATGCTTGGAACATAAGTTGTTTTGAGTTCAACTGTCAACTGTGAATGGCGGCATGCATTAATGTTGATGTGATGAACCGCAACTAGCTAGCTGCTGCTGACTTCAATTTGATTGTTCAATTCTAATACTTTCTACGTACTTCTCCAACTCCGATCCACCTATTACTTTATTTCTCTCACCTAATATAATTATATAAACTTCAATGATTGTTTGTCCAATTCCACTTATTGGTGCACCAAACTATATAAACTGTAATGAATGTACGTTCAATATTCAATCATATTTATTACTCCCTATACATTTTCTTAAAGGTACTTCGTTGTGGTGAATGCCATTGCATGTGGGTACGCCGTTGTCTCCCTGGTCTTAACGTCGGTAGGTAAAGGACAAAAGAGCAGTCGTGTGGCGTCGTTAGTGGTGATCGTACTTGACCTAGTGATGGTGGCGCTGCTGTTTTCTAGCGGCGGAGCAGCCTTTGCGGTTGGGCTTCTTGGCTACAAAGGTAACTCTCATGTGCGGTGGAACAAAGTGTGCAACGTTTTTGGGAGATTTTGTGGACAAGTTGGAGGTGCTGTTACGGTGTCGCTCGCTGCTGCTGCCTTTTTTCTCTTGCTTGTCTTGCTTGCTATCATGAAGCTTCATAATAAACATCATTAGAAATTTAAATTAAAGGTGTTGAATTGAAGTAAAATTACTATATATAATAATGTTTTTATTTTCTACTGTACGTGTGGTGAAAGAACATTTTGAATGTAATGTATTTTGAATTGATTTCTTATGAGCTTGTGTCATTCGTGTAAAAAAACAAATAACATTATTAAAGTTTCAATTATCATAAGTTAGTTATGTACTTATGTCTTGTATGATATAAAATTATCGAGAATATTATATATTTGTATCCTAGCTATTAATGTCCTTATGAATATTATATATTTGTATCCTAGCTATTAATGTCCTTATGAATAAACTAATGGAGCTAAAACACACCATTCAATTAATATATATAGGTTGTTGGTTAATCCTTAATTAATGATTATATCAACACGTACACTAAGGCTTTTTTTGGGAGAATGGTAAAATTATAATATTGATTAGAACAATAGGTAGCGACGAAATTGAAACTATTGAGATCATCATTAGTAAATACAAATAAATTAATAAGGATTTTTTTTGTGGGCATTAATCGCTGGTCTTTTCACCTAATACGCTACTGAGTTATCATGATTTATCTCTTTGTTATTTGTTGACTCGAGATATGGGGTGAAGGAATTTTGTTTTTGCATTGTGGGCAAGGACTTGTAAACAAGGATTTTTTAATAATAGTGTTTCATATATATATATATAGTGTTTCAAGGGTTCTGGTGCGGGTGGCACTGTTAGGTGCGGTTGTGGGTTGCGAGGATGTCGTTCGTTCTTAATGACTACAAATATCCTGACCGTTGATCTTAAAGTTTGAAATTCACGTACTTTTAATTGTATTCGCGTACTGAGGGAGAATTTAGTAATTTTGATTAAATTAACTTTCATCGCTGTTCTATATCGTCGTTCGCATTGCCGTCGCCGTTGTTTTTGCTTTTCAAAGAATCGCCCAGTTGTCGATCATTTCTCGATCGTTTAGCATTGCGACTTCCATTGTTTTTGCTTCCAAATCTTTTTCAATTTTCTGTTGTTATATAGTATGTAGTTATCGTGGATATACATTTGTTTTTTTTTTTTTTTTTTTTTTTTTTATTTCAGAAATTTGATCTACTTTATTTGGTTATGAAAATGGAGAACGATAAGTTATATTTTTCTAGCACATTGTGTATTACATCTACGCATAGTAAGTGTTAGATGGACGGATGTTCATTAATGAGATATGAGACGCATAGTAAAGATATAACAGATGCATTTTAAAGAGATAGTAGACGCATATTAAAGAGTTACGAGACACATATTAAAGAGACATGAGACGCATAATTAAAGAGATATGAGACGCATATTAAAGATATATGATAAGCATATCAAAGAGATTTGAGACGCATATTAAGGAGATATGAGACGCATAATAAGGAGTTTTTCGAAATGATTTATTTTAATTGGTACTCAAACGTACGGAAATCAAGAACTGAGGTCCCGCACGTTGTATTTTAATAACTCGCACATAATGGTGTTTTTGAACGCACATTAATTTATTTGAATTTATATTCTTTTTTTTTTATAGTCGTTTTTAATAATAATTATTTTCCATGTTATTTTAGTATGCAAACGAACGCTCATTAAGATATGAACTTAAGCAATGTGTAATGTAATTTTTTATTTCAACTTTTTATTTGTCACGAAAATTAACGGACATTAAAGTTTTTTTAAAAGCACGTTAAAGGTTAAGTGAACGCATATTAAGAATATAAATTGTATGAATTAAGTTGATTTTTAATATGCGTTCATGCAACATACAAGATGCGTGAAAATATATATTAATGTGTTTCAAATATCTTACAAAGTAGTTTTCATCAAGATTGAAATAATGTAAATTAATAAATCCTTTAACAATAAAAAATATTCATTATTTTTCGAACTTAATACCAGCCTTTTCCATGTTTTTTACAGACAATTCATTGATTTCAGCAGTCAAAATTGCTGTAATGTATTTGACCCTGAGGTCTGCAAGATCTGATGGTTTAATTTCACTGCTGTCAGTTTGAAAACCAATCACTCCACCCCCAATGTATGTTTGCATGTGGCACATTGTAAGTACTCCACAATCACCTTTCTTCTCGGGGCCACTACATTGGATTAGCATTCTTTCAGGTGTAGCTTTTATAAGTCTGTTTGCAGCACTGTATGAATTCCTTTCGTTCAAATATCTTACAAAGTAGTCTTTCTGCAAATAGATAGAAAAGCATTAAATACAGAAAAAACTAGATTTCATAAAATGTTTTATAATGTGTTAATTAGTACTCACCAAAAGAAATGGTATTTGACCATATTTGGCAATACCAGCAACATCAGCAGAAGAGCTGTCAAGTATGTGTATGCATGTATGATAGATATCCATATGAATGCATATGACATATATTTGATCAGCTGCAATCACTGGGAAAAATTAAAGAACTGCATTTTGTACACTTTTAGTTCAGAGAAATTATAAATACAAATGTAATTTAAGTATGTAGAATTTAATTTACCAAACGACACTTCATAGGGTCACCAGTAGCAGTGTCAATATCATGATTAACGCTTTCTAGAAACTTTTCATACAGCTGATCAGTACTATATCCAGGTGGTTTATACACAATAGAAGATGCCTACAGGAGTATGATAATCTTGTTAGCATTGCAGTGTGTGCTTCAAGACAGTTGTTAATGTGCATGAAATCATAAATCAATAATAAAATAACTTACAATTGGTGTCGTTGAGAAAAAGAATCGCCTTTTGTTACAATACTTAAAGGTGTAGATTTTATTTAGAATTAAGCTCCAAGTGTCCAAAACACCTGCTTCCACATTTTCACCCTTTCTCAATGACCTCAACTCAATCATCAATAAACGTTTGTCTCTATGTTTAAAAACAAATTCACACCTACAAAAATTTTCAGATATGAAGTAAAAAAATCAGTAAGTAAATACACATGCACATTAAGCATTACATAGACGCACATTAAGCATTACATAGACGCACATTAAGCAGACATTTCAGGCATATTAAACATGAAATAGACGCACATTAAGCATTACATAGACACACATTAAGCATTACATAGACGCACTTTAAGCATTACATAGACGCACATTAAGCATTACATAGACGCACATTATGCATTACATAGACGCACATTAAGCATTACATAGACGCACATTAAGCAGACATTTCAGGCATATTAAGTATAAAACTCACACACATCACTAACATTTAATAGCATAAAGGAAACACTAACTTGTTACGAAATTCATTTTACATATAGGAATTTGAAATGTAACTTACTTATTTGTATTATTGGCGGTATAAACCCAGTTGTTGAGCATGATTTTATTTGGAGTGTGCGGTGCAGTGAAGTTCAGGTTCATTGTAAAGCATGGATAGTCCATCGAATAGATCTTTTTGATTTGCGCACAGTGTGTTTGTAGTCTTTCCTCAACAGGTGTTGATGCTTCTTTTGCAGCTTCTTTAACACTTTTCTTATTTGTATTCTGAGTGTTATGTGTTTCAACATGTTCTTTATTTGGACTGTCAGCATGGTGCTCTTCGTCACAAGACTTAAACTGGTCATTCTTGTTCCCATTCGAAGTAGTCTGCTGAAGATCATTAACAACGTAACAAGCAGCAATATTTAAAACATCATCTGAGATGCTGGTTTCTGTCTGTGCCTCCTTTGGATTGGAAGTGGCAACGGAGGTCACTGTAGCAGTATCAGCATTGTTGCAAGTGGGGCTTGGGGTTGGTATTTTTAAAAGGTTGAAACTTGGAATTTCATACAGCTGTTCTTCCAAATATTCTTTCCTTTTTTGTATTGCAAGGTCAATTGCAATATATGTTTCTGGATCGCCCCAAAAGGAGTCTTGGCTGCTAAATGCTTCCCGCTCTTCCTGGGAGAGACATGATTGCACGCCTTGAACTACAGGACTGAGTGCCTTCATAGCCATTGAATGCAGGGTTTTTAGAGTCTCATTGTTTTCAAACATGGCTGGTGAATTTTTTGAGTAGTCAATCAAGGTTACCATCTCACCAGAAAACCTTTGCATAAACTGTACATAACCAGTGCAGAATTCCTGTTGCAAGAATTAATGTGCGTACGATTATGTCATAATGTGCGTGGAATAGGATCTTTAAATTTGCAAGCACATGAATTATTGTGCGTGTTATGGTAAAACATAATGTGCTTTACAATTATACAGTAATATAAGTGAAAGTAGTTTGAATAAAAATGAACAAAAAACGTCATAGAATGAAGAACACACCTTCACTCTTTCAAGTGGCACAGGTTGTACTTCAGTATGTTGTTGACCATTGACAGCAGGAAAAGCTTCCACTTTCGGTTGATTAGTACAATCAAATTCTTCTGAATACGTTTGAGTGGGCACAAACTGGGGATTACGTTTATGAATTCTGCCTCTTCCAAAAGCCCCAGACTTAAACTCTTCCAACTCTCGGTCTTTTAAATGTTTAGTTGTCCATCCTATTAAAGCTGGAATAGCTCTTTTAACAGGTCTATGGAATTGTAACAGAACACTATCAACATAGTGTACCTGAATACAAATGACAAATGTTAGCAACAGAAGGTACTATGTTTTGTAATTTAAATAGAACAAATACATATGTAAGACTTACAAGCATGAACAGGAGGGACCCGGGGAAATAACCAGTCGGGGTTGGTTGCCAAGCAAGTACTGCAGTATTCAATCGCTGCAATAGGAAGCGGCACCAATTGAATTCATGGATTTTGGAGATATCATTTAATGTATCTAAGATGCGTGGACCAACATAGCCACTCTTAGGGCCATCGATGTACATAGAGCTTAGTATCACCATGAAGTGGATCTTGAACCAGTCTCCTCAATCAGTGCACTCCATCATTGCTTTAATAGCCTCACCATACATGACTTTGGTTGGGTTCTTTGGTTGAATCTTGGCTTTCCAATCCAAGAACAGTGGGAGAGTAGGAGACAACCTGTCTTTCTCATATGCAATTTCAATTGGTCCCCTTGGGAAGCCCAAGGCAGATTCAACATCATCTTCTGTCACATCAAGCTTGGAACCAGAGTGCAATGTTAAGGTTCTGCCCATTGGATCGTAGTTATGGAGTATCCAATAGCTCAGCCGTATTGGGAATTCAGTAATCTGCAGGCTAATGATACTCCCAAAACCTATATCATTGACTGCAGCTCGTTGTTCAGCACTAAAATCTTTCATTGCGTCAACCAACTTAGCTGTTGATCCCCTGTTCTTAACTTCAGGCACACCGTCATAAATTCCTTGGTTTCTATTTTTTTATCGCTGTCTTTGTTTTCCAACCTGTACAGCCCCCCCCCCCCCCCCCCCCCAGATGATGTAGCAATAACCATATCTAATTTCTGCTGGCTTTTCCGTTTTTTACCTATTGTTTTTTTTGAAAAAAATAAATAAATGCAAGGAAGGGTAAATGCATGATCAATGTGCAGTAAGTTTAATGTAGTTTGCACAAGGAAAACTACATAAGTTATGTAACATAAAGATATGGGAGTTTTGAAAGTTAATGTGCGTTAGGATAGTTCTTTATATGCGTGTCAGTATAACTTATTCAGGGAGTCTGAAATTTAATGTGCGTCAGGTGAGTACAGGTTATGCGATATTGTAGTACTTATTGTGTGTTAGGTCCTAAAGTAAATTGAATACAAACATTACTTAAGGTGTGTGTTTAATAAAAACCTAATGTATGAATTTGAAGTTCAGTTCGTTGAAAAAACATGTTTGTACAATTAGATACTAGTATGCGTCAATGAGTATATATATGTACATATATTGCAACAATTTAGCCCATAGCATGGTTGAAGTATCATGACGTTGTGTTTGCATCTAAACTTTATTTTTTTGTATCATTCTGAGATAAACATGGAAATCATACCGTGCGTGAAATTAATCAGTAAACGATATTATTGGGATGAACAGGGGTCGAATTTACCTTGCGCAGTAGCTGCTATTTGAGTAGATTTATCAGATTGTGGAGCATTTCCCGGCGACGCCATGCGTGCGATGTTGTTAAAAACAGTTTGGAATGGAGAATTACGGCTGTAATCTGTAAAATTTTTGAAAAATGATATTGGAATCTGAAGAAGGCGAATGTAGGAAGATTTCTGTGGAGTACTCGTGGAGTACTAATTCAGTTGTCTTAGAACCGGAGTGTGCGAAATTTGTTTCTAAATGATAGAACAGTGATATTTTTAAGTTGAATGCGCGAAATAAACTAACACAAATGCATACCGAAGTATTATTCTAACGGCCGCACATCAAAGAGATATGATACGCAAAGAGATATGATTTCTGTGGAGTACTAATTCAGTTGTCTTAGAACCGGAGTGTGCGAAATTTGTTTCTAAATGATAGAACAGTGATATTTTTAAGTTGAATGCGCGAAATAAACTAACACAAATGCATACCGAAGTATTATTCTAACGGCCGCACATCAAAGAGATATGATATGCACATTAAGGATACACGAGACGCATATTAAAGATATACGAGACGCTTATTAAAGATATTTGAGACGCATATTAAAGAGATATGATACGCATATTAAAAGAGTAATGAGAGAAATGATTTATCCCAATTGGTACTCAAACGAACGCACATTAAGATATGAGGTGCCGCACGTTGTTCGTTAGTAAGTCGCACGTAATGATGAATATGAACGCACATTAATTTACTTGATTTTTTTTCTTTGTTTTTAATAATTATTATTTTCAATGTTATTTTTAGTATGCAAATGAACGCACATTAAGATATGCAGTCAGGCAAGTTGTAATGTGCGCTAAAATATAACCTAATTTGCTTAAGGTATCAAAAGGATTTTTATATAACAAAAATATATTAATGTTTGCTAATTACATAAACTAATACTAAGTGGGCTATTTTTTTTCAAGACCAGCTTTTTTGTTGTTCTCAGTGGACAATTGGTTATTTTCAGCATTTAAAATCGCTGCAATGTACTTGATCCTGAGATCATCAAGATCTTTTGTCTTTCCCCTCCTGATGCCACAGTCCCAATCGCTCGATCCAGTCACCATGTATGTTTCCATGTGGCGCATTGTAAATACACCACAGTCATGCTTGTTTGTTGTATCTCGACATCTCATCTCCATTCTTGTTATTACAGCTTTTTTAAGTGTGTCTGAAGCGTTGTACAACATCCTACTGTTCAAATATCGCGCAAAATATTGTTGCTGCAATAAAATATAAAATTATTTTTTTTAAAAAAAATTATAATAAAATGTTAAAGTTTGTATAATGACTTAAAATGTGTGAGTCAATACTTACCAATGTACGAGGTAGATTGCCATATTTTTCTGTGCTAGTACCACCAACGGAGGAATTGTCAAGTATATCAATCCGTGTATACCCAGGGAATATATCAATGCATATTACATAGATGTGATCAGATTTGATGACTGGAAAAAAGAACTGCAAGTTGGAATTTGTTTTAAATGTGTTAGCACAGAGAAAGAATAAATACAAATCTTATTTAAAGAATTTGGAATATAATATACCAAACGTCGGGTTAAAGGATTATCATAAGCTTCAAGCTCCCCATCCACTTCTTTTTCGAACTTAGAGTAGAATTTATCAGTGATCTCTTCTGTTGGTGCATTCACAATACAATTTGTCTACAAAATCATGTCGTTTAGATATTAATTATACATTTCATTAATAAGTGATGTTACTTTATATATCTTTTTATGAAATCAAAGCCTGCGAAAGCATATGTTATCGTGTGCATGCCTAAATGAAAAAGTTTACAATTACAGTTTCAATCCTATAGATGCTTCAATATGTTATTAAATGTGCATGAAACTATAACTGGTTCAAAGAATAACTTACCACATTTGTTGTAAAAAAGAATCTCTTAACTGAGTCTTTGGAACTGCAGTTATACTCCAAGTAGTTTAGGATCAAACTCCATGTGTCTAACACTGCCGACTCAACATGCTGTTTCTTTAGCAGTGATTTCATATTGATCAAGAATAGGAGTTTTTCACCATTCTCAAACACTTTATCATAGCTACAAATATGCAGATAAAAATATTTAACATAAAGATTAGAAAAAACAAAAAAATAATAAAATAAAAAATTCAAGATTTTAGCAGGATCAATTAGCAAAAAAAATAAAAAATAAAAAATAAATAGGGATCTTAGGTATAACTTACTCAATCGATTCATCTGCCTTTTCAATCCAAACTTTAAGTGTTTTTTCAGCAGTAGTGATTGGTAATGAGAGTTGCACCTGTCTTAAAAAGAACGGGGATTTCATTGTTTCTGACCGTTTTCGTGTTCTCCGTCCTCTCTGCTGATGATCTTCAGCAGGCTCTGATATAGCCTTTCCAGCTTTCTTTGAAGCTGCTGCTTCTGGGACTATGTCTGCTTGAACACCAGGAGTCACTGCATCGGGAGGAAGATGAGCTTCTTGAACACTAGGACACAGCTTTGGTATGCTTACAAGTTCAGCGTCCTTCGCATTTGCCTCGGTATCAATAGGTGACACTGTAAGATTTATTTCAATCTCACCTTGCCCTATGTCTGCTTGAACACCAGGAGGCACTGCATCGAGAGGAAGATGAGCTGCTTGAACACTAAGACACGGCTTTGGTATGCTTACAAGTTCTGAAAGAAAAACTGCATGCCCAGCGTCCTTCGCATTCGCCCCGGCACCAATAGGTGACACTGGAAGATTTATTTCAATCTCACCTTGCTCTATGTCAGATACTGAAATGTCTGGTGTGACTGTTAGTTGCTCTTCATTTCTAGCAGTCATAGTTTTCTGACACTCACCATCAGCATGTGTAACACTGTCCATCAGTGAAACTTGTTCTGGATGCTCAGCTTGCTCAACCTCCTTAAGTCTAGTGTTTTCTGCAACGTCTACACATGCTTCACTGGCAACAGATTTAATGTGCTCACTATCAACTTCATTAGCTCTAGTTTGTTGTGCAACGTTTGCAAGAGCTTCACTGGCAACAACATTAAACTGCTCGCTCTGAACCTCATCAACTCCAGTTCGTTCTTCAACGCCTGCATTAGACTCTCTGGCAACAGACGTAACCTGCTCACTCACAACCTGCTGAACTATAGTTTGTTCTATAACGTGTGCAACAGCTTCTCTGGCAACAGCCTCAACCTGCTCACCCTCTTTTTCAGCACATTCTGGCTGTTGGTCTGAATCCTCATGCTCCTCTTCTGAAACGTCGTCTTGTTGTTGTTCATTAAGGTAGATAGAGGCAACATGTGCAATATCATCCAGAGTATTTGTATGTGGTTGTGTTGGAATTGGGGTTGTTTGAAGGGGGCTAATTGCAGAGTCTGAAGCAGGGATATCACAAGATTCCCTAATATATTTCACCTAATTCTGTATTGCAAATTCAATTGCAGTACATGTTTCAAGGTCAAAAGCACTTCTTTCCTCTTGGGAAAGGGTTGATTCCACCACTGGAATTGCAGCAGCAAGTGCTTTGTGTGCAAGCGATTTCAGATTCCTGACCCTATCTCTGTTGTGGATGATGCAGGATGATCTGCTGTTGTATTGAATAAGATTGTTCATCTCATCACAGAAGTTTTTTAAACTCTGTTCATATGCATTGCAGTATTCCTGTGTGGGAAATCAACGTTTGTATGATTATTACATGATGTGTATCAATGTTAATTACATCTAACAGAGCTTAATGTGCGTTCTGTATTGTGTTAATGTGCTTTCAACCGATATGTATATAACCGTGGTAATATGCAAAAGGTGATCAACTAGTGTGCGCCACAGTAAATTCTAACGTGCGTGATAAAAATACTAAACGTGCATATGATTATAACTTTATATGCGTTTTTTTAAAAAAAAAAAAAAAAACACAAAATGAACATACCTCCTCAGCATCAATCCTAACATTCTGTACCTCAGGGATACTCTAAGCATGAACAGCAGGAATGTGAGAAGCTGGTTGGGTTGGTATATATTCTGGATTGCGTGGCTCGACTCTTCCTTGTCCAAAACCACCAGCCACAGCTTCTGCTCTCTGCCGCTGCTTTAGAAGTGGAGTTGTCCACCCTACTAACGCCGGAATAGACCTCTCGACAGGTCGGTCGAAGCGGAGGATCACCCTATCAACATAATGCACCTGAATACAAATGAAAAGATCGTTAAAATAAATATCTTTCACATTTTGCCTTTTTATTTTTTATTTTTTGCAGAAATTCAATATGCTTCAAAACTTACAAGCATAAACAGCATGCAACCGGGAAAATATCCCTTTTTTTTTTCCTTCCAACTGACAGCTGCAGCACTCAACGTTAGGAGGATGAATCTGCACCAATTGAAATGGGGAATTTTGTCTACATTGTCCACAACTTCCAGAATATGTGGCACAGTATACCCAATTTTTGTACTTTCGATGTACATGGAGTTGAATAGAAGAATAAAATGGAATTTGAATCATTTCCCTCCATCAGTGCAGGCAAGCATTATTCTTACAGTTTCCGAATACTTAACGGACGACAGTTTTTCTGCCACAATATTATTCTTCTACTCGTTAAACAATGCATTAGTAGAGGAGATCCTCTTTCCCTTGTATTTAATCTCAAGGGGTTCCCTAGGCAAGCCTCAAACAGCTTCCACATCATCTTCGGTTACGTCCAAAGTTTCATTTCTACGTAGAGTCAGCTTGCCTGCCATGCCGTCATAGTGTGTTTGGATCCAGTAGCATAGGTGGTTCGGGAACTCTTTGATTTTCAGATTTAAAATACTTCCAAATCCCATCTCCCGAACTACAGCTTTTTGTTCTGGACTAAATTTTGCAATGGCTTTAACCAACATTGATGATGACCCCCTGTTCTGAGCTTCTTTAAATTTTTCAAGAATGTCATCAGATTTAGGGTTTCGGGATCGTTTCTTTTTTGAAGACGGAATAGGTCCATCATCTACTGGAGCTACAACAATCTGCATATTAGCTTCCCTCTTGCGTTTGGAACCTATATTTGCAAACAAATACAAACTTTTGCTATTTTAAACTGCAAAAGAGACTAAATGCAGAATGTGTGTGTATTGTTCGAAGGTGTGCGAGTTTATAATTTATGTGCGTCAGTCTACAAGTTAGTGTGCGTTAAACATCAAAACAAAATGCGTACAACAATTTCATAATTTTTGGGGCTAATCATAAAACATAGAAATAGAATATGCGTAAAAATAGTAAACAATGTGCGGCAAAAAAAAAAAAAACATTAAGATGAATCCACGTGAAGTATACATTCAACGAAATAATATTCCTGAATTCGAATTTATTAGGGATTGTCAACTAAAATCACAATGCGTGAGAAACTGAAATCTTAAAATTATACACACAAGAGCTAACATGCGTGAAATTAATCTGCAAGCTGCGCATGTGATATGAATGTATGAAATTTACCTTTTCTAGAAGGTGGTTGTTGGCTGGATTCGGCCGTGTGGGTTGGATGCTTTTCAGACGCCATATTTGCTTCACGCAAGGTGTTGGTAGACTGGTAGTTAAGCACTGTCGAAGTAGTAAAAGCTTGTAAAGGTTGCGCACTGACTGTGAAACAAACTGGAAATCGCGTTGTTAAAGGTAAGAAGCTCTGATAATGAGTTTCTAACTGGTTGTGGGGAAGAAGAAAGGTTTGCGTATTTTTTTTCCTTTTTTTTTTTTAGTTAATACCCGGGGTGGTATTTTAGTTAATTTCTGTTGACATCGGACGAAATTGAATTGAATTGACCGGAATTCTAATCGACGTCTTTGAACACTCCGACTCCGCCCAGGATCGAATCCCCGCACCCCTCCCTTAAAAGACTTAAAATGTTGTTGGCCGTTTGTTCGCACAGCAAGAACAGAATATAAGAATATTGAAGTATTAGTGTGCGCATATTAAAGACAAACTTGACACACATTCTTTGAATTAATCGCGCACGTTCAATGGTGTGTGGACTTGCGCATGTAATGCATGTGTACACGCACATTAAGGTATATACAATTAAACAAATTATTACTCCGTAGAAGTCTTTGAACACATCGACTCCGCCCAGGATCGAATCCCCCCAAAAGACTTAAAATTTTTCTGGCCGTTTGTTCGCACAACAAGAACAGAATATAAGCATATTAAACTATTAGTGTGCGCATATTAAAGATTAAATTCATGCACACTCGTTGAAGTAATCGCGCACGTTCAATGGTGTGTGGACTTGCGCATGTAATGCATGTGTACACGCACATTAAGCTATTTTGACACGCGCAGCGTATCTTTATTAATTAGGCACACACACATAATATATACAATTAAATAAATTATTATATTATTGATACAAATCAGTATGTCCTCGTTTAATTAACAAATTTCACATTGTAATCATCTTGTTAAAAGTTGTTGATTAAGGAATTTAACGCACGTAAAGGCTATACTAAAGGGATATTATGTTTTTTTTTTATTATTATTAATTTGTTATTAGTTGTTAATCAAGGTTATGTATTTTTGGGAAATGAATGAATAATCTAACGCACATAAACAACTAAATAAAGACATGTTGTTTATTTTCAGATTTGTGAACAGTTGGCAGGCAACATATATTTTGGTACACAAGAAATAAATGTATGAGCCCACTGGCGAAATGGTAGAAGTTTTTAAACACATCGACTCCACTCTATTAGGACTCTATTATTATTAGTATTCGTTACGTATTGTTACTAGTATTAGTCTTGTATTAGGTTTGCTATTCGCTACTATATATATTCCTGTACAGACTTATTATCTGATTCATTCAGAAATATTATATCCTCATCTGGTATCAGCAGGTTTTTTTTTTTCTCTCTCTCTATGGCGCACCTCGGTTCTGATGGCGGTTCTGTTGGAAGTTCTGAACGGACTGTTTCTGAGGCTGCGCTTGTGGCACCCCTGCAGTCCGGGGTGTCGTTTTCTTCGGCTCATTACTTCGTTTCCATCAAATTGACATCCCGTAATTTTTTGTTTTGGCGCACTCAGCTTCTTCCGTTCCTGGATGGCCAAGGATTATTGGGTTTTGTCGATGGAACGTCTGTGTGTCCCCCGTTTACTGCGATTACGGTACCTTCTGCCGAGGAGGCTGCTGCTGCCGTGTCTTCGTCGGCCGTATCGTCCGCCGCTCGGAGTGCATGGCTTCGTCAAGATAAGGCCGTGCTCTCCTTGTTGATCTCGTCCTTGTCCGACGAGATGATGCATCTTGCCATCGGTAAAACCTCCTCTCGGCATTTGTGGGTGGCGATCGAATAGGTTCTTGGTTCAACGACTCGGGCCCGTGCTCTTCGGTTGGTGGGCGAACTGCAAGGATTACGGCAGGGGGATGCTTCGATCCCGGATTATCTTGGGCGTGCTCAGGTGCTTATTGAGGATTTGGCACTTGCTGGCCGTCCGGTGACACTAAAAGATCAGAATATGTATATATTCCGGGGCTTGTGGTCCGAATATCGCCCTTTGGTGGTGTCGCTGACGAGGGGTGCTCCGGTGTCTTTACCCGAGTTATCCGATTTTCTTGTTTCGCAGGCCTTTATATGTGCTGATGATGGTGGTGACGTTGCTGCTGCTCCGGTCGCCATGGCGGCTCAGCGAGGTGGAGGTCGCTCGGGCGAGCAGCAGCGTGGCGGCGGAAATCGAGGCCGAGGTCGTGGCAAGGGCCGAGGCCGCGGTGGAGGTGGCGCCGGGGCTGTCCAGTGCCAGATCTGCTCCGGCGAAGGCCACTCGGCCGCTTCGTGCTATCGTCGTTATGATGGCGCTCCGGGGCCGCGGGCACATGTTGCATATTCTGTTGATGATTCGGCTTCGGTTAATCCTCAGCAGTGGTTTCCTGACACTGGTGCGTCGAATCATGCCACTCCGGATCCGTCTTTAATGTCCTCGGCGGTTCCTTATAATGGTCCGGATCATCTTCGTGTTGGTGACGGTAAGTGTTTACCTATTGTTAGTACTGGTTCATCTTCGTTAGCCGCATTTAAAACACTGTTTCGATTGTCTGATGTTCTTCATGTTCCTGGGCTTTCTGCGTCTTTATTGTCTGTGCAACGGTTTGCTCGTGATAATAATGTCTTTTTTGAGTTTCACCCTGATTGTTTCTTTGTGAAGGATCGTTCAACCAGGGAAGTTCTATATAAAGGGCCGGCCTCGGGGGGTCTCTATTCTTGGCCTGTCTCTCGTTCAAGTCCCGCTGCGTTTGTGGCCTCTCGAGTCTCCTCTGACGTGTGGCATAGCCGGTTGGGTCATCCTCACCCGCGTGTCTTGCGGCAGATTTTAAATTCATGTTCTATTTAGTCTAGTTTTAGTGATACTTCAGAATTGTGTCGTGCTTGTATGCTTGGGAAATCCTCACGGTTTCCCTTGCCTCATGTCAATACTACTACGTCTCATGTTTTAGAACTTATATATACTGATATTTGGGGCCCAGCGCCTTTTCTTTCCGTCAATGGCTTTCGTTATTTTGTTTTGTTTGTTGATGACTATACGCGCTATGTATGGTTTTATCCTATGCGTTTGAAAACTGATGTGTATGCTATCTTCGAGCAGTTTCGGTCACTAGTTGAGTGTTCATATGGTCGTAAGATTGTCTCTATTCAATCTGATTTAGGGGGAGAGTATAAACGGTTGCACCGTACTTTTGTCTCTTTGGGTATTAATCATAGGCAGTCTTGTGCCTATACCCATGAGCAGAATGGTAGAGTTGAGCGTCGGCATTGTCACGTTGTGGAAACGGGTTTGGCTCTCTTGGCCCAGGCTTCGGTTCCACAATGATATTGGGATTATGCCTTTGAGACTGCGGTCTATCTCATCAATAAGATGCCGACTCGGGTTTTGGATAATGATAGTCCTCATTCTCGGTTGCATCGTTCTAGTCCTTCTTACTCTTTCTTGCGTGTGTTTGGCTGTCTCTGTTATCCTCTGTTACGCCCGTATAATCGTAACAAGTTGCAGTATCGGTCTTCTCCGTGTGTGTTTCTTGGTTATCCGTCTTCGTTTCGTGGCTATCGTTGTTTTGATCCTGCTACTAACAAGGTATTCATTTGCCATCATGTGCGGTTTGATGAAACCATATTTCCATTTGCTTCTTCTGTCCCCTCTCAGGTCTCTAGCTCTCGCCCGATTGAGCCGTGGGGTGTTGGCGCCGTTCAGGTTGGCACGAGCTCCGGTGTTTGTTCTGCTGGGCCGGATCCTCGTCCGGAGATGGACACGGATTCCGGGGCTGCTGGTGCTGCTTCTGATTCTCGCACCGAGGCTGCCGTGGCTCCAGATGTGGCAGTCTCGGGTGCTCCTAAGGCGCCCAAGCGAGGTCAGCGCGCGGTAAAACCGGTTCCACCTCGGTCTCATGTTATGGCGACTCGTTCTTTGGGGCCGACGCAGCATGTGGCTCTTATGACTGTTTCTGAGCCGACCTGTTATTCTCAAGCAGTTCGGTATCCGGAATGGCGTGAGGCCATGGATCTTGAGTTTAATGCCTTGCTCCAGAATCACACTTGGCGTCTGGTTAGTCGCACACCTGGTATGAATGTTGTAGGCTGCAAATGGGTGTTCAGGACGAAGCGCAAGGCTAATGGCACGATTGAGCGGCACAAGGCTCGGTTGGTGGCTAAGGGGTTCAATCAAGTCGCAGGACAGGACTTTTTTGAGACCTTCAGTCCTGTTGTAAAACCCACAACCGTGCGGCTTCTTCTCTCCTTGGCTGTCTCTCGCGGTTGGGTAATTCGGCAGTTGGATGTTCACAACGCCTTTCTGAATGGTAATCTTGCAGAGACAGTCTACATGCGACAGCCGCCTGGCTATGAGGACTCGTCACGACCGGATGATGTATGGTTATTACAGAGGTCACTCTATGGTCTTAAGCAGGCTCCTCGCGCATGGTTTAACAGGTTACATGCTTTCTTGGTGTCGGTTGGTTTTTCACCTTCAAAGACTGATGTCTCTTTATTCATATACACTCGTGACTCTGTATCTTTATATGTGCTTGTTTATGTGGATGATATCCTTGTTATGGGATCTGATGCTTCGCGTGTTACTCGGCTTCTGACTGACTTAGCCTCGGAGTTCAAGATTCGTGACATGGGTGCTCCGTCTTTTTTTCTGGGCATTGAGACGGTCTCTCGTGGTGATGGTTTGTTTCTTTCTCAGCAGCGATACATGCGAGATATCTTGAGCCGTGCAGGTATGGTGGACTGCAAGCCGTTGGCTACTCCGGTGCTTGTGACTCGACCCGTTTCTGAATCTGTAGTTCCTTATGCCGATCCCACGCAGTATCGCAGTCTTGCTGGGGCTCTGCAGTATCTTACTGTCACTCGCCCGGATTTATCTTTTGCTGTGAATCGGGTCTGTCAGCATATGCACTCCCCGACCACTGAGCATTGGGCAATGCTCAAACGTGTTCTGCGGTACGTTAAATGCACTTTGCATTTTGGTCTGTTTATTCACCCATCCTCCTCTGTTGCAGTGCATGCTTTTTCGGATTCGGACTGGGCTGGGGACCCCGTTGACAGAAAGTCTACTAGCGGCTTTGCGGTTTTTCTTGGTGACAATCTGATCTCTTGGTCTTGCCGGAAGCAACGTACGGTTGCTCGTTCGTCTACAAAGGCCGAGTACAAGGCACTAGCTGACGTGTCTGCTGAGGTCACCTGGTTGGTTTCTCTATTGCATGAACTTCGGTTGCCGTTGGCAGCTCCTCCCACTCTCTGGTGTGATAATCTGGGTGCAACTTATCTCTGTTCCAACCCGGTGTTCCGTGCTCGTACGAAACATGTGGAAATTGACTATCACTTTGTTCGTGACAAAGTGGCAAAGATAGAGTTGCAGGTTAGCTTCATTTCTACTAAGGATCAGCTGGCTGACGTGTTCACTAAAGCTCTCCCTGGTCCGCGTTTCTCTACTCTGTGTGGCAAGCTCAATGTTTTAGCTAGTCCACCTTGTGCTTGAGGGGGAGTATTAGGACTCTATTATTATTAGTATTCGTTACCTATTGTTACTAGTATTAGTCTTGTATTAGGTTTGCTATTCGCTACTATATATATTCTTGCACAGACTTATTATCTGATTCATTCAGAAATATTATATCCTCATCCACTCAGGATCGAATCCCCCCAAAAGACTTAAAAAGTTTTCTTGCCATTTGTTCGCACAGCAAGAACAGAATATAAGCATATTAAAGTATTAGTGTGCGCATATTAAAGATTAAATTCACGCACACTCGTTGAAGTAATCGAGCACGTTCAATGGTGTGTGGACTTGCGCATGTGTACACGCACATTAAGCTATTTTGACATGCGAAGTGTGATGCATGTTAATTCATGTGGATACGCTCATTAAGTTATACATAAGGGCACATTTTACGATTGAGATAATTGGACGAATATAATTCGAAGTAACCGAATTTTTTAACGATTTTGTTAAAAGGCATTGAAAGAATAATGTAACGCACATAAACAATTAAATGCAGGCATATAGTTTTGTTTTCAATTTGTCAAAGTATCAAGACGCATATAAAGTTGTATAATGATTGGATGGTGGTTCTGGAAATCATTGTAATTCAATACATAGTGGAACGACAGTGTGGGACATTCTTCCTCCGGGGAATAAAGGAACAGTGTATCCTCACCAACACGAGGGGTTTGAGTTCTTGTGCTGAAACATTGGCGGGGATACTCACATCGAGATTCGAAAAAGCTGCAGTCTGATTGTGGGAAGGGATGCATAACCTCGCACGCGCCTAATACTGGGAAAACCCGCTCTCACGATAGTGTTTATCCAGTCGTTTATAAAGCTCTTCCCCGATTTCCATCTGGTAATCATAGCCCCTCGAAACATGCTTCATACCTGGGAAGCTGAATTCCGAAAATGGGATGTGGATATTCCCTTCCACAACTTGAACAATCCAGCGTTGTCGGGTAGGGAAAACCGTCACCTGGGCTTCTTTGTCCAGGTCGGTTGTTTCAGGTTTAGAATGTGTCGCTTTAGTTATTAATTATGTTTAAAACAACAAGAGATGTGGGGGTGGGGGGGGGGGGGGGGAGTGGTTAATATGAGCAGGATTAAGATTTCGAAGAATAAGAAGGAGATGAAGAAAAGATGAAGGATCCAGCGTGGGTGAGAAAGAGTCACCATACGGCATTGTGTATATCCATGTATTGCAAAGAAACAAAGTAGGAGTATTAAACAATTAGACAATATATAGGTAATGAATTTTGATGTTGGATTGTTGCATCTTACCTCCCTTTTATAGGCCAATGATAACATGGTACGGGGTGTGGGTGGGGGACATTTACATTCGTTGTTATAGATCATTATACTTTAATATGCGCTTACTTAGTTGCTTATGTGCGTTTCAAAATAATACAGTGTGCGTCAACGAATAAGTTTACTATACGCATGGTATTGTATTCATGAGCCGATATTAAGTAAACAATAAAAGCATTTTAAAGTATTTTGTCACGCACATTAAGCGTGTATCCAATGCACATATATAATTGTCATCCATAGGCAAATTAACCACCTCACCCCTATAAATCCTCCCTCACCACACACCCATACGGTGGGGTTGCGTGGTCAGACGACAAGACTAATCGTTGTCAGCAATTTATCTACTTCCCATAATGGAAATCTTGGTAAATGTAACTTTTTTGATATCATCTCACATTATAAATTATTATCAACACGCACAGTGTATTGTTTATTCGCACATATTACAGTGGAAATTAAAGCACATTAAAAATTGGTGGACACCGTCACTATTCAATTACCAGTCGTATGGGCAAGGTAGGTGAAAAGACTAATCGTTGTCAGTAATTTACCTTTTCCCCATAAAGGGATTCTTCTAACATTGAATTGTCATTTATGACTATTAACTATGCATGTGTAATTGGCGAAACGTACAATATTTTTCTAGTGGTCATTCAATGCTTTAAAGGACTAAAAAAACGGACCTCATTTTTTTCACGCACGCAGTACAAGTGTTTGGCGCACTTTATAAATCTATGTGAAGCACATTAAATGTGTGAACTCCATTTCATTTCAATGTTTATGAAATGTCAAAATAAAATGTCTCAAGTCAAGGAATGTGAACAAGTATTTCGCCTATAAAAAGGAATGAACACCCAACGACCGAGTATCAAAGGTTTTCTTTACATTTTTATATGTTGAAATGGCATCAATTGAGTTACCCATTCCATCTCAACAACAAGCATCATTTCTTCCTCGTCGCGTTCTTCATGTTGTTCATAATATTTACCCTCATGTTCTTCATACTCGCCCCCCTTCTTCTGGTTGTGATTGTAATTAGTTACAAAAACAACACATTCTAAACCTGAGAAAAAACATCTCCTTACTGAAATACAACACCACAATAATTCAGCCGTCCCCAGATGCCCCCATCTTTCCCCACACTGGCCTCGGAGCGGGAAGTTAGCATACTCAGCCACTCCCGTACGTCGCTGAGCAGTTACTGCTACGCTTCGACATCCTTTGAGTAGAGCTCGGCGGTGGTAGCCGTGGGGGACCGTGTGGTTATCGACTAAGATGGCACAGTCTAAACATGAGAAGGTTCTTTTATGGGTCTAAACCGTGACAAATCCCGATGTTGTGGGTCTCCAGTAAGTTGCATGGTACTGTTGGAGCAATTTAACACTTCTGGATTAGTTGGGGTTTACATTCATTGAAGTCAATCTTCTCAGGTTTAGAATGTGCCGTTTTAGCCCAGTCAAACGGTAGGATCCTCTACTCCTCGTGGAGATATATCCTTTGGTACCTTCATGAGGCTTAACCAAAAGAAATATCTCCAAAAGGTGTAGACGGATCCTGCCGTTTGTCTGGGGTTCTTTATCAATTAAATAAGCTATCTTCGGGCCTTTGATTTGAATTGTTGTGTTGGTTGGTGTTGATTTAGATCGTTAGGGGGATGTTGTTTATTATTATTTTCATTATGTGAGTAGTAGTAGCAGATCAATGTATAAATTAGTTCAATGTAAATAATAAATCTTTGTTTGGATGTTATATATTTTTTCTGTTTATTTACTTGATAGTCATTAAATAAACAAACAAAAATCAAACGCGCATTGTTATTGTTATATTATTATTATTATTATTATTATTATTATTATTATTATTATTATTATTATTATTATTATTATTATTATTATTATTATTATTATCAACACAGAAGGAGTAAATACCCTTTTTTGAACGTGAGTGGTGCAAAATTCGTAATATGCGTTGATTTGGTGTTTTAAATGCATGCAATAAGAATACAATGTTGCATACGTAAATTATTAAACGTCAAAATATTACTGTTCGCATATTAAGAACTAACTTAAAGCATATTCGTTGAAATAAAATATTACAACTGTATAATGAAGCATTCACACGCACACGACACACATGTTAGTGTGGTTGGAGACGCACATTAAGTTAGTCTATAAAACACATTAAGGCCGTAATGTGCATTTCACACACGCTTTTTAATTTTTGATCAGTTGAAAGGTTACATATGTTTTAAGATACAATAAATAGACGGATGAGCTTAACAGTGAAGTGGTAGTAGTCTTTGTCCTTATTAACTTTGCCTAGGATCGAACCTTCCCCCACCACAAGACTTTAATTTTTTTAGATCATTTGTTCGCACAATAAGACCTGACCTTACGCATAATAAATTATTTCTGTGCGCATGTTAGAGATGAAAATCACGCACGCTTTGTTAAAGTATTGGCGTAGCGTCAATGGCGTATGCATTCACGCATGTTAATACATCTGGTCACGCACATTAATTTTTTCATGGACAGACATTATAATATAGTGTTAGAAATCAGTCACGCACATTGAAATATTAACATACGCATTTTAAATAATTTTTTGGTGCACATATTATGATTTTTGGGAGGATAATATTTGATTATATCATTAACTGTATACAACACCAATTATAGGTAAGTTAAAGTTGGAAAGAATATATTATTTATTTTATGAAACGGGGTAACACTGTATTTGTCAAATTATTCAATTTAACCTAGTTATTCGCCTATAAAAGGGGATGAACACTCGTCAAGAAAGCATACGACGTAATGGTATTGTTTGAGTCTTTCACTCCATTACTACAACCACCATCTGTCCTTCATCGTCGTATTATGTACATTCTTTACAATGTGTACCCTCCTCATCATATTCGGTCTCCTTCTCCTTTTTGTTGTCGCTGTAATTGATTTCAATAACAACACATTCTAAACCTGAAATCAAACATCACTTAATACAAACTTCCATCTTGAGATCGATGGAAGTTTGGGATATTCTCTGCCACCGATTCCAGTTTGAAAGACGTGGTCTGCCCGCCCATTCAGAGCAGATCCAAGAAACTTACAAGTTCGGAGAGGACATGAACGTGGTGTTTTTTTTTTAATGTTTTTTTTTTGTGTGTTTTTGATTAAGAACGAGGATAATATTGTATCTCGGCTGTTTGCGCATGTTAGATGTTATGTAACGCATGTATTTTCATTGGATAAATTTATTAATGAAGTAAAGTTTTAATACACAAGCCAACTCGCATATTGTTTATTTGTTACGCATATTAGGCATTAATTTTCCGCCAATTAAATATATATATATATATATATATATATATATATATATATATATATATATATATATATATATATATATATATATATATATTATATTTTATATTATTTCTTTATTTTTCGTATGCACAATATAATATATATATACGCGTGTTATACAATTCGACGCATATATAGAGTTCAATATAGGCATATTGTCTTCCTTTTTTAACGCAGATAAGGTTTAATGTTGCGCAAGTTTTATGGTTTATCAACGCATTTTATATTTTTATTGGATATAAGTCAGTTACCATACAGTCCAATGCATACTTTGTTTGAAATACACGAATAATAAAGTATAAAAGTGCGCATATTAACGAATAAATTGACAAATATCCTTTTAAGATCACCCCAAAGCAAACTGTAATATTAATAGACACATTTTAATTTTTTTTCTCAAAAATATATGTTAAGTAATACATAAACCACACGCATGTTAAGTGCATATGTAACACATATTAGGGCAATAAGTCCCGTCAGAGGTGTTCCCGTAATGGGAATCTTTTAAAGTTGTCTAGTCATTCAATATTTAAAAAAATGTACCCATTGTTATTTATTTATTTATTTTTTTAATCTTTATTTTTATTTTGTCCAAGTCAACGAGTATATAATCTCTCGCACATTAAGTATGAAAGACATGCACAATAACGTGTAAACGTGCGCATTTTAAAATATATTGCTGCACATGTTAAGTAATACGTGCATACGCCATATAATAACGGAAAGGTATTTAAAAATGGAAGAAAAATATTTCAATATGTGAAATAATAAACGGAAAAAAATAAAAATAAAAATTTATTAGAATAATAATACCCTTTATTATAATAGGAAACAGATTCTTCAATGGGTGCGTGTTATTAGGCTCCGTATAAGCAATCCACTTGTTAATAACCGTACGCATTCAAGTTATTCGCCTATAAGAGTGGAGTATCTCATTACCATACTGTATATATATTGAAACGAGTATATAATCTCTCTCGCACATTAAGTATGAAAGACACGCACAATAGCGTGTTAACGTGCGCATTTTAAAATATATTGCTGCACATGTTAAGTAATACATGCATACGCCATATAACAATGGAAAGGTATTTAAAAATGGAAGAAAAATATGTAGTAGTTCAAAGTGTAAGTTATTGCAATGTGAATAATAATTCCCATTGCAATTTATTTATTTTTGGTCAATTGGTTATTTTTCATATTGGGTAAATAAAATGCAAATCCGAGTACCATTAGACAAAATTCAATCAACGCACATTAAGATCAAATGCTACGCATATTAATATCTCCAGAAAAAAACAGTCAGACTTACGTATTTTATAAAGTTCATTATGTTACTTTATTGCGCATGTTAAGCTTTTTTCGTACTTGCAACGGACTAAACTTTTAAAACATAAACCCAACGCACATTATATTGCAGTATTACGCATCCTAAGCGTTCGTATCGCATTTCAAATAAATGTAATCATTTTTCTTCTTTTTTTTTTTTGTTTTGATTTTCTAGAATTGTTCTTTAATATATTGTATTTTATGTAATTAAACTAACGGATGACTTTTTTTTTTTCCTTTAAACTAACGTTCCCGCACATAAAGATGAATGGATGAACAAAATTTTATCGCATTTGTTGGTTTAATGCTGCGCAAGTTAAAGGGCTTATCAACGCATATGTAAGCACCGTGAAAACTACCAACTTCACCATAATAAAATTAAAATTTATATTATTAAAACATTAAATAGTGGACACTTATTACATCAAAATGTAATACTAATAACGTGTGTCCACCATAAGATGCATGATCAAGCTTAACCTGTCCTTTATTTCTTCACGAAGATTGGCCCTTTTTTTGAGTCGACTTCTTCCTCTTCAGCAGTGTCCTCAGCTGCTAGGTAGGCAAGAACCTCCGTTTTCCATGTGTCGTAAGACACTTCTGTTCCTGTGGAATCATCAGAGGTGTTCTCATCAGGGAAGTCGTCAATAAAAGCCTCGAACCTTTCTTTGAAAGTTGGATCATTTAGATCCTTTTTCAGCTCGGGTAGATGGTGTTTTGGTATTTTGGAAAGTGGTTTTCGGGGTTGCTTGGACTGGCTGTCTTTCTCAGCATTTTTTGTTTTTTCCATCTTTGATTTGAGATGATAAGGTGTGATGGACTGATGGACTGATGGACTGATGGATGATCCATTCTTTATATAGGCTCTTCAAAGGTGTGATGGAAAATGGAAATGAACGGGTGCATGTTAAATGAAATATGTTAAAATAAGTGACAACTGTATTTCATTGTCAGCAGTTTTTTCATTTCCCATAAAGGAAATCTGTTAAAGTTGAATGGTCATTCAACTTATAAAAAAACGCACCTATTAATGGTAATCTTTTGAAGTTGAATGGTCATTCAATATTTGAAAAGACGCACCCATTTGACATTTTTTTTTATTGGGACTAAGTCAGTTAGTAGTCAATGTAATGCATTTTTAGACTGAAAAATAAATGAATAAATAAAGTATAAATGTGCGCATATTAATAAATAAATTGACTCATATTCTTTTAAGAATATCCCAACGCACATTGTAATAGTAATAGACGCATTTTAAATATATATTTGTTCCGTGAATTTTATGTTGTACATATACGTACACGCACGTTAAGTGTAAATGTAACGCATATTAAAGCAATAAGTTCCGATAGATTTGTACTTGGCACTGGAAATAAGTGAGAAGTCAATTTCGGTGTCAGTGATTTTTATATTTCCCATAATGGTAATCTTTCGAAGTTGGATGGTCATTCAATATTTTAAAAAGACGCAACCATTGAATTTTTTTTTTATTGCGTGTAAGTTAGCGAACGTACAATATCACGCACATTAAGGATGAAAGAGACGCATATTAACGTGTTTAGGTGTGCATATGAGTGAATGAATCGACGCATTTTGCTATTTAAACCCACCATTCTGCTAGTCTCAAATATGTCACTTACAAACACATTTTGCATTTGTATTTTCCCTTTTAGGCAAATTTTCAATGGCCGCTGAACTTCACTCTCAAATTGTTGGCAACCAACTTAGGATAGATCTGCGGTGGAATTTCATGAAGGTCCGGGTGGTTCGTGTTGTTAGGCTGCCAGAATCAAGAGGTTCTGAAAACATAAAGTCTATAGAGTGTGTGTTGCATGATTTCGAGGTATTTTTTTTATTTACCGTATTATAAATTTTATATTTTATATTTCTAAAATTTAGTGTTTATGCATTTTTTTTAAATAATTGCAGGGAACTGTTGTACACATGCACATTCCACAAGCGCATGTTCAAAGGTGCCTCAACAAATTTGAAGTAGGCAAAGTCTATCTAATGCATAGGTTTGACGTGGCGTATAACACCTATAGAAACAAAACTTTGCCTCTCAGGTATATGTTGGTGTTTTGCGATAGAACTCGCGCAGGAGTGCTGAAAGATGATGAGTTGCCAACGTATGTTTATGACGGAGAAAAATACAATTTCGACGAAGAGGTTACCTATTGCATACTTACAATTTTTTTTAATATAATTTTATTGATGTATTTACAGTTTCATAACTTTCACGATTTTATGGATCAACAGGTGCCGGACGCGACAGTTGCAAATTTGCCTAATGAGGATAGAAATGAGAAGGAGGCTGTGTAAGGATGAATAACGATGAATGTGTGAACATTTTATGTTTTTCATGTTATTTTGTTATTTCGTATTATTGTACTCCAACAATTTTTATTTTAATGATATATTATGTCATTATTGACTCATCTTCTTTTAAGAACACCCCATTGCACATTGTCATATTAATAGATGATGATAGATACGCATATTAAAGTAAGTGAGTGTACAATCTCATGCACACTAAGAATGTTAGATACACACTATAAAGTGTTAACATGGGCAAATTAATCAATAATAAAGTCTTCTAAAGTTGACTGGTCATTCAATACGTAAAAAAAAAAAAATGCACATTATGTTACTGTATTTTCTAATGCACATTATGTTACTGTATTGCGCATGTTAAGTTTTTTTTTATTTGCCACGGACTATAGTTTAAGTAGATAACGAAGCGCAAATTTTGTTGCAGTATTACGCATATTGAGCGTACGTATTGCGCATGTCAAGCTTTTTGCTTGTTTTTAATTTTCAAGAATTGCTCTTTCAAGAATTGTTTTATTTGTTTTTCGTTTAACAAAATACAATAAACGCATGTTAAAGTGATATTTCGCGCTCTTAAATTTGTTTCCCGACGCACTCTAGACTTTTGGCTTCAAAAATATATTTTTTCGATAAAAGTTAATTAAATGTATATTTAAACGCATATTGTTCTTGTCGTCCGCGCATGTAACAGAGCAAAGCAAAGCACATTAAGTGTTTTATAACAATCCACGTAATATTCAAAGATATTTGATGTCAGAACTTTAAGGCATTGGTAGTTGGGGAGACGGATAACATTGAACGGTTATTCAATGCCTTAAAAAACGTGCCCATTAACGCAACATTGAAATCTTCAAATCAGTTCATTGGACCAAGTTATTCGCTTATAAACTGGAAAGAACAACACACAACTGAGCATCAGTTTTCATTGAAATGGCTACCTCTCACGTGTTCGGACGTTCAGAAGAACCATCTCCTTTTATTCCTCATCTTGCATGCCCTCTTCACCCCCCCTCGCCCTCCAGATTGTAGTGATTGTAAAGAAATACAAAGACAACACATTCTAAACCTGAAAGAACACTCGTCATCCTCAGCTGCAAGCTCGTCATGCTGCAACCAAACATCATTCAAGGCTGAGAGAGTTGAGGACATCCGACATCCCAAATAACACCTACGGCTGCCAAGAATTTATCATATACAGCAAGCTTAGAGACCACGAGCCTACATGCATCCACACTCCTTGCTCATGTCCAAATCGAGCTCCTGTGGCAGGCTGGCAGCATGTCGGACGATGCCGGAACTAGAAGAAATGTCTTCAAAGCACTAGAAAAGACGCACTGAATGTTATTGGTGTTGTTTCAATGTGTATTTACGTTTACAAATACTAATGTATTAGATTGTAAATTATTATTTTTATTAATATAGAAACCAACGCTCACTGTGTTCCAATATCACGCATTTTAAATTGTTATGTCGCGCATGTTAAATTCAAAGCATTTATGTGTCATTTTATATGCAAATTATTTCATAATCAAACAAACGCACTTTAAGTTTTGCAATCGCGCATACTAGACTAATTTTCAACGCAATGTTTGAATAATTACGTTTTTATACATAGACCAACGCACATTACGTTTACGTGTTACGCATATATAAGTCGCTCTGTAGTGCACCTTTAAAGTGTAAATCAACGCATATTAAGAATTAAATAGACGTATATTGCTTCCTTTTAGATTCGTGATTAGTAAGTAGGCAACATATATTTTGGTATACAAGGAATAAATGGATGAGCCGACTGGCGAAATGGTAGAAGTCTTTGAATATATTGAATCCGCCCAGGATTGAATCCCCCCCCCCCCCCCCCCCCCAAAGATTTAAAATATTTTTGGCCGTTAATCAACGCATCTAAAGACTTTGTTACAAAGATTTTATAAATAAACCAACGCACATTACGTCTACGCATTACGCATATTAAAAACAAGCTCTCATGTCTGCCTCTGTTGTTGTTATTAATAATATATTATAATTAAAGTAACGAATTAGCTCACTGGTGAAGTGGTAGAAGTCTTTAATTAAAATGATTCCGCTCAGGATTGAACTCCCATAAAGACTTTGAAGTTTTTATTATATTTTACTCCGTACTTATTATATTTTTTGTTTAATAAAATATAATAAACGCATATTAGATTGATATTTCGCGCACTTTAATTGGTTTCCCGACGCCCATTAAACTTTTGGCTCTAAAAAATCATTTATTTCGATGCAAATTGATTAAATTTATATTTACACACATGTTGTTCTTGTAGGTCGCGCATTTAACAGATCAAAGCAAAGCATATTAAGTCTTTTATACCAATCCACGGATAACATTGAATGGTCATTCAATGCCTTAAAAAATGCACCCATTAAAGCAAATCTTGAAAAATCTAATTTGTCTGTAAATCACGCAACATTCAAATCTCAAATCAGTGCATGTGACCAAGTTATTCACCTATATATAAATTATTAGAAGGAACAACACACAATTGAGCATCAGGTTATTGAAATGACTATCTCTCACTTTTCCGCAAGTAGAGAAGAATCCTCTTCATTTATTCCTCATCTTCTCTGACATTTTCATCTTCCTCGCCCTCCAGCTTGTAGTGACTTTAACTAACTACAAAAATAACACATTCTAAGCCTGAATCGTCATTTGTCATTCTCAGCTTCAAGCACATCATCTAGTTTCCAAACAACATCCAAAGGCTGAGAGTTGAGCAATTGTGGGTGGCTGGTGATGTGTCGGATGCTGCCGGAACCAGAAGAAATGTCTTCAAAGTACTAGAAGAAATAAATATGTGCAATCATTTATGTATGTATCATTTTGTCTGCAAATTATTTCATAATCCAACAAACGCACTTTAAGTTTTGCAGTCGCGCATATTATACTTATCTTTAACGCGTCGTATATTAACTAATAATTAAACACATATTAGAGAAAGAAAGTGTTAAATATTGCCTTTGTACGCATATTAACCTTTAATGTCGCGCAAGTTAAATGTTAATCGACGCATTTAAAGACGTTGGCATTTACCACGGACCAAAGTTTCTATACATTAACCAACGCACATTCTGTTTCTGTATTGCGCATATTAAGGTTTAATGTAGCGCACTTTAAAAATGTAATCAACGCATAGTAAGAATTAACTTCACACAGGTAAAGTAGCAATAACACGCATAATAACGTGTTTAAGGTGCGCATATTAGTGGATAAATTGATGCATTTTCGTTTAATAATACCCGATCGAACATTTTCATATCAACAGTCGCATTCTGCTAGACTTAAAGTTGTCACATACAAACAGTCGCATTCATTTAAGAATTTGCTATTTAAATCCACCATTATTCTCGACTCAAACCTGTCTCCTTCAAACACATTTTTGCTTTTATACTCTACCTTGTAAAGAGAGTTTCAATGGCAGCCGAACCCCACTCCGAAGTAGTTGGAAACCAACTTCGCATAGGACTGCGCTGGAATTTCATTAGGGTTCGATCGAGTGCTTCGAGCTGTTCGTTTGCCAGAAACAAAAGGTTCTGAAAGAATCCGATCTATAGAGTGTGTACTTCACGATGTAGAGGTATTATTTTTTTTTAGTGTAATATAAATCTTAATATTTTATATTTATAAAATTTATTACTGTTGATGCATATATATATATATATATATATATATATATATATATATATATATATATATATATATATATATATATTAAATAATTTCAGGGGACTTTTATTCATTTGCACATTCCACAATTGTTTGCGCAAAGGCGGGTTAACAGATTTGTGGAAGGAAAAGCTTATATACTCAGTAGATTTGACGTGGTCTATAGTACCTACAAAAACAAGACCTCTAGTCTCTGGTATATGCTGATGTTCTGTGAGAGAACTGGTGCAATATTATTGAAAGATGATGCTGAGTTCCCAACATATGCTTATGATCGAGAAGATTATAATTTCGATCAAGAGGTGATCTACTGCATACTTACATTGTTTTTCTTTTTTTTTTTATTTTTTTATTTTTTTACATAATTTTATTGATGTATTTACAGTTTAGTAACTTTCACGATTTGATGGATGAACATGTGCCTAATGCTCCTGTTGGAAACTTGGCTAATGAGGATTTAATCAATGAGGAGGCTGCGTAATAAGGATTTATAACGACGAAAATATCAAGATTTTTATGCGTATTATGTCATTATTTGTTGTTATTTTCGTCATACAATTTATTAATGAATAAAATTTATATGTTATCATTTTATGTTTATTATGTGATCTATTTTGTTATCATTGAATATTACCTTTGAACGCATATTAAGCTTTAATGTCGCGCAAGTTAAATGTTAATCGACGCATGTAAAGACGTTGGCGTTTACCACGGACCAAAGTTTCTATACATAATCCAACGCACGTTCTGTTTCTGTACTACACATATTAAAGTTTAATGTAGCGCACGTTAAAAGTGTAATCAACGCATATTAAGAATTAACTGCACGCAGGTAAAGTAGTAATAACACGCACATTAAGCTAGTAGCAGTGATTGTTAAACACAAATCAGTGATAAAAACAAAAACTAGTAATGGCTGGACATTAAATTCAAGTATCTCAACTGTAAAAAGCATTCTGAAATGAGTTAACTAAGTATATGTGTTTCATATTTGCTATCCATTTTCGTCCTCGACTGTAAAGGCATTGAAAAAATAGTCTGCTATGCCTTTTTCTTACCCTTTTGCTTGTCCTTAATTTTGGGGTTAAGTGGGCAAGTCCTGGTGTCATGGTGATCTCCTCTAACACCACAAAAATTGCACTTCCTACCCTCTTGTTTTTCCATTGCCAACTCCTTGCTGCTTTTGATGCGCTTGCCGTTGCCCTTGTTCCTTGCCTGTTTCGGTAGGAGTATGTTGATCTCTGAAATTTCTGTTGATCCACAATATGATTCTATAACAGTTCTCCTGCTGTGCTGAGGGGACAATTTCTCTTTTCCTGACAGTAGCAGCAGTTTCTGTTCATTAATCACTTGGGAAAATGCAGTCAATTGCTCCATGTTTGAACCTGCCAGATCCATACAGCAGTGTATATCAGACCACACTTTGTTCAGCAACATCTTCTTTTCATCCTTTGGTCCATTCTGATCATAAATGACACCATCTATTTCAAATGTAGCTTTTAAAGATGCATCCTTAGTCCACCGATTAACCACGTACTTCAGAGGGATCCTTTCAAGGTCTCTAAAGACCACAAATATGTGTCTACACAACAGTCCAACCATCTCAAACATCTTGCAACTGTATTTGGCCTCATGGTCATTTACGTTGTGAACCACAGTAAATCTTTTGTTCTTTCCATGCATAATATCATAGTGCAACATTCCACCGTCTTCTCTAACACTCAACACCATACATTTGAAACAGGAGGCACATATTTCTTCCTGAACTTGATAGAAAACAGTAATGGTGTAGACGATTGAAGCGTGCTTTTCAATCCCCAAAGGCGTCTTCATATCTGGATTGTAGCCTTCGTTGTCACTGTTGAGCTTTGCATTTGTGTTACGTTGTGATTTAAGAGCACTGTCAAAGTTCATCATGAATTCAACTAGGTTTGATTGGGGACCAGTAAAACGGCTGTACGTGTAGTTCTCACTTTCGGAACGAGAAGTTGTTCTGAGTAAACCCCCCATAAAGCTATCTCTAAAATACGCTGGGATCCAATGCTTTCTAGCCTCAAACATAGTTGTAAACCAATTGTGCTCGACTAAGTTGTACTTTTCCATGAGCTCTCTCCACTGCTTCTCAAAATCAGGAGGTTCCAAAGATGACGTCCAAACGATTGAGTTCAGTTTGTTCCTGAATTCCTCATCCTTGTTCAGCGTAGGACCCACCTTTTCCCCATCTTTACACATGATGTGCCACATGAAATAACGATGCCTGGCTTGCTTGAAAACTGTTGGAATCGCCACTTTCATAGCTGGATCTTGATCGATGACAATTATTCTTGGTTCCATACCCATTGCCTTTTTAAATTTTTCAAAGAGTCAAACATAAGACTCAATGTCTTCTTTCAACAGTAGTCCAACACCGAATGTTATACATTTTTTATGGTTATCAACTCCGGTGAAGGGTGTAAAAACCAGATCATACCTACAAGACAAAAAGCGTCATCACAGTATGCAGGTGTCAAACTGCCGCACTTAGAGAATTATAGTAACGCAAATTAAGTATTAAAATAGCACACGTATGTAATTGAGGTCTAATTCTGGAAATTCCGCATTAATATGCGAGACAGTAGCGTTTAAAATGCGTGGTATAAAACGACAATGTGCACTTATTTATATTTCAACTCTTTTTCAATAAAACAGTGAATGTGTCTAAATCGTAACATGGCTCAACAGATCAGGCAATGCTAAATGTGTATTAATTAATGAAACGTACGCA